>NW_026267182.1:1380935-1383805 GCF_000697945.3 Frankliniella occidentalis
CCGCCGCCGCCGCCGCCGTGTCCCCCTCCGAGTTCGAGGTGAAAAAGTCATTTTTTTCCTGTTCTGAAATCACGCACTTTTTGTGAAATGCACCAGTAGGTATAGCACTGCCCGTTTTAGGGCACTAAACAATTTAGAGCAGGCTTTTCCAAAGGAGATAAAATTACCAAAGTCACTTCAATTAATGACCCTGCTATAAAGATTCGCCTTTCCCTTTTCGCCATTTAAATGGACTCGTTCGTCCATTTGCGATACTTAGCCGTTGTCATTGTGTGGTGTGACTCATAAATCGTAGACTTAAAATGATGGAAAATAGCACCAGTTTATCGTCTTTTTTATTCGCATAAAAATTAAAGGACACAAGAAAGGGAAGGGCCCCTCGCCGAACCGACCTTTTCTCCTGGAGTTTGTGTGAACGAGTCGCGGTTTTTTCTGCAGGAGAGCGCCCCCTCTTGAGGGCCGAGTCGGCCGCGACGCCCGGAGCTCGCGCCCCAGCACCCGTGGCGCCACCTAGCGCCGGCCCGCGGAACCAGAGCACTTGCGCCCAGCCGTGTTCTTCTCAGACAAGCGCGCTGCTCACAGGAGCACCACGTAATCATGTGTTTTCTTTTACTCTCGTCAACCTCCTGGACTTTTCACAGACCGGGTGAAACCTTTTCAGTCGGTTTTGACAACAGAGTGAAGAGGCCTGCGTACAAATTTGAAACGTGCTCGCAAGCGAACTGAAGCTTACAGGAAAATGACCGCAAATCGTTTACATGACGAACGAGTGAGTGGCATGAAACGAACTCATCAGCAGACGTGAGTGAAGCAATGATTATTTTTTTGTTTTGTTTTGCGGTGCATCGACGAAAACCCGCGACCTTGGCATGCATGCTTTTGTGCGGGGCCGAATGGCGATTGTGGCCGGCGGGTGGTCGCGCGAGGACAACGGGGCGTCGATAAGAAAAGAGAAGGGGGCAAGAAAAGAGGGACGGAGAAAGGTGAAAGCGCGAGAGTGTGTGAGTGTGGGCGAGCGAGCGAGTGAGAGAGAGCGAGAGGGGGGAGCGGGGGAGACCGGAGGAGGCCCCACTCGGACGGTGCGCGGCCCGGCCACCATTGGCGGAGACCACCGCAGGCTCCTCCTACTTGAGCCCCCGCTGCCCCACCGCGCCCCGCCGGCCCCGCCGCGCCGCGCTGCCCTGTGGGGCCCTCCGCCCGAGCCGCTCGGCCGAGGTCCGTCCGTCGCTCGCTCTGCGAGCCGGCCGGGGGGCCTTGTTCGGCCGGAGAGGCGGACGGGGCAAGAGGTTGGCGGGGCGGCGCCACCGCCAAGTTTGGGCTTGGGCTGAGCACGCTCAGATCAGCGCGCCGCGAGTGCGAACGCTCGTGAGGGGGGATGGGAGGCTGTGAGGGGGGCGAGACGACTCGCGCCCTGGACTGACAAAACCATGCATGACCCTCCCATTTTATACCCCGTTTTCACACGGAAACCAACACCTGTTTCTTGGCAGATTTTGGAAATGGTGTTTTAAACTAACGGCGCTCTGAAATTATGTGGTAATTTTCGTAATCAGTTCGAGGTGTTACATTGACGTACTCTGTTGTGTTGCTGTAGAATCAGGCCAAGGAGAGCCTGGAAAGGTCTCGGCCTTCTCTCCGATCCCGTTTCGGTGAGACACAATAAATACTCCACAAATGCACGCTATTACGGAAGAAGTCCCCGCGGGTTACGTCAGTGACCATACGCTCGATTCCTAGGGTCGCGTAGTAGTTTTCTTCGTCCACCCCGTAATGAGGATGCCTCGACATCCATCCCATTGTTTCGGAGTCCCCGTTTCCCACGGATATATGAGGCCTCGGTGCACAGGTTCGGGATGTGAAACAATCCACACACCGTTCGACCAACAGGTTGCCTGAAACAAAAGGCAACCCTTCTCCTCATCATCGTTCGTCGTCGTCAGCAAAAAAAAGAGGTCGGCCACTTTTTTTAAAACTCTCAGTGCTCGGCCTTTTACGCAGACCCGCGAGCTCACATTGTTTTGATGAGGGGGTCGCGTTAATTTATGCTAATGAGCGATCCTTAATTCACCCCGCACCTGACCCGTCGATCTGCCTGATACCGCAGTGGGTAGATCATGTGTGTGTGTTTTTTACAGCATCCGGGGTGGGTGGCCGGCAATCTCGTATTGATTATTCATTTCATTTTTTCTCATAACACCTTAAAAATATTACAATTTTCTTACCGAACATCTGTTATATTGTACCAGGAATTGTGGTGAAATTTTAAAAAGCATGTTAGTATTACAGAAGTCCTATGATAAAATTAAAAGTATCTGTAAAACTTCAGAACTTATTATGATGCGAAGAAACAGTTTCTATTGATATACACGGGGACATTTTTTTCGCAAAAAAAAATGATTGCTGGCTCCGCAAAAATATGCTATTTTGCACATAGTTTTACGCACGGCGATGTGCATATTGTACTTTGATGGCAATAAGGCCTCGCTGTGACACGTTTTGTAGACTCGAATTACAGGGAATAAGACCTTGAACAGATTGTCATTGCGGGAGAATGGAGACTGAGATCCAGTCCCCTATATATCGCCATACACCCCCGCGCGGTCACATGGGGGACGTACCGTTCTGTTACAAGAAGGGCGGCGTTATGGCGCTGGGCGGCGCCGGCCCGGTCCGACCCGGATCAGCCAGGCCGTTGGGCGCGTCTTATTTGCGGCGATGAGGACTTCTTGGCTCGAAAAGGGTTCAGCCCGTCTTCGCGCTGCCGCCACCAAATAGGAGGCTTTTTGCCGCAATATCTTCCGGGCCGTGGGCGACAGCTATACGAGGAGGGAGCAGGACGGGGTCAAGACGGTGGCTCCGGGAGGAGGGGG
>NW_026267182.1:1383855-1385232 GCF_000697945.3 Frankliniella occidentalis
GGTCGGGGGTTGGAGTCCAACACACAACGCCCAGAGCGCTGGTAGGAAAAAGAAATATGGTGTCACCCCAGCCAGCCACCCCAGCCGCTGGGCCCTCGACGTCATACGCTGTTGCAAATCGGCCACCTGATATGAGACGTGTAATTTTACGAGTCTGTTTCACGGTAAAAACAATGTCCCATTTTTTCAGGGAAAAGTGAAAACTTTGTGGAACTCCCTTGGTTTGTGGAAATCTCCTCAGATTTCAAGGAAGTCTCCTCAAAAAAATGTGTCACTTTTCCTTATTTTTTGAGGAGGTTCCTCAAAGTTTTCCCTTTCTCCTCAAAAAATGAGACATTGTTTAAACCGTGTTTGTAATGATTTTAAGAAGAGGAAGTGCGCGATTTATTTTCTGGTGATTCGTGGTAATTCCCTTTTCACTCCACCACCAACCTTTCATCAATCTTTTTTTCACATGGAAAAATAATGTTTCCGATCCTTAGGACAGAGAGAGAGCTCTTTCACCGACGAACACGCGTTATATTCCGGCGTTTGGTTCCTGTGTGCCGCTCAGATGAAGAGAACAAAACGCGAGCGCCCCGCCTCGGCACACTGAAAGCCGATGCCGTCGCCGCGCCCCCCAAGAACTCTTGAAAACATTCTGAAATAAAAAGTTATCTTCCCTCTAAAGCCCTGGGCTGCAACCATTCCCAACTTGTGATGAAGTTTTCAAGCCGCGCGCTATCCTTACGATCTCGCTCCTCCTCCCTCCCCTTCTTCTTCTTCTTCTCTTCGAACCAAGCGGCAGCGGAAAGAAGATTGGACCGGGTAAGGGGTGAGGAGGGGGACAGGGGGGGGGGGGCAGCCAGGGGGTTGGTCGCCCTTGGCGCCCTCTTGCAAAATGTGATTACGAAGGCAGCTCATCTTCCGCCCTCGCTTGGCGCTGATTACGTGCCCATTTTTTTGAACGAAAATCATCGCGAAAAAGACGGTCGTCGGATAATTTTTGAGGAGCGCGGCATCCCTGGACTCGGCAGGGGCGCGCGCGTCCGTTCACCTCTCGCTTCGCACCCCGCGCGAAGCGAGAAACAATGTCTGCCATCTTGGAAAGTCCCCCATTTCTTCCCGTCTCCAGAGTCCCTTATTCTTATTCCGCCCACCGCCTCAGCCGTCCCTCTCAGCCTGCCCCACCACTCCCCTCCCCCTTCTCCCCTTTCTCCCCCGCGCGGACCAAGACCCCGAGCCGGAGCGAAGCCCCGGGGCCGCCGGGGGACTTTCTGCTCTCTTTCTGAATCCGCCCATTTTCTTCTCTTCTCTTCTCCCGACCGTTCCTCCCCTCCGCACCGGCCCTCTTCATTATGCCCCGGCTCTGCCAAGTCGCCCCCGCGGCCCACCCCC
>NW_026267182.1:1385448-1387657 GCF_000697945.3 Frankliniella occidentalis
AGATTTGTTTTCGTATTTCGAGCGTTGCCATTTCCGCATATTTTTTTGCGATGCTTTTTTGGAACACATATTTCTGTTTTCCTTTGGAGGCCGGCCCGGCCCGGCTCCCCCACATGCGCCCCTGCCCGAGGCCCTTATGGCCCGTGTTCTACAAGGCCGGCTCGGCCCGCCCGTTGGTCATTCTCCCCCGCCGGGCTGCATTGTGCCCCCTTGCGCCGCTTTAAAACACGAGATAAAACGCACGTCTGCTTGTTTTTGTCCGGTCTGGAAAATATAGCAGAGCAGACGACAGAGGGGGGGGGGGACTTGTGTGCGGGGCTGCTGGTGGACCAGCCGGGTGGACCCAGGGGAGCGGAAGGCGAGGGGAGGGCGCCGGAGAGAGGGGGGCGGAGGAGGCGAGATTTCCCACCGGCGCGCGAGCGGACTGCGGGCGCTCTGGCGTGCTGCTGGAGGCGAGAGCACCAAAGTTTCTTATCGGAGGATGAATTTTTGTTTTGTTTAAATTATTTATCAGCTTCATCACTGTGCTGCGCGTAATACCGGCACCAGCGGCACAAAGTGCTGGACTGTTCATCGCAGTGTTCAGCAGGTGGTGCACACGTCTCTTCAAGAAAGACAACATTTTCAAGGTCTCGTCCCGCGTGTGTGTTTATTAGTCAGAGAGCCTGGTGCAGAGATTGTCGTCTGGCGGCGCCCGGGCGCGTCCTCCCGGGCCCCTCCCTCTCCAGGCGCCGTGCGAGTAGGCAACCCGGCCGCACGGCTGTAAGCCGGCACAGTGCACCTGCAGGCGCTACGGTGGTGCTTGCTAGCCTGCCTAGCCTAGCTAGGTGTAGGCCCCCTTGTCCGCACGAGAGTTTATGTTTTTCCTCCGCTGGAAACTGTAATAAAGCAGCCCAAAATTCATCAACAGTTTGAAACTGGCAATTTTTAACAGAATAAAAAAAAATGGTGAAATGGGTGAGCGACAGAAACTATACTGTGAATTACCTAGTAATACGACGTATGTTGTTACAATAATGACTGTAGGTTTATTTTACGGTGCATAAGAGACATGCTGATCGAATTCAAATCGACGTTGACGTTTAAATGAGCATAGAAAGCGGCACACAAAGCCCATCCCCAAAGTGTTGCTTACACCACCATAGCCCGCGTCCCACGACGCTTTCACACGGCCCTCCCGCGCAGTTACACCAAACGCACTTGCAAGTGTTTGACACGACTTTGTGAGGTCTAGGGGCGAAGCACACTTGAAATTACAGTGTGTGTGTGTGTGTGTGTGTGTCTCCGTGTGTGTTGCGCTGTTGGTGCTAAAGGAGAGCGTTGCCACCGCGCAGCGCCCTAATAAACCTCCGGATAAAATTGGGCTGGGTGAAGAGCGCGGCCAAGAGGGATGGAAGGCGATGGGCTTAGAGGCGGCGACGGGAAAAGGGGCGGGGGAGGACGACGAGCAGGCCGAGCAGCGGATGGACTCGTTCTAGCGGGGCGGCGGGCGAGGGTTTTGGGGGTACTTAGTCACTCCCTTTTTAATCCTGACTGCTAAAGCCGGTGGGGACCCTCCCCCCTCCCCCAGCGCAGGTTGGGCTTGGGCCCCGCCGCTGCTGCGCTGGCGGAGCTGCTGCTGCTGCGGGGCCACCGGGCTGGAGAATACGGATGGCGCGGCCACGCCTTAAGAGGATTTCTCGCGTTGACGCAACATGTATTCCGTTTCCGAGTGGATTAAGGAGACCGCAGACGTTTCGTTCTTAAAAGCAAATATACGACTGTTCCACACCACATCGCCACCCTCTCTCTCCGCCCCCGCCCGCCACGGGGGACTGACTCTGCGCCCGCTCCTCCTCTCACGCCCGGTGAGAGAGAGCCGAAACAGAGATGGAGTGAGAGGGAGAGAGAAAGAGAAAGAGGGGGGGGGGGGGTTATGTACTCAATGTGTTTAGCCTCACACGGACGCATGATGGTGCTAAGATGAGTATCGCCCTTCGCCCCCGGGCCCGGGCAGGTGCGCATGCATCTTCGCCGAGTCTCCGGGCAAGCTTTCAGTGATGTGAAAAGTGTATGAATCCAACATTATTTCTCGCTCCAAAATTGTATTTGTAGAACGCCTCGTGCAGCGTCACGTTTCAAGCAACTCGAGCACTCTGCCATAGGGCTCCACAGTGCGGTGCTCATATATGCGGCGCTGCTCCTGGTGTGTGGCACAAGTGCCCCCCCC
>NW_026267182.1:1393892-1399925 GCF_000697945.3 Frankliniella occidentalis
GGGGGGGGTAAGGAGGTGGTGGGAGGAGGAGGCACAAGGCGCAACCCCTTTAGGCCGCAACTCATATTTCTCGTCAAGCAGGAAACGCGCTCGAGGTTTTTTGTCGCCTTGGTAGTCGTCCTCCTCGAGGGCAGACGGGGTGGACTTGGGTGAGAAGGGGAGGACGGTAAAAGAGAGAAGGAGGGGAAAGGGAAGACCGCAGGCCCGTCCGCCTTTGGGCTTATTGCTGAAAATAATCTCAAGTAGTGTGCTTGTGCTATCCTCTCTGTAAGTGTAACCAGGCAGATAAAGCCATGACATGGACTTCACTTTTCCGTTATACAGTTAACAGTTGATGATAAGGACCTGGGTCTTCTTTTCCCGGGCCAGTAAGAATCTGGATCGGGAGAGGAGGGCGGCGGGGGGAGGGGAGAAACGCAGGGTGTGGGGGGAGGGGTGAGGGGTGTCTAGAGTGGCCCTTATAAAACATGCTGTGCAGTACAGCCCTCTGCCCTGCCCGCCCCCTACCCCTGCCGTGCCCACCCATGAGTTGTCGGTGCATTTTGTTATTGTCAGGCTTGGCGCTGCAAGAAAGGGAGGGCCAGAAGAGACGGAGAAGGAGAGTCGTGCCGTCGTAAGGGTCGGCTGGGGTTGAGTGACGCCAGGGCTCTGTCGGGGGTGGCGTATGTTTAGGGTTGCGACGGCCGGTAATGTTACCGGTAACGTTACCGGAAAAATTGGTAATTTACGGTAATTTACCAAAAGCTTGGTAACGTTGAAAAAAACGGTAATAATAACCCTACAAAATGAGTTAAAAACTCACTTTTCAGAAGCAAAAGTCACATTTGGAATAGTAAATATGGCATATTATCACCTTTTTAGTCACTTTTTAGAGACCAGATAGCATATTTGTCATTATTCTGACGTTTAAAAGGCATAGCTGTAGATAACGATTTTTATAGGTGTACTTCTGGTAACTCTATATACAACTGATGTTGATGAGAACAAGATGAAAAGCACAAATATTCCAATAAGTATAGCTAAGACCGGCTATGCCGTCACTTTTTAGGCAGTTCACACGAATTTCGATCGCCAAGAAATAGTATATTGCCAATTTTTCTGCTTCAAATTAAATATTTCCAATTTTTCCAAAATTTCCGGTAAATTACGATTTTTACCGTAATTTACGGTAACATTGATTGTTACCGGTAATTTCGCAACCCTACGTATGTTTTTCTGCGCCATTTGAAGGCGAAATAACCACGACGCTCGCCGGGGCGCTCTCAGGGGGCATTAGGGATACCTTATGCGTCTCCTCGGACCCGCGCGGGGGGGTCCTGCTGAGCGCTGTACGTCACGGCAGTGCTTGGCGCCAACGTCTTCTCTTCTACTGCCATAGCCCCGCCCAGCCCCGCCCCGCGCCCCACCCCGCCCTATATCCCGGCCTGCCCAGCCCCGCGCCCCCCGAGCTTACGCCTCACTCATTGCTTTTCTTCTTGTCCATTAAGCTGCAAGAGGGGCTACTGTTAATGGGGCCCAGCACGGACGCCAGGGGCGTGCCAGGAAAAGAGGGGTGGGGGGTGGGGGGCGATCGCGCTCCGCGCGCACACACGAGAAAGCAAGCGCTGTCGCTGCATTATGTTTGCGAACATCATCATAATCTTCAGCTGTCGTCGGCCTCACATTCACATATACTCGCCTGTCAAAAAGTGTCCACGACGAGACGTCAGCCGCACCTTCTCTACTTTGAAGTGGAGCAAACAGACGATTCGTTGTCCCCAATTAACGTACTGTAGTTGTGTCCAGGGCAACTGCCAAACTACCCTCTCATCGGCAATCCGTCGTCGTCATAGGACGTGAGACGTCCCTGTCCTCAGGACCAAACTCCGTCCATGATCGTCTCCGGGAGGGCGCCCCGCGGGACTTCAAATAATGTCTTTACGATGGTCCCGCTCGCGACGTCGTCGTCGTCCTCCTCCTCACTGTCGCCGGTCCCGTGACCACACGCTGGGGACCAGAGCAGACCAGCAGCCCTCCGAATCAGCCGGGCTCCGTACGTCATGAGCGTACAGAACTTGGACCCGCATCGTTTGTGAGGCAGCAGAGGGATGGAATAGGAAATTAAAAATTGTTAGTTTTCTCAAACCGATTTTGTGTATTGTCTCGGCGGCTTTGGTTCTTCCCTATCTCTTAAAGTAGGGAAACAAAAGAAATCAGAACAAAACCAGTTTCTCCTTGAAGGAAAAAAACTTCAAAGTTAGTTCCGGTTAGTTCCATATTTTCTTCACTCCTCCAGGGCCACTCGAGGGGCCACTGAATTGCTGTATTGTGCTGAATTGGCTCAGCTCAGCAATTCTGTTTTAGAGGAGCAGTATAAGTTAGTTGAACCTTTTATTTTTTTGAATTTTGGTTTTTACTGCATATCTCAGACAAAATTCCGTGCAGCCTTTTTGGGATGGTTAAAATTGATTTCGATTTACTACTTCCGAGGAGAACAACCAGTACGTTCATTTTACAGACAAAAGAGACACAGAGGCATACTGTTCTTACTATTGTACACGTACCGCTCCGCGGCCGCGCCGTCGCCGCTTATGCGCGCGACAACATACTCAAAACAGAAACTACCGTGAACCACGTCCTTCATCGACCCCCTGCCCGCCCGCCCCCAACACCTACCTGACTCCTAGATCCCCAGCCCCGGGCGAGGGGGGAGCCTCGGGGGGGCCCCCGCTACTTCTCCCCACAAACAACGTCCTTTATTGCGCGAAAGGTTACAGTTCTGCCGCTAGGTGTTGTTGTTTGTTGCGTGTTTTGGGCGCCGCATTACTTTCTCGGCCAAGTCGAGCAATTTGTTTGCGGGTTATTCTGACTCCATTGTTGTCTTAATTGTAGTTTGAGCGTTCTTGGGGCGCCCCCTCGTGTGCATGCATGCATACAGGGACCGAGATACCTGGCCGTGCCGGGGCCGGCCGGGGCCGCCAGCGCCGTCGAGGCGGGCGCCGAGGCCGGGGACGGCGGGGCCGCCGCCCCCTGGAGAAGGCCGTGGCCGAGGCCGCGGGTCGCAACGAGGGCAAAGAGGACGTGGACGAGGCCGCTGGGGAAGAGAGGTGAAAATTGTACAAAGCGACATCGGATTTAGTGTATAAATCCATCTGGATTTTGTTTTACTTATTTTCGTTTTGAGGGAGGGAGGCTGCCGACGAACGCGCGACGACGGCGCCCTTTCCAAACCTAACCAACTGAATGATTTCAATGCGAGTGTCCACGCAGCTACAGCCAGCCGGGGGGTGAGGGGCGGGCCGGGTAGAGAGACAGACCGGACGGACGCAGCGGACCGCAGACGAGACGGCCCTCCTCGCTCGCCGCGGAGTCCGGTTTTTCATAGACGCGACGCACCCCTCTCCTCCCCTCCCCGTCCCGGCCCCTCCCTTCGCCAGCACCCCCCGGGTCACTTTTCCCCTTTTTCCTGGCCCGCTCCGTCCCCCTCCCCTCCGCGTCCCTATTCCTCTCGCACGACGGACTCGGCATATTTTCTGCTGGCTGCAGCCCGCACCGCATCGCGTTATAGTTAGTAAGTCCGGCGGGCCCGGCTGGACACGCGCTCGGCGGGGGAAGGGGAAGGGCGCCCATACGGTCAGCGACTGACCCTTCTCCGAGCGGGCGGCCCGCGCGCGCTTGCTCCCCTGCCACCGCAGCAAAGAGGAAAATAAAACTGGACTAGATCGCCGTGTGCTGGCGCGGGGACCGTCCGAAAGCCATCAGCCGTGTCGGCTAGTCGGATAAATACAAGTATAGAAAACCAAAATGCTGCTCGGTGCTAAAATTACAAAAAAAAAAGACGGGAGGTAGCCTACAGCTGGGTCAAATACAGAAAGTACAATTTTCTGAAATGTCAATGCGAACCGAGATGCGAACATTTTATTGAAACTAGACACAGACAAGTCAACAAACCAACGTTTTTTGTTTGTTTTTTTTATTTTGAAGGCTTTGCCAGGTAATTTTGCAATGTATTTCGTAAGGTCTTTTCCAACATATTATTGTCCATTTGTGTTAGGATGAATAAATCTGGCCAGACCCAGCCCTCAGCGTTGCTTTAAACCATTCATATTTTCTGGAATTTTGTGAAGAATGCTGGCCCCCTCTGCGCTCTACTACTGTCCGACGGTCCTTAAAAAGCGCGCGAGGCCCATACGTGGGCGGGCGAGGGCGGTTATTCGGATGAGACTAAGTGGGTCAGAGGGGCGCGCGCGCGGGGGAGGGGAGTGCAGAAAGAGATATGCCTTAATTTAATTATTTTCGAAGCCTCCAAACGAAAAGATATATAGAGCCCCACTCCATACTCCACCGCCATGGTGCGCGCCCTACACACACGCACACACACACACACACAGAGTGTGTGTGGACGGGACTGGACAGCTCTGTCAAGCCCTTCAGGGGCCCTGCGGGGGTGTGCGAGGGGGAGGAGAGGGGGTGGCAAATTCGTTCATTCTGTCATCAGCCGTAATGGGAGAAAATAACGCGGCCGGGGGAAAGAGAGGAGTAAAAAGGCGGGGTGGGAGAAAGCGAGAGAGAGAATGCGTGTGACAGGGAGAGGAGAGAGAGAGAGAGAGCGAGATAGGGCTTCAGAGGGCGGACAGCCGCCTGTCAGCGCGGGGTCAGCCGGCACACACGCACACGCGGGCCCTCCGGGGAGGATGAGAGGACGTCGCCATGTCGTCACGGCGCGTGGTTTAAGCCGGCCTCATTTTTCTCTCCTTTTTATCTCGTCATTTACAGCAGCAGCAGAAGCAGCGGCGACGAGAGGGGCGGGTGCCACGTTTAAACCACACCCACGCTCATCATCGCGAGCTTTCGGGGAGATGATAACGGTGATGGTGGTCACAGTTATGATGATGATGATGAACCGTGTGTAGTGAAGTCAGTCGAGTGTTTGTGACGACAGTAAGGGACCGTGCACAAAATACGCTACCCTATTTTTAAGCATTTTTGACCCCCCTTCAAGCACCCACACATCACCCTCGACCAAAATCCCCTTCCCCCTAAAAAGCATGACGTATTTTATGCACGATCCCTAACGACAGCAGCACTTCCTGCACTTCACAATTTTGACGTTTTTGACGATTTTTTTTCCATGTCAAATACCATTTTTTTTTCGACCATCATTTTTACCAGAGGGAAAGCATGAAACATTCCAACAGCAGAGTATAGAGAAAAGATAAAGAAGTAGGCGCGCAAAGGAAAGAGGAACAGGGTACGGTTAGCGCCGGGGTGGGGATTGGCCGTTCTACGAGGGGCCGGGGCCACAAAGATAGCGGACGCGCATAGAGCGAGAGAGCGAAGCCCGCAGAGGAGCCCCGCCGCGCCACGCACACGCAGAGAGAGGGAAAGAGAGCGAGAGAGAAGTCCCTCTAAACGAACAAAAATATTCCTTTATTTATTTAGCGCAGCCAGGCAGCAGTAATGTGCACCTGAGTGTGCCCGGCTGGGGCCGCGGCCGGGGCGGGGCAAACCACCCCATTACAAATGTTGTGCGCGCCCAGACTGCCCGCCCCGGCCAGGGCCCCGGCTCTCTCCCTTCCCGCGGAAAAACCCTCGCTTCCTCTCTTTTCCGTTCTGCCCCAGAGCCACGCCGCGCCGCGCCAACCCCTCGCGGCCCGTGCGCCCGGCCACATCCAACCCCTTGCTCGCCCCGGCGGCCGGGGGGCAGGGCGGGGCGTGGAGCAGCCGGCCCGCAGGCTGCTGGGCTGGACCGCGGGCAAACAAAGTAAAATTGAAAAATAAGCGCGGTGGGAGTGACCCTCGAGAGCCTCGCTATGGCGAGCTGGGCCCTCCACACTCCCACTCCGCTCGCCTCGCTCTCACCCTCTCTCTCGCACTCTCCCACCCCAAACATCCCCCTAGCTATCTCCTCTCCACATAGCAATATGGGTTGGATTAATGTATACTTCACAAAAATCTAGACAGGTCGGGGGCTTCTTCTTCTTCTTCTTCTTCTTCTTCTTCTTCTTCTTCTTCTTCTTCTTCTTCTTCTTCTTCTTCTTCTTCTTCTTCTTC
>NW_026267182.1:1399975-1400830 GCF_000697945.3 Frankliniella occidentalis
CCCCCCCCGCTCCCCTTTCCTCCTTTTCTTCTTCCCCGCACTCCTGGAAGCGCCCTATGCGCCCAATCTTCGCTTTTATTCAAGTCGTAAAACTCCCTGCGACGCTTTATTGCAATGTTGCACACATCCATCTCAAAATTCTGGTCGCTCGAGATTTTGTTTTACGGCTGTGCGCCGCTTGTGCCTCCACCGCAGCCCCGCCTGTGCGGAGGAGAGCCTGCTGCTGCTGCTGCGGGGGAGGGAGCAGTGGGAGTGAGGAACGAGGACGACAGCCATGGGAGAGCAGCGTGGAGAGCCCCTGCTTCTCTTCTTTCTCGCACCCGGTTAGCAAGCTGAAACAAGCTGGGGAACGGCCGCAAGGCATGTGTGAGGTGGGTGGTGAGGCCATGGAGCCCATACATACACCTCTCCTGCAGCGCTTGTTCCACATATTGCTGTTCACGAACTCACAGGTGACAGTCACATTTTTGTATTATTGCAGTTCGCTCCTCGCTCGCTTCGCGGGGGGTGCGCGGGGCGAATGAAGCCGGTCGCGTACGAACGAACTAGTACGCCTTGTCGAGGCTCACGGACACCTCAGAGAGGATGGGACGCGCGGGGCCCCGCCGGAGCGCGCGGCTTTACGAGCGGCGCTTAAATGACCCGCCGAATCGAAGGGGGCGCTTTGCCAGGGGTCTTACGACGCGCTTTACAAAGCGCCCGACAGACGAGCCTCCCGAAACGACGCGCGCCGCTCCCACGCGTATACAAAGGTTGCACTTAGTAGGTGCATTTCACAAAAAGTGCCATATTTGCTGTCCAGTGGACTTTATTCCTGAAGTATATGTGCTCTAAACGAAATACTTCGCCAAAATA
>NW_026267182.1:1403383-1416315 GCF_000697945.3 Frankliniella occidentalis
GCGGCAGCAGCGGCAGCAGCGGCAGCAGCGGCAGCAGCTGTAGGCGCCGACAGGCACATCGGCACGCGATTCTTCTTCTCCTTCTGAAAATTTACATCCAGACCACGAGCGCAGTCCGTCGAACATTCTGGCGCGAGGCCGGGGAAAAGAGATGATATCAGCCCAACAACTACCGACATGGCATTGGGTAGGTATTGTGGTACACTGCAAAAAATGGTATCATCACTGGCGTGCGATTTAGCGTCGGGAATATCTTCCGCCATGGGCGCCCCTCGGCCAGGACGACGGTGGTGTGCATGATCGTGCTCACGGGACACGGAGGCGGCGACGGGACGGCCGCGGTCTGCTCACCTTCACACCTGGTACTGTATCATCGACACGCCGTCACGGATGACCCATTTTTCACCCGCTGGGCAAACAAACACCTGGAGCGGTAGGCAGCAACAGCAGTCGCCGCCGCCAAAGGGCAGCAGGGCGGGGCGCGCGTGCGTGTAGTAGGACGGGGGGACGGGGGGCACAAAAAAGGGCAGGGCAGCAGGGGCCAGTCGTGATGATATCGAGGAGAAACAATATATAGAAAGCGAGAGAGGGGTGCGCGCAAGACAAACAAAATAATGTAATGGGGCAGCTTGTGGCCGGTCGGTGTGGTGTGCCCTATATTTCATGGGTGGCCGTTGTGCGTGTACATTCACGCTGCCCCACACCGCCTGGCTCGGCCGCAGCCGGTCAGCGCCCGCCAGGTAGGCAACACATTCGACGCGCGCGGCCCAGGCAGCGGAGCGGCTGTATAGTGCGTCCGCGTCACATTTGCTCTCACGCGCGCGCAAATCGTGAGAAGCAAGCCGAAAATAAATAGCCTTCTACTTTCTGACCTGTCACAATGAAAACTGAAACTGAAAATGATTTTTCACCCCACACACAAACATAAAACAGCCATTCTCCAGTCGATAAACTAAAAACGTTTCGTGCTTAATGTTTCACAAAAAGGTTTTTAACCCATGAAAAATTTTTCTTGAGCTTTTAGAATAAAGTAGAAACTTAAAACATTGCAATAATCTCGATTAAAATTTACGGTTGACGATCTTATGTGTAAAATATTGGCGCATGACCGTTTGAGCTCGAAAAAAGAAGGATGGGGTATTCTTCATTGATATTGAACCACATGTGATTGCATATTGCGATGGAAATTATGAAGTTATTCGTTAATTGTTACGACTATTTTCGTATCATGTTGATTCTCCCGCCAGCAAGCACGACGGCGGAAAAGGGAGAGCCGCGCGATCTAGCGGCGACCCTTTCAACTACGTCTGGGATGGCCGGACTCGGCGGCTCGGTCGGTGGTTCGCGGGAGCGCGACTCCGCGCCCAGGGGTAAGTGAGTGCGGCTTGCCAGCCCACGTGGAGTGCTTAAAACCAGATTTCATGCCAAAGAATATATCGAGACAAAAGAATTAATGGATTCCCTACAAACCATTGTTGAATTTGTCAGGCGGACAATTGTGTCAGAATTCTGTGGTTTAACCTAGCATATCTGCCATTTTCCATGTCGTTGAAATGCCCCCTTTCTTATCCTCTTTACATGAAGGCAACGTAGCTGATCTAAGTCACCAGTCACCACAAAAAAATTTCGCAAGCCAAAACTTTTTGACTGGAATTGAATACAGTCGCGTCTTTACCAGTCCTGAATCGCATAGTTCCGCCGATGGCGATGTAATCAGAGGTCGCGGGTTCGAATACTCTGAGCTTCTCCCCCTTTCTTTCCTTCCCGACCAGAGATTCGCGACACGGCAGGTAGGCTCCATTGTGGTGTCGAAGCAACACTCGTTCAGTGCGGCACTCGAAGGTTGGCGGTTGGAGTCTCTGTTAAAGTGAAATTTTTCTCTGACCAAAAAATTCCGATTGAACTTCAAACCCGTCATTTCACCAGGTCTCCCTCGTGGAGTTCATACGGTGTCGTGGTCACCATCCTGGTTTCCGCTGAGTCGAAAAGTGACGATACTCGGCTCTGGAACCGGGGTTCGACTTACGGATAAAGCGGGCCGTGGGAGTTCCCTGCACTGATAAACTAAGTGTTCAACTGCTCAACACTTGTAAGTGTGCAACTGCTCAACACTTGTAAGTGTGCAACTGCTCAACACTTGTAAGTGTGCAACTGCAAGTTGAATACTTGCAAGTGTCCAACTCCGTAGTTCTACACTTGCAAGTGTTAAACTCGGTAGGTGTGCACTTGCAAGTGTGCAACTCCTCGGTTGAACACTTCCTTAGATTGGACACTTACTATGTAGAAAGTGCTCAACCGAGGAGTTGCACACTTGCATGTGCACACCTACCGAGTTGCACACTTGCAAGTATTCAACTTGCAGTTGCACACTTCCAAGTATTTAACTTGCGACTGCACACTTAGAAGTGTTGAGCAGTTGAACACTTAGTTTATCAGTGTGCCTGGGTTCGGACTTGCACGAAAAGTGGAAGTAAACGGTTCCTTTTTCCTTGCACCTTGCTGTGGTGGCGGGTGCGTTTGAACGCCCAGGAATCTGGCTGTAACGGAATTCCATGATCTGTGGTAGGTCAGTACAGTTCAACCAACGTCTTAGTACCCCCGGGAGTATATGTACTGAAGACCACCACGAACCACGCGTGGTTGGAGGCGGCTGTTCCCGCGATCACAGAAGTTACCGATGACTCTACTAAAGGGCGTACTCTTCCATTTTCATTTTTCGTCCGATTGGGTTGGGGGAAGAGGGGCGTGACAATACGGCGTCGAGCGGACATTGTCTTTGGCCTACATCTGATTCGTGTGAACTTGCCAATGGCCGAGTCAGCTGAAGCTACAACTGTGAAGTAACTTCAAACAGGGTACGCAAGCATGGTTGCGAAAAGCACACATGCGGTTCTTCCCTTTTGGTTGCATCATATGGCCGTTGTCCCTGGCAGAGCTGGCAAAAAAGAGAAGTAAATTAAATTTTATTCTACCGATAATTTTGCCGTTTTGAAGGTCAAAATTTAAAAGGGCAGAATTGGGGGAAGGTTTAAATAATTTGGGCAAAACCAAATGCGGGATCATATTGGGAATTATTTAAATTTAAAAAATCCGACCAAACCCGGCAGCACTCTAATCTCAGTATTTTACCCATAATTCGTTTTCGAATACAATCCGAATGGTCCCCAACAGGTCCGAACCTGTCCAAACGCTAAACAAAAGACATGGGTACCAAAGTACCATGCCCTAGTGGCAAACAAAACGCCCTGTTTGAGAAATTTCATTGGGGCAAAATGGGGCAAAATATTTGCATAATGTTTTTGCCCTTGAGGGCAAAATTCCAAAGGGTTTAAAAATGATCTTTTTCTCCTGGGCAAAATTGTTCCTCAGGCAAAATATTTTGCTTAGCTGGGGGCTAATTTTTTCATTTAATGTAATTCTTTTTGCTAGCCCTGGTCTCTGGACTAATGTACAATGATTGCCATACAGCTTTTCAGCAAATTCAGCACATTTAAATTTGAAATAATTTAATTTATACTAACACTTATAAGTGTATCATTTGCTTGTACTCTCGTGTACGAGGCACAAGGGGAAGAAGGCAATAAATATAGGGGGGGGGGGGCAAAAGCGTTGCTGGCGTGTCGTGCCCCATAGGTGCACCTCTAGTGGTGCTATTCTTGTAGCACCAGCCCGATTGTATCCAACAATACTGGGCCTTCCCTATAGCTTTGCTCTTTCTCTCTCGCCTTATGTAAGTAGTACGACGCTAGGTCAACTGATTGCAAGCCAAACATTTCTAAATATGAGACAGAAATAGAACACAGTTCTAAGATAAAATTATCAACCATCAATTTTCGATTGAGATTTTTTCCCTTTTTTTATGGGATGATAGCCTCCTCCAAGTCTTAGGCCGTTGACAATAAAAAGAGGGGTACATTTTTAAATCGAGTGTAAAAGGTGAGGGAGGGGGAAAAAAAAGAGGTGGAGAAGAGATTAAAAAAAAACAAAAAAACATATCTTCCTGTGGGGTGAGGATCCTTTAAATACCGATGTCGCCTCGCCACGTCCACGCGTGCCGCGAGACACCGCGAGACAAAAGGCTCTCTGCGCGAGCTCATCGAGATGCAGGTAAGGGTGAGCAGCGGCGTGCGTGCGCGCGAGTCGCCGCGAGTGTGACGAGGACGCACGCATATCTCTCTTTTGTTTCCCCTTTGCTCTGCTTTGTATAATTAGTGGATCGCTGGTGATGAGAGCATCCGGCATAATTGACTCGGCGGGGTGCGCGGTATTGTTTCATACACCAAGACGCACCTGTGCTGTTGTGCTGCAATGATCGTGTTTTCCTTTTTTTTTGGGCCTTTCGTTGAACAGAGGGGTGTCTGTGCAATAGGCGGACCCACGTAAGGTAGGCGCCACGGTGCAAACGACGGCGATAGGCAAGCCATAGAAGATGCAGTACAGTATAAATTTTAAAAAGCGGGATGAGAACCGCAAACCTTGAGTGGCGTTCTGTGATCGACATGAGTGAGTGGGACGATTACTTTTTTTTGCCCTCGACCAATTAAAGGACATTCTAGACACGTCGCCGTATTCGAAAACGTGACGCTTGTGGTTGTGAAGGTGAAGCAACTTTCTATGAAAATGAAACTGAACCATTTTTCGAAGACTTTTTTGACGACCGGCAGTGAGCCACCTAACCCGCCCGCAGGGTGGCGTAGAGCCCGTCCATACGGTTCTAAGACCATTCATTGTGAGCAAGAATTAGCAGGTCCGGCGCCCCACCACGCCCCGCCGCGCCCCGCCCCGCCGCGCCCCCTCCCGGGTCACGAGCGCGGCCCGCTGCTGGGGCTCAGCGGCTCTCGAAAACCAACAGAGCCGGAAGTGGGGGGGAAATGGAGGCAGAAAGGAAAGAGGCGAGAGCAGAAGAGGGTGCGGTTTGAGCAGAAAGTCCCTCGGCCGGGCCCGGCGCGGGTCGGGCCGCCGCCGGTCTCCCCGGCGCTACCCCTTGCCTCCCTCCCACCCCCCCTGGTCCGCCTTTCCTGTGGGCATGTCAGTCCGCTGAGTCCGCCGCGGCCCCAAGCGGCATGGCACAGCCTCGACCTCCGTCCATGAGGCCCGGTTATGCTGCTTATTCTCTTTCCTTGCCTGTTCCACCCACGACTTCCGACTCGGCTCAGCCCTCCCCCCATTCGCCCCCCGCCTTCCCCCCTAAGCTGCCGCATTGATATCGGTCCAAAAACTCGATTAGATGCTTCAAACCTAATTTTTTAACAACTTATTTTTCTGGAGAGTATAGAACGTTGTGAGGTAAACTTTCTCGATATGTACCATGCCATGAGTAGTTCCTATTAACGCTCTACCCCCAGTCCCAGTCCTGTTCAACCAGCTTTCTCACAACAAACGAAAAAATTGAGTAAAGAATAAATAAGCTAGTAGATGATCGCGTAAGGTATTCTACCAACTGTGGTACAGTTTTTGTGTTCACTGTCCAAGTGTATTGTCGGCAGAGTGCCCCTCTCATGCACACACTCTCTCTCTCTCTCTCTCTCTCTCTCTCTCTCTCTCTCTCTCTCAGACACAGTCGCGCGGTCCAGTGAGTGATTGGTCCCGCACGGTGGGACAGGGCCAGGACGGCCGAGCACGCCGACAGGCCCAGAGGATTGCCTGCCGAGAAGTTGTTTCGCGTTTTCCCTCTCTCACCGCAAAACTCTTCTCTCTCCTTCTCGCACTCTTGCCCCCTCCCCTTCCCCTGCCCATCGGAGAGGACTAGTGTTCGGATGACCCCCGTAAGGGCCTCCCCGGGGACGGCCAGGCTTTTGCAAACTAACCCCGCGCGGGGCCCGGGCGCCTTCATTGCACGCCATACTTCTGTGGCGGCCGGGGCCGGCGCGCCCCCCTGGGACCCCGAGGCGGGCCCCTCCGAGCCCACCGCTCCTCATCACAAAACCTTCCATTTTCATCGCACCGCAAGACACGCGCCGGATAATATCATACACTTGCTGCGACTGTTAAAACAAAACCCTCAGTTTTGGTGAACCTTTACTGCGCGGTTGAGAAAGGCCAGTCTACCCGAGCACCTACCCTCGCCTTCCTGTAAGAGTGAATTTCACCCAATGCGGTAACAAAACAAAGCAAAAAGCATTGATGAGAAGAGTTAACCTTAAATTTTCGCAGTATGACCAGCTGGGAATATCTTTGCGAGGGTATTTCAGGGTTGAAAATCGTTATGCCCGATTCATTATCACCATTATAATACTTGGCTCGACGGCCAACTCACCGCGCCCAATGGTTTTTATAGCCAGCTCCTTCCTTACCCTGCCTAGCTCTTACTCCCTCTCCTTTCTCTACCCCCCCCCTCTCTCTCTCTCTCTCTCTCCTATTCCTTTCTCTGCCCACCTCTCACCTCTCTCCCGCCCGTCCACCTCTCTCGCGTCCTCCCCCCTCTTCTTTTGCCAACCTCGTTATCTTCCCTGGCGAGTCATGGATTTCTTGCAGCCCCCGCAGAACGGCATCGCGCAAACTAGTTTTGCCTCCCTCAGCAAAAATTAATTTCACCTCTTTAGTGGTAGAACATAGGCTTCCTCGGGTAATTTTCCAGAGCAAAGTACTAGAAGACAACCGCGAGAGGCAGAGTGTAAACTTGGATCTTCGGAGTTGGTATGTGCAAAGCGTGATAAATAAGAGAGTCGAAGCTACAAGACCGACAGCGCGAGGGGGAGAAAAAGAACCGTTTCGGTTGCGACGTGCGTTCAGGTCACCACGCCACGCACACCGCGCCGCGCCCCCTGTGCTGCCCCCAGCCGTTCGACCAGTGTGTCCACCTTATTGGCATGCAGAGACTGGGGGATGGCAAGCAAATCGAACCGACGACGACGACGACTGACCGGGGGCGCGTCCCAACCGGCTCGGCTCGGCCGCGCCCTGGAGAAGGGCCCGCCGCCTGCCCCGCTCGGCTCGGCTCGTCATGCCGAACATGCGTGTGCTGTACCGCCCGGCCCGTCCTGGAAAACTGGTTGCGCGCATCCTAATCACAGCCATCTCAGTGCGTGTCGTTATGGTAATGGGCACACGAGGCGAGGGCTGACCGGTGCTGCCCAGTCCCGAAAACTCGCCTGGCCGGCCGAAACCTCCGCCCTCCAGCACTACATACTAGGAGACCACCGCCACCGCCCGGCCCACAGCCACGCGCACGGACGTGATTCAGATGCAAGAGGGGTCTGCGTTGCTATGCACTTTCCAAGTTGTGTGCAACTCTCCAGTTTCACCCCTCACTCCCCTTGGTGAAAAGTACAGGGAAATTGAATGAACATCACAGTCCAAATTTTACTCGATTTTACTACAAAGATTTGAGAGCAGCGTTGTGGTTACCCTCAGAAATGTGGTTTGGAAAAAGTTAATTTTCTACAGCAATGTTAATTTCACAAAAAAAAAAAACAAAAAAAAAAAAACAACAATTACAACAGTTTGTTGTTTTTGCCCAATGTTTCGAAATTCCAAAGAAAACACTTACTGACGCGTAAGTGACATAAATTGAACCAAGTCAATGTTACAGGACAGTGAGAAGACGTTAAACTGCGTCACCAAGGAGTACGACCAAGCATAACGAACGAGTAAAACAGCATAGTAGCGTTCTGCGTATGCCGTTGGCAGAGTAACATTTTTGAAAGACACTCTCTGACGGTGCAGCCTTATTTCAATAAGAATAATCATAATATAAAAGTACTTTACGGCTCAGCGGAGACACCGGGCGCGGGAGCCGCCGGGGGCCCCCGTGCTCATTACGCACTCCCACCGCGACGATTATGCAAAGCGGGACTTCTCCGTCGCTCCCGCAGCGAGAGCCGTTCGTGTCGTCTGTCTGTCCCTGTCGCTCTCGCAGCGCACTGCGAGCCGCGTCGTGTACCTCCCGTGTTGCGCCTGTCTCCGTCACTCCTGCAGAATGAGCGAGAGAGAGCGAGAGGAGAGAGAGAGGCCGTAGTCTTGCCCATTGAAAACGGGGGGTGGGGGCGTCAGTCCGTAGGGTATGTTGGGGGAATGGTGGGGTTGAGGTGAGTGAGGTTTGAAATACCCCAAACGCCAACATGGTAAGTCTGTGAGTGCATCGACATATTTTTCTTTATGTCTGTCAACAAAAGTTCAAAAAGTTTTTTGCTTCTTGGACAGGTTCACAAGAAGTTTTACTGAACACAACTTTTTTTCAATGGGTGCAGCAGGCAGGGACACTGGGCTGTGCACGATCGTATTGAGAGCCTCTCTCAGCAACAACAGCAGCAGGCAACACTGGAATGTGCCCCAGGTCGCCGTCACTTCAATAGAAGCAGCGGCTGCAGCATCCAGCAGCAGCAGCAGCAGCAGCAGCTCCAGCATGGCGAGATCTGCAACAAACGGAAGGGCTCTCAAAGGATGCGGGTGACAGCCGACGCGGCCCAAACGTTCACGCAGCAGCATCCACATCCACATGGAGCGCTCTCGAGCCGCGCGCGAGGGGTTGTTGTTGTTGCTCCTGACTGACCCACAAACAACGAGGCGTAAGTACACGCAACGCCCCACACGCGCCAGAATGATGTGAGCGTGTCGTGCGTCGCGCCGCGCGTGTCGCACCGGCGTGCTCAGTCACCGGCAGCGAGGCCGGCCCCCGAGGCCCCGGCCAGACCCGCGAGCCCACGCCGAGCACCGCGTCGAACACGGCCCGAAGAGGATTGTCACGCATTCGTCTCTGCCGCGCCGCGCGCCCCCTTCTTCCACTCGAGCGATGAAAGCGGAAAGCGGATTGGGTCGCCGCGGCCTCGGCGTATGGTTTTGTCTTTGAAATAAAGCACCCAACATCGCCACGGCGCCGGCGGCGGCCGTATGGAAGAGGCGGCGGGCGACGGCGAGGGTGAAATCGCTCGTTGGGAATCGCTTCAGACAGTTTCTCGATGTCGATGACACTGCCAGGAATATTGCTCTTTGCTACTTTTCCTGTCCCTCGAAGTTGCAACAAATACTGTAAAAACAAAGCAAAGCTTGCCGGTAAGTGGCCACGTTTGGAAAGATTTTTCACATCAACGGAGTAAAGTTTAGAAGCCTGACTGAATTATATCACAGCGCTTTGAGGCGCGAAGCGAAGCCCTGCGCCCGACTCCGCATACTCAGTTGGACCAATTTACCCCCCCTCTCCCACTCCCCCCTACCGTACGCCTTAACTCGCGGGGGGGCCAGGTCCACGTTTCATTAGGCATTACCTTATTGTGGTCGCCCAAGTGTCCAAGCCTGGTTCGTTGCGCACCGCGGCGGCTGGGGGGGGGGGGGGGGGGGGGGGGGGGCGAAGTGGTGAGCTGCGGGTGAAAGGGGGTTTGGGGGAGGAGTTGGGTGATGAGGTGTACGGGGGGTAGTTTGAAGAGGAAGGGGATCAGAGGTGAGGTGGCGGGGTGGCGGGGTACAAGAGACATGGGGGTGGGGGCGGAGGGACGTACGGAATGGTGGGGGTGGTGCGGCGTGGAGGGCAGGGGGTAGGTCAGGTGCCCCGCGATGGTACGCCGCCGTCCGGAGGTCATCGTGCCCATCGTGGCCGGGTGGTGGAGCGGGGCGGTGGTGTGTACCGGCGCTGGACGGCAGGCAGGACCCCGACGGGACGCGACGCGGGACCTTCTCAAGAAGACGCGTGAGGTGGTGGGCCAGGCAGGCAGCGACCCTTGGGAACAGGTTTCCGTCGGCGGGCCGGGGCCGTCGGTGTGGTGCAGAGCGGCGGCGAGCACCGAGGGGTGGAGGAGGTGATAGGGGTCGCCAGGGCGTCGCCGGCCCTCCTCAAAGACGTTGCGTGCGTCTGTTGTCCTCTAACAGGTTACCGTCCGCGCGGGTCACTCTGCCCGCGGCCCGCGGCCCGCGGCCCGCAGACTCTGCTGGTCAACTGCTGCTGCTGCAGTAGAGCAGGGGGGCGAGGACCTGTTGCGCCCGAACCGATCCAGCCGTCCCGTATCCACAGAGGCCACGGGCCAGAGGCGCGCGAGTACCAGCGGTCGAACCTGGATCCGCGATCAAAAACAAGGAGCAAACGGAGTACTTTCTTTCCGAGATTCTTATGAATCAAATTGAAGAGAATCTTTCTTTTGAAGAACGGATCGCATTTAGTCGCATTTAGTAACAGTCCTGAGCTACTCTTTACTCCATCTGTCGTTCTCCAGATAAATACAACATTACTTTACTTTAACAGTTACTTGTTCGATTTTAGATAAGACTAAAAACACCGCAACGCCACACGCTAAGATCGGTTCTACAAAACGAACCGAATGAGCTTCTTGCTCACTGTCCACGGGACGGTTGGACGCGGTACGGGACGGGCCCGTGGGAGCGTCTTGGCGTCCTCAGCGGCAAGTGCAGCACAATCCACCCCTCTCGCGGTCAAGCTGGGTCCGGCAAGGAGGAAGGGTCGAGAGGAGCGTCCCGGAGCATAAGGGAGTCGCCCGCTGACCAGACAAACCCTTTAAGCAAAAGGGAAGAAGCCTCACGATGTCACTCATTCGCAATCACCATCGATTCCCCCAACAGGTTTTTCCCCGCCGCCGTCCTCGCGCGCACACCGGTCGTTCCCACTGGTTCCCACGTGTGCGCGCGGAGGCAGGCGGTGGAGGCCCGGCGGCCAGAGGCGCGCTGACCAGGCGCGCTGACCGGTGGACACCCCCCGCCCCGCGCCGCCCCCTCCACGCGCTCTGTTTTGCATACGGACCAGTCCGACTGGACGGTATTGCACCTCTCATTATTATTATTCTAATACGCGCGGATTTTTTCCGTGTCGCTTCATCCCTTCCTCCTTCCTCCTCCTCGTCGTCGTCGTCGTTGCCCTTGCCGGGCCCGGTCAGTGTCGCATATTTATTCACTCCGGCCCCGCTGCAGTTTGGGCTGACCGGTCCGCCGGCCGGTCAGTCGGCCAGAGGTGCTCGTCGAGGCGACAGACTCGCACCGGGACGGGACGTACTACTTACACCGGCGGACCTACGCGTCGACGGCGGCCAGGATGGGCACGGCGACGGGGCTGCGCTCGCGACGCGGCGTCGACGCCGCCGTCCTAGTAGCTGCAGCGACAAGGAGCCGGAGGCGTGAACGCCGTCATCGCCGTGCCCAGTGGGAGGCCTCACCACCGCCCGGGTACCTACCTGACATCGCCGTCCTCCCCTAGAGGAAGAGTCTCGCGTCACGACACTGGAAAAACGAAGGCTTTAAATCGCCCCTTTAACAGGTGTAAAGGGTTAAGTGCCTCTACAAAAAAAGGCATCCAGCTCAAAATTTATTTTTCGCACCCGTGCAAAAGGTGCAATTTAGCACCTTTGTTTTTCCAGTGAAGTGACCGGCGTTAACCTCAACATCGCCGTTCATCAAGGACCGAAAGGACACCTGGTGTTTTGGGATTGACGTTGCAGCGGTCCAGGAGCTGCTACCCTTTTTGGACCCTTACTGCACCACCAACATCAAGGTGTCAAAGTGTAGCAAGCAAACAGCCGCAACTCAGGTGAGATTTTTGCCGTACATGGACGACTAGTTGACCTCCTTTCAATCCTTTTGGTTATACTACCAATCAGTTTCTCCATCTGTAAGGTTACGTTCTTCAGAACCGTTCGTGACCGCATGGAGAATGCAAAAGTAGTGCTCGTTTTCTCAGCTATGTAATCGCAGATAGGACCTAATAAGCTACAGGAATAACTTAAATGAGCTGCTATTGTAGCAAATTCACATCAGCTGTATCAACGAATAACCCTCTTTCTTGTTTTATTTTCTTTTTCCGTTTGCAGACCTCTTTTGGAATAATTTACCAGGCGCGCAAGCAAAGCAATGTTGCAACAGCATGTATAGTACTGTACTGCCCCGCTGGGCTCTGGAGCGGCGCTCATGCGGAGGGCGTGGATGGAGGGGTGGAGGACGAGGGAGGAGGAGGAGGAGGAGGACGGAGGTAGGCCCGCGCCTCGCCTGCCGAGCGGAAGGCTTTTCACGATGCTGCGGTATTTTCCTCCGCAGCAGAGATTCTCCCCTCTTCTCACCCCCTCTCGGGCCGCACACCGCCTCTTTCCCGCACTAGAGAGCCTCGTCCCCCCCTCTCCCTCCTCGCGCGCGCAATCTGATATTAAAGTCTGGAAATAAGACCGGTAGCGGAGCGCCGCTCCTCTTGCGATATTAAACTCCGCAGACGTCCATAATTTGTAGGAGGAAGGCCACTGCCGCCCCTCTCTGCCACCGCCCGCGCCGCCGCCCCAAGTTACAGCAGCGCCTGGCAATACTGTCAGCGTTCAACATCTTATGATTTATGCGACGGAGAGAAGGTAGAGAGCAAAAGGGCGCACGGCGGAACAGCCCGGCATTGGATTATTCTACTCCCACGCAAAAAATAGAAAGTTGTCCTTAGTGGAAGAATTTCATTGCAACATTTCAAAAAAACGTCGGAAAATTGAAATGCTTTCAGTTCATTCATTCTCTTTTATGTTCAATATGAAGTATTAATATTTCATGAATCGTGTTTGGTTCAGCTCCTATATTCTCATGCGAGGTACACGCTCGCACTATAGTTCCAGACTTTCTCGTCTTCGCTGCCTGGCTGCTCCGGCCCGCGCTCCTTGTTCTAATAAATATTTATTTCCGCGAGGAGCGCGCGCGGCAGCCCCCCGTGCGCATTCCTTGCACAATTATTTATCCCGCTGATGAAGCTCAATTTGAGAGATCCAATTTGTGTGGGAAGGGCGGTGTGCGAGCGGCGGCGGCGGTGGCGGCGCTGAAACTACAACTCTCCAGGCACTTTGCAGGGCGTGGCGTGGCGCGGAGAGACGCCGCTCCGGAGGAGCAAGGGAAGGCTGCTCCGCGCACGAGTAACGCCCCGCACACCTTATACGGCCCCTGGCCGCCGCGCCTCCGCCCGGCCGTGCCTTCCCGCTCAGCAAAAATGGCGACTCTAATGGAGAGGACTCCCCCTCCTCGCCACCCCCTGCCAC
>NW_026267182.1:1416660-1426600 GCF_000697945.3 Frankliniella occidentalis
GGGAAGTAGCAGTCTTAGTAGCAGTCCCTCCCTTTTATCTGATTTGCTTTCTGCTGCTCGTTATACTCTGAATAATTTATCTTTTTCCTTAGGTCCTTTAGGGGAGCGCACCCGGAGCGTTGCCCGCCCGACCGTGCATGCGTTTGAAATGAAACTAAATCAAAGAAGCGGGCCCGGGCCCGGGCGGGCTCGGGTCGGGGTGGGCCCGTCGAGGCCCATGCACTACTAGGCCCTGTCCGAGATAATGATTGCGTAGTGCTGGTGCGCCCCGCCTCACCCCCGCCCTCCTGTTTGCAAAGTAGTTCTGCTGCGCCGGCTGCAAGGCGACGTGCACGCGTGGATTCCATGGGTGGCGTCTCGTCTCGCAAGTTGGTCTGCTGAAGACCGCGGTCTACGCATAGCAGCTCCTGTAAAAAAAAAATAGAACAACACATGAAAAGACAATAGCAAGAAATGGTACGAAATGACATACGATGTTTATTTTGGTTTCCCGCAAGACGAGATTCTAAAAAAGGGGCAACATTGGAAAAAACTGTCTTGGCGAAACCTAGAATATTTGACCCACATGTTTCTATCAAAGTATTAAAAAATCGTAAATATTAATAATCAAACTTAAAAACAGAGACTCTTTTAAAAATATTTATACGATGTTAGGTAAGTTTCCAACTACAGCCGAACATATCGGGCAGCTCATCAGCTCCTGTTTCAGAGAGACGCTGTTCATCCTCGTTCTCTCGGCAGCACGTACGCCTCGCAAACTTTGCCGGTAAAATGAGCCACTGTGTCGGGGCGCGGCGGCACATTCAGACTGGAGGAAGGAAACAAGACCACGCCCGGCCCTGGCCCCGTCACGCGGCACGGCGCGGGGCCAAGCCACACCTGCGTATGTGCTGACGGCGTTTCCAAATCTCCTCTCACGTTTCGCTGTAAAGCTTCTCTGAATGGGCAGGCAGCCGCGCGCCAGCCGCCTCGCGCAGAGGACCCAACAGGGCACAGCATGGCGGGGGATGGGGCGGGGCGTGGGGCACGACCTACGCGTCCTGGCCGTGCAGGAAGGCAACTATACGTCTAATCATAAACGTGCCATACGCCCTTATGGTCCTTTGCAATTAGAAGACGACGAATATCAGGTTCGTCTCAGGAATTATGAATTCTAAAGATTGCTTTAGTAAAATGCGTTAAACGAGCGCAATAGGTAGGTATAACCAACAGTTATTTTTCCGCCCTTATTTCGTTGGGGTCCTTGCCGGGCCTTGCTATTTGTTTTAGAAGTGGTTTACCGGAACTGGCCTGGATAAATCTGTTCGAACATGAGGTGAAATTTTTTAGCTTTTGAAAATATATAGTTAGATGGTAGGCGTAGAGTACATATTTGTAAAGTGTGCCAAGTCCAATATACAGCAGAGTTACGAGTGCAGTACTCTGGGCCATGGCATGGCCATGCGACCTCACGGGCGAACTGGATAGGCAAAAGCTGCAACACTGCCGTGTGTTCGACTGGGTAAGGGAACTTAAGTATTTGAATTATGTTTTACATGCTTTTCTTTACTTTGCGTACCGATAAGGAAACATTTAATGATTGCAATTTAAAAACTGAAGGTATTTTGTAGTACAGTGTGCCATTGGAAGGTTATTACGAGTACACGAAGTTTTCGACAGGTTAGTGCCGCGGGCTGCGACGCGACGGCAGCCCGCGCGGAGGTTGCCTACCCTGCGGCGCAGCGCGCGCGAGGGGCAGAGAGAAACAAGAGGGACCGAGACAGAGAGAGAGAAGGGCTTCGCGCCGACAAACTTACGTCGTCGTCCAAATTGAAATTCAAAACAAGTTGGAGACGAAGGCGTTGGAAATACGCGCGCCGCCTCTCGCCTCGCTGTCGCGCGCAATCAGCCCTAATTGCGAGCTCAGCCCCGCCACGCCCCGCCACGCCCCGCCACGCCCCGACACGTCAACGCCGCGCTCTGCCACAGCCATGCACACAATATTGACGCAATGCGCAGCGCCGAGTTACGAGACCAAAGTTTGTAATTCGCCGGTGTATTTGCATATGTCATATCCATGGAGAGCGCCATGGAAGCTATGAGCAAAGCCGATGGCGCTCGAGTGTTGTGCCGTTCTATTGCATCGCATGGCCCGGCGCAACCACGGCTGCGCGTGGGCGCGTGCGAGCCAGCCCGCGTGCAGACTGCATTCCTGCTCAGTATTGTGCCGGGTGTTTCGGAGCACGCGCCCCGCGCCGGCGGGCTTGCCTACCCGTACGGGGGCCGTGGCGCCTTACGGCCAGAGAGAGAGAGAGAGAGAGAGTAGGAAATCCCGCCCGCACCGGAGCATTATTCTGCACCAAAACATCTGATTCGCAGAAACGGACATCCAAGTAGCTGCGCCGATCGTCTGATTCACATCGCCATACTGATAAAACAAGTGTGCAATATTTGCACACCAACGTGTGCAAGTTGTGATTTTGCACATTACACGGTGTTCAACTCAAGTTGCACACTTACGTGGTGTGCAAATTTTAGACGTTTTGTAAACGTTATTTACTGCATACTTGGACACACACAGTTCTA
Source organism: Frankliniella occidentalis (assembly GCF_000697945.3). Classification (NCBI taxonomy): domain Eukaryota; kingdom Metazoa; phylum Arthropoda; class Insecta; order Thysanoptera; family Thripidae; genus Frankliniella; species Frankliniella occidentalis. The sequence goes on from NW_026267182.1 coordinate 1,419,226, forward strand.
TGCTGTCAATAGGGAACCATACGGTGTGCAGCTGCTATACGTTTCTGAAGTGTCGAAAGTTTAAACACCAATTGACGTATAATATAGTTAGACACCACAAAGTGTCTAGAAAATGCAGACTTGAACTTAAACGTCAACTGACGTGCAAAATTTAACACTTTTTTTACCAGAGCGATGTACGACAATAATAAAGCTTGTGAGTTTATGCATTTTTCTTAATTCAAGCAAACTAATGGAGATTGTTTCACCAAATCAAAAGAATCATGCATTTTTTTCTGATAGTTATTGTCGGTTATTGTGCAGTACAGTCTTATACCCACAAAACGCTCCGCGCAATATGGCCTGCAAAGTTCCAGGATACAGGGAGCAGGGTTTCAAATGAGAGTGCCGGGAGCACAAGCGGAGGAAGAGGGAGTCGAAGAAGTACAGAAGAGGGAGAGAGGGAAGGGGGTAGAGGGGGGCTTAGCAGAGGCTCATCTTGCCCCGCGCCGCAGCACACTGGCCCAGCCCAGCCATCTCAAAAGCCTAAAACTACAACTACTGCTGCCGCGGCGTGGTGTGGCTTGGCGCGGCGTGGCGCGGCCGGCCCGAGCAGCAGCGCGGGGGGGGGGGGGGGGGGGGGAGGCGGACCAACATGGCCGCCATAACCTCAAAGGGTCGTGCCGGGGCGCCCTTCTTAATGCCGCAGGGGGTGGCGCGGCGCGGCGGCACGGGGCCCTGCCTGCCTGATAAGGAAAAAGGGTGCGTTCTCGAAGCAGCAGCAGCGGCGCCAGCGCTCCGGGCGCGCCCCGAGCGCCTCTCCTTGCGAGCCGGCCCAGGGCTGTACAGTCTCTCTCTCGCTTGCTCCATCTCCCTCTCTCGTCCGCTTCCCCTTCCTCTACCTCTCTCTTACTCTGAATGCTCGTCTGTGTTTATACTACTTCCCAACCCTTTATCACCCCAGCGTTTCTCTCGCTCGCTCTCTTCCTCGCTTTACTCCCTACCGCCTCTCGCTATCTCTCTCTCTTCTCCTCGCGGCCGCCTTAGGGCTGGAGCATTGCGCTCCGCTAGTGCCTCTTTTGCGCAGAACTACCTTCCTATCTTTCGCCCCTAATTCTCTCTCTCTTTCGGCCCCCACTCCACTCCACGCGCAAAAGGGCAAAATGGGATAGGAACGAGGAAGTTCGGGAGGGGAGGAAAGGGTTCTCAAGTTGGTACGACTGGTGCGGACGGGGCTTTAGGCGCTTCTCTCCCCCTACCCCCTTTCTCCCTCTCTCTTTTCCTCTGCCCGTCGTCCCAGCTAGTTGCTACTTCCGTTCCCCCGTGCCGCAACTTTCTCAGCTTTTCAGAGAGCGAACTTATTTCGTTAGCCCACCGCAGCGCGGATTCGCCGTGCCCCTCTCTACCCTTCTGTAACGCCCCCGGCACAGCACGCTGTGAAAAGTACCACGGGATACTGTGCCCTGCAAAAAAAAAGTTAGTGATAACACGACGAAAAAAAAACTTGCAATGGTATTTAGAAAAAGTTCCCAAAGAACAACCAAAAATATGTCCCCTAGAAAACAAAACAACAAATATCTGTGTGTAATTTTAAAACGCCACACTATACCAGCTATAGTTGCAGGCACAGTTAAAATCTTACGAAGCAAAATGGCAAATCTTTCGTACCTACGAAGGAGTTTATTCGTACCTACGAAGTAGAAGTGCTACCCACGAAGCTTCCAAATCCTTCGTACCTACGAAGGATTTCTCATTTTTCTTCGTAAGGTTTTAACGGTGCGGTGGAGCGATATTTGGGAACGTATCTATGAATATTGCGCGTGGGGTAACGAGGCGCAGGCCCGAAACTGCGCGAAACAAATAATAACTTGCGGAGAACACGCCTTCGGGAACTGCCGCTGGAAGCAACCTCGCGGCCCGAGTTTACTGCGAGAGTGCAAGAGTGACAGACAGCACGGACGAAAACTTATGGGAGCGACAAAGAGACGAGTATCGATCCGCACCCGGGTGGTGGTGGTAGAGGGTGGTAGGGCCCTATTTATTATCAGCAGAAGGGCGTGATTTAAGTTGGCGAGGCCCCGAGGCCCGTACGTGAGTTGTAGGGGAGTCTGCACAAAAGGAAGGATATCTCCCCCCTTCCCCGCACGTCCCGCTCTCCACCCCTTACCTCACCTTCCACGCCTGTGCAGATAGAGATGAATCGGAATGACAGGCGCAGAAACTCTCCGCAGCGCAAAACTCCTTTACTCGTCACCGAGTGTCTCGCAGACACGATGCGACACTACAGAAAGTAGGCTACTTCTGAAACAGAATGCTCCACGGTATACTATGAGTTGAGTTTTCTCGCTTTTTGAAGAATTCATGGCACATTTTTACCAACCTCTACTTTTTGGCACTAACAATAAATTATACGTATAAGTCGCCTCGTTTCAAATCGAAATGCCAAGCACGAAGATGAGGTAATGGCGCCTGGCGGTGGGAGTTCTTGACGAAATTAGTGTAATTTAAATGCCATAATGTAACTGACAGATGGGGCCGAGCCGAGGCGGAGAAGGAGGGACGGAGAGGAAGAGAGGGAAGTGAGACAGCGCGGTGATGGATGACGTTTCTGAGTTTCAGGATGGGGAAATGAGAGCGCCCACAGCTCCTTATTCGAATACCGCCAGGAGAAGCCGTGGCGCTTGTGGCAGCGCCCGTCCTCTAGGGCATGTAACTTGCAAGAAAAAGCGACAAAGATCTGAGTTGACTAGAATCGTGTCACTCGCATTTCCCATGGATGCAACAGCTTTGTAAAATTTGGTGTCCAGCATGGTAGGCCATTTAAGTCGCCTATCCAACTGATGTAGGATGTCCATCGTTTTGTTTTATATGCCAAACTGATCTTGTCACATAATCATCTAGGAATCAGGAGGAGCTTTCCCGTAGCATAAGTCGATGCTTTACCTCTCTTACGATATCTGATCTAAATTCCTAGATCGGATGACTCCGCACTAGGCAACCCATTTACAGATTTTCCGTAATGTCATGCAGTATTTTTTTTTTTTTGTTGCAATCAGACGCACTGAAATTCCAGTAAAATTATCTTTTTGAATTGTCTGGATATTCAAATATTTCTGTATACAGAATTTTATATTAAATAAAATATTATGCATTCCATTCCATAGCGAAAGCTGCATGTGTAGTCTATAAAGTCCATGGATTATTTGAACTTTACACAACAGTATGCAGGAAGTTAAAAGTTAGTGTGCGGACGCTGGCCTCAACTGTTTTTACACAAGATTTCCCATTTGAGATTGTCCTTATTCGGCCATAACAAAACCCTTGGCTTTGTCACATGTAGCAGCAGCACCAGCAGCGTCGAGCGCTACGACTCTGCCTGCGCGATCGTGCAGCAGGAAGGCTGAGGCTCTTAACCTCACTCTACTCTCTGCTGCTTTATTGGCGCCGTGATATGAGAGCGTTTTAATACCAGTTTTATGTCGTTGGACGGGTACCCTTTGCTGCCCTAAAAGCAGCGCGGAGGCGGCGCTGCCCGCGGCACGTATAAACCGACACTCGGATATAAAACAAATATGGCCGCCGTATTCTTAGCTTTACGAGCGACCGCGCCCCGCCTCCCTCGCGCTACCTCACCCCTCCGCGCCCGCCGCGCCCCACCCACTGCTCAAGGGGACCCGGAGGGAACCGCCTCGCGCGCGGCTCAGAAAAGACGACGCCTCCTGGTTGGTGGGGACAGCCACTGCCCGAGAGGAAAGAAAACATGCGGGTGTTGTTTCTTTTTAGTATTCTTTTCATTTTGAACCTTATGATTTTTTTTTCATCTCATGAGATCATGGGACAACATTCGAGGGCTTTGATATGGATTTAAAGCGAGTTGTTACAAAAAAAAAAATGAAGAAAAAAACGAATTTTCGAGGGGTATTTTTGTTTAAAAAGTAGTGTGATTGCAACTAGACCAGGATTGTTACTACTACTATTTTCATCTAGTCAAAATGTAGCCTGGTGTCCTTTGGTGTCCATTGCTCGAAAAGGAAACCTTAAAAAATACATAAAGAGGACCACTTAAACTTACATTTGAGTTTGAAATATTACGCGTTACATGTGAACTGCGTGATTCATAGTTTCTCATGACTTTTTCTTTTTAAACTATAGCAGTTTACGAGATGTAGACACTGAATACCCCCCAAGTTTTAAGTTTTCATGCCTTAGTCGTGGAGCGAGGAAGAGAAAGAGAGAAGGAGAGCCAGAGTGGGAGGGGGTGCGCCACGAGCGCCCAGGCCGGGCTGTTTCGATCGGGCGAAAAGTAAGGGGAAATAAGAAGTGAGTGGGGTGGCGCGGCTGGGGTGGCGGTGATGTAAGAAAAGAGGGTGGCAGAGGGGAGAGGGTGCGGCGCGCGTGCCCAAAGGAAAGCAAAGAGGGTGCGAAGAAGGACGGGGAGGAGGTGGGAGCCGAGGGGAGGTGGTGAAGGAAGGGGAGGACACACGCCAACACAGGGTGCTCCGAAAATCGTAGCCCTCGCAATATCCTGGCCCTCACACGGACGCAGAGCCGTCTTGGAGTTTTTTCTTGTTGGCAAAAGTTTCACGTAACTTCTACAAACCAAAAAAAATACGTTGTCATTATTGTCCTATTTCTGAGAAATTATTCTTCAGTCTAAACGTTAACAATCAAAATGCCCCAAAAATTACACACAAAAAGCTTAACGATCTAAACGGATTTTTCCCCCTAAATTTGAAATTAGTGCTGAGCGATTTGATTTCAGGTGAATGGGCGGGCAACCCTACAAGGTTCAACTACTGTACGGACTGGTCAACAATTCGGAGAAGGAATAATCTCAGAAGAGGATTCAAAGTATAAAGATGGCGACAACCAACCCACTGCTGCTGAGACAAGGAGGGCCGGGCAGAGACCCTCCAAGGGCTGCTGCTGGCGGTGAAAGATGATAAATATGGAAAGGGAGCGTCGGGCCAAGGAGGAAGGGGAGGGTGCCAGAGGGCAGAAACGGAGTGGCTTAGCGAGGAAATAAGATTACGCCGAGCCAAGGAAAATAAGCGACCCTGCACAAAGCTCCGAAAGGAGTGGGTGGTGCGAGGCGGACGGGCGGGCACAGGCTTAGAATGGGGGTTGGAGGCACGCTCAAAAGAGCCAGTAGCATAAAAATGTGTACACTACACTGTAAGTTTCTCACAAAGAGCTGTTTTTCGTAACGTATATACCTTGCTGAATGTACACAAATACGTATGATGTATACAAATTTCACGACATCATCACGTTACCACGAGTGCTACATTGATAATATGCAGTTTTGAGTTAGTTTATCTCGAGGCTCGAGCCGAGTGTAATGAGGCGTGGTGCTCCGGTGCTCAGCAAGTTACGCACAATGTATTGGCACCTGCTTCCAGCAGCCCCTCCAGAGAGCCCTCCACTCCCCCCCCCCCTTTCCCCACTTCCCCGCTCTGCCGTATCCACGTGGCCGGGTGGCTGCGGCGCTGAACCCTCAGCGGTCATGCACGGAATACGTGATTCCGCTCGGCACGCGGTCGGCCCCGGCACGCATGTCCGCCGAAGAAGCCCTGGAGATACAATGGGCGCTCCAGCCAGCCCAGCCACGTGACTGTCTCTCCCTCTCTCTCTTCCCCAGGAGAGCGCGAAACTCTCTTGGAAGGAGATCAACATTTTCGCATCCACCAACCGCTGCCGTTTAGCGCCCCTGCAGCGGCTCCAGGCACGTACCCGGGGAATGTTCTCCAGCGGCGGCGATAGCGGCGCCACCGACTTTATCGCCTGATTTGTAGCGCAGCGCGCTATCGGAGAAAGCGCGCCGTGGTCAACTATTTATGGTTATTGGCTAAGAAAGTGATAACTCGCTTGTTCAGTGACGCGCGAGCAAAGCTATCTAAAGACGACTGTAACTTTTGAGTACTAGACACCCGTTTTATGACGAGTAATATTAAACCACCGAGTCACTTCCCGCGGAAGGAATTGTCACTAACAGCATGAACACTGATAAATAAAGTGTCCAATTGGCGTGCACAAGTGCTCAACATTATGTTGCACACTTTTGAGTGTTTTGACTGGATATTTGAATATTTTAAAGAGTTCAACAGTAAATTTGAACACTTTAAAGCGTCCAAGGGGCATAGCCGACCTTGTCGTGGAACACTGTTGAACACTTTTAAGTATTCAAATATCCATTTACACTCTTCTTAGAATGGTGCAACATAGTGTTGAGCACCTGCATGTGGACCCCAGTTGAACTCTTTATTTATCAGTGAAGTACATCCTCGAACGATGTCCAACAGTGTAGGCCTCCTACACGGCTGAGCCCTTATTGCCACAGCGCCGCCCACCCTCTACAGCCCCTCTATATCCCTGCCCCCTTTTTCACCCCACGCGGACATACGCCTAAAAAAAGAGGCATGTCCCTCTTTCTTCCCACCCTCCCTCTTGGTCCTCGGCAGCCAACCAGCGTCGGCCGCCAGGGTGAGGTCGTCGTTCTTTTGCGACCCTCCACCTCCACCTCCAGCCCAGCGCCCCGCCCCCTCATCTCCTATCGCACGTTACCCCTACACGCACGGCAACAAAATAAAAGGAACCGAACATTTTGAGAAGCGAGAAGTTGTACAAAAGTACAAGCAAAAACCACTTTCTTCTACGACGCACTGCAGGTGGCTGAGCACCACAGCGCCTGGCAGGTAGGCCGTGCAGCAACACCCGTGCGCTGCGGGTCAGCCTACCCACCAGGGGCCCCGGCGCCACAGCGCGCGCTCGCACACGTGAACCGGCCGATGGCCGATGTTCGCGGCAGTTGTTGATAGGGTCGAGAAGAAATGCTTTCTATTTTTAATGAACGGGATGTGATGATTCGCATCAGCGTGTATCAAATGATTATTATAAAGTTGCAGGAGAAGGTGGCGTAACGAGAGCCTGCACTCCGAAAACAGTCCAGAGAGGAGAGGGCTGTCGGTCGTCGTACGGCCTTGGGCTGCGCACCACCGCGCCCCGCCACGCCCCGCCACGCCCCGCCACGCCCCTGCTAAGACACAGCAGCCCAGCCTTTCCTGTGAGAATGTTAATTTGCAAACTTTGTCGGAGCATAGCCCCCCCCCCCCTCCTACCCGTCTCCCTTTGCACCCCTTCCCCCTTTACACTAGGTTTCTGCTCAAGTGAACGATATGTGATTAATGGCGGCGACGCTGCTCTGCTTCGAGAAAATAGCCCGGCAGAGCGAAGAAGCACACGATACGCCCTGCAAATATAAATCAGCGCCGTTATTCGCACACGCAATACGGCTGACAATTAATTCTATTCCGAGGAGACAAAGTGGTGTACGTCTGTCGTGCCTCTGTGTTCCGCGTTCCGGTCCGGGCTCCGGGAGGTGTGAAGGTGCGGGGGG
>NW_026267182.1:1426650-1430733 GCF_000697945.3 Frankliniella occidentalis
GGGCGGGGGCGCTGTGCGAAACACTGTAGCTGATTTGCATATAAGGAGGCGTCTTTCCTCGGCACTGGCGGGTGGAGGGGAAGGGAGAGGAGAGGAGGAGGCGTCGCACTCATTCAGACGAACGCCAAATTGAGTCTACAAGTCGCCTCCTCCTTCTCCTCCTCCTCCGCCGCTCCTGGCCGCCTCTCCGCCTCGCCCCATCTCCAACTTGCTCCACCGCGCCCGCTCCTTGCCGTTCAAATTGGCGTAATAGGGGGAGCGGGGGCTGCACAAATTGGAGGTCCCAGCGAGCGCGTCAGAAAAGGAACACTTTATCTTTATCACCCGCACCGCACCGGCAGAGCAGGGTCGGCTCTGCGTACTCGTCTCTGTGGCTGAGTGTGCGCCCGAGCGCCCATGCCTTTCGGTTCCATTTGTGAATTTACCGTTGGTAAACTATCGACGTTTGTGTGCGATGATGATTAATTTGTACGTTTGTTCAACAATCTTATTAGTAAATTATTCAACAATACTTATGAACAATTTGTTTCTGTTAATATGATACCGATAGATGTAGATAGTACCAACGAACAACACTATTGATGAAGTACCAACGTATATTAACATAAGTAATAAATAAGCCCAATTAAAATTATTGTACAATTTTTAACAAAAAAGAAGTGCAGGGAAGCTATGTTGTTTTTCTGTTTGACCACCTCAAAATGTCGAATCACATTTCTGAAAACGAAAAGTCATATGAATATGAGCTCAAAACCATAAAGTTTGGGCGTGTATTCCTGAAAGTCTCCTTGGAAAACTGTCCAGCGCGCCAGCCCGGTCCTCTAATCAACATTCCGACGCAATCACGCGGACTAGTTTTGCAGAGCAACGGCTCCGCAGGACGAGGACGCGAGACGGGGGTGAGAGGGGAGGGGAAGGGGAGGGGGGAGGCCCCGCCCTGAAACACTATATCAGCGGGGCGGGGCGTCAGCCAGCGAGCGACATTAGCGCGCCTTGTCTTTCGAATAATTAATTTTGTCGAATTTTCAGAGGTGTCAACTTTGTTAGGCGCCCCGGCTCCGCTCCCAGCAGCGGCACCAGAGAAGGGAAACCCGGAGAAAGGGCAAAGGGGGCGTGGCGGGACGTGGCGGGGCGTGGCGGGGCGAGGCGGGGCGGAGCGGGGCGGGGCCCGTTTGCATGCCTTACACGACGACTTTACAATGGCGCTCTTTCGGCGGAGCTCAGGTTCCGCCCCGTGCTCCGTCATACACACAGAGAGGTGGGGCGGGGCGTGGCAGGTCGGGCGTTCGACTCAGCGAGACTGTGAGCAGCGGCAGCGTATAGTACGTGATGAGGTTCTCTGCCACGGCCACGGGGCTGGGCGGGGCGGGGCCGCGCGCCGTGGAACGAAGAGCTGATGTAGGATGGAGTTGGCGCCATCCTTCCACCTAGGCTATACACGTAACAACGCCCGGGCGCCACCGTCGTCGCGAGAGAGAGAGAGAGAGAGAGAGAGAGAGAGAGAGAGAGAGAGAGAGAGAGGCCGTGCCAGAAAGTTCCCACGCACGGAGTTGGCAACTCAGCAGGCATCCTTCACGGCGGCGAGACGCATTATCTCCGCCTGCGGCCTCGGCCTCGTCTCGCCCGGTCGGCCCGGCGGCCCCCGGCCACGGCGGCGGCCTCGACTCGCACGGCAACGCAATATCAAAGTTGTGCCTCGGACTGCAGCCAGCAGCAGCAGCGGGACAGGCTCGTGGCCTGCGCTGCTGGAAGAAACAACGCAGCCCAAAGCAACAAAGAAAATGAAAGTCGAACTGCTTTGGCAGGTGCGGTTACACCCCCCACCCTTCACCCTTCCTAAATCCCTCAAACAAAACAAAATCAAAAACAACTATTTAAATGTTTTGTCAAGAGTTCCAATTTCAAGACCGATAAAATTTTATTCAAACCATTATTTTATTTTTTCTCAAGGTGAAAAAAAAATAATCGAGGGTGGGCGGGGGCTGGAGGCTTACACCGAAGCTGTGGGGCTCGCGAGCCGTTCTTGTGGGATAGGGAATAAGTCTAGCTGAGCAAACACTCCGACATCGCTGCGTATGGGCTTCGCCGCGGGGGAGCAGGGCGCAAGCAGCGAAGGGGTTGAGGGGAGAGGAGAAGGGGAGTGTTTTCAGAAGATAAATAAGGAATATGAGCGGCGGCGCGGGGAGCGACTCGGCAGCGGCCCCGCGGAGACCATTTTCAAGTTAAATCCATGCTTACATACACACACACACTCACACTTAGCCAGCAGGCGCTCCGCGTGTTTCTCTTTCCCGCCACCAAACTACCACGCCACCTAGCCCACCAAAGCTTCACTTTGCTGATCGAGACCCGCTCGAGCAACCTGCCTGGAATACCCCTCCCCCCACCCCACCCCTCCTTCTCTCTCTCTCTGTCTCTCTCAGCCCCACTGTGCAGATAAGGGTATGATTACGAGAAGGGGGGCGTGCTGCTCTCACAAACAAGACGCCGTTGTTGTACTTCTTCGCGGGTTGCTCTGAGCGCCTGCGGGGTATGCAACCCTCCGGACCCGCGAGGTCTGGCAGCTTAGTGGGTTCCATGACGACCAGGCGCTCCCAGTAGAAAACGGTCCAGTTTTCGATGAGATTCCCAAGTATCAAGAGACAGGGAATTTTGAAAGTATCCTGCATGTTTTTTTTTTTTGTTTTTTTTTTTTTAAGAAAGCTGTACAGAAACCTTCCAAAATTACTGGAATACTTTGCAGCCGGCCTCGTGGATTGGTACTCGCGCGCGAAGCGAGGCGCCGCCGCCGCGTGCTAGACCCGCGCGAGAAACTTTGTAAAACTCGTCACGGAGATGGGGCGCTCCGTCACGTCCGTCACTCTCTCGCCGCGCCGCCACGCCTCGCCTTTGCGTCAACGCGCGCGGGCGCGCCAACTTCAAACTCCCTCATCCCTCCGCGCGTCGCGTCGTTGGCGTCCCGCTCCGCCTGGCTCCGCGCTCAGCGCACTCCATTATGTTCGGACGGATCTTCACACAGTCATCACGATCGAGTTTCTAAGGACAAAACAACCAGCGCCCTCCCCCGCTCCCCAACCCTTCTCCCCCTTTCCGTCCCTTTCTCCTTTCTCCAAGTCGTATTCCAGGCGAAGGCGGCTGCGGCGCGGCCCGCCCGCACCCGCCCACGGCTGCTGTTGGCGTGAATGAAAAGCCAGAGCGAGAAACAACAGAAAGCGACGGCAGAGAAGTGTAAGTGGGGGCGCAGAAGTGTTGGTAGCGCGCGCGCTCTCTCTCCTCGGGACGACGACGACGACGCGCGGGGCTTTCAACGAAAACCCCCTTCAGTTAGATCGTTCACTAGACCGCGCGAGCAAGGTTTTCAAGAACACAACAGCGGGGCGCCTCGTAAAGTACGACGTGCCCGCGGGGTGCGGGGGAGAGCAGGCCGGGCTCCGTGAGCAGCGTCCTTCCTTGAGCAGAGGGCGGGGCCTGGTGGTGGTGGAGGTGGTGCCCCGCGGGCCTGCAGACGACGACAACGAAATGATGAAAAGGGCAGAGAGGAATTTCTTGCGACTCGGCAGCAGCGCCAGCGCCACCCCTTTGCGTCCCCGTCACCGCCCCGCCCCGCCAGGGCGCCTTTCCTTCCTCGGCCTGAGCTGCTGCAGGGAGCCTCGATGCGGCAGAAGCGCTGCTTTATACGACCGCGTAAAACACGAAATTAGACCGGAGCGAAGGAGAGGGGGGAGGGGGTCGCCAGCAGCGAGCCGAGAGGGCACTCTGCAGATGACAAAGTAAAAACGCAAAATTTAATCAAAGTTTGCATTGATAGATTTGCGTCGTCAAAAAAATGGTGTGTGGCGCCAGATTTAAATATGGAAAAGGTATGATAAAGTCCACTTACTGAACTGTACAGTACTTACAACGTCGTGCTTTACAAAAGCCTCTTGCAGCTTGACTTTGTAGACTGCAAAGCATTTCTTTTCAATTGGCAAGGCATGCAGTCACTTTTACGCAAAAAATTATGATAAAATGTCATTGTTTTGCAAAAATTTGTAAATAAACATTTATCATGCCGATCATGACCTTAGGATATAGGAATCGCAA
>NW_026267182.1:1430783-1434530 GCF_000697945.3 Frankliniella occidentalis
CGTTCTGCGAAGGCCCCGGCGGCAGCGCCACGCCTTGGCGCCTCATTATTTATACACCCCTCTCTTTCTCGCCACCGTCGTCTCCGCCCCTTTACCATCTCACTTTCTCTCTCTCCCTCTCCCTCCTTTCGCCCGTGGAGCGCGTCCTATCAGAGGGCCCCGCCACGCCACCCCCCGCCACGGGCCTGGACCATTGTGTCGGCGTCGTATCAGCAAGTTGCTGAAAAGCTCGTGGCACTGTAAGGTGAGCCGTGCTGCTGGCGGGGAAAGGGGGGAGGGGGGATAAAGGAACCAGTCTCGCACGTGCACATATAGGGCCAGGGGGAGACCGGGTACACTATCCTAGGGCGCCAATGGAGGAAACGCAACTCGGTAATAAAAATCGACAAAAAAATTGTAGCCTCGAATTATTACAACTTAAAACTACCCCACGATACCTCGTAAATAGAAAAAGATAGGCGTCCTATTAAGGAAGCAATGGAATTCAAATGTAGCTTTGTGACTTATTTCCCATTCCCGCAAAGAGACCACAGTAATAACAACAGCCTCGGGGAGCCCATCACACCCTAGATATGCAGATATGTCCCGATATTTGTCGAGTCTCAATATATTGAGGCAATATGCTTCGCCCTTAAAAGATATCGCCGCTACGCGATATCGAAATCAGAATATCTCAACAGCACACAGAGGGGGCAGGGCGGGAAGCCACTATTACTTAGGCGTATCGCGTATCCGAGGGAATTTTTGCCCACTGCACTACTACGCAAGACAGGTCTTATCTCGCTTTTCGGACTTTCTCGCATCTTTCTGGGCCGACCCCGGCGGGATCAGTGCTCGCTCCATTGGTGCAGGAATTGGACATTACTTGTTTTGTGTCATCATTCGCTCATACTCTCGCATTCACACTACTTTCCCTGTTGGCAATATTGCCGGCGACCATCCTTTCATGGCGGCTCGGCGGGTGCCCAAGACAGCCGTATGCGGCGCTAGCCGGGCGCAGCGCAGAGCCCTCCGCGCCGGAAATATAATTAGAGCGGGCACAAAGCGTGCTGTGATTGGGGCCCCGCCCCGCCCCTTTTCCCCCCAGCTATAGTTTTATTATCCCCTGCGCAGCCTTTTTGCAGGCGCCGTGTTGCTCCCCAGCTCCTCTACCATAGCCCCGCGCCCGCTGCTCGCCCGCCAGTAGCGCCGCACTGCCGCGAAGAATGGGAAATGTTTTAATCACCAAAGTTGGACTCAAAGCCGGGCGCCGGCCGGGTACTAAAAACGGGAGGGGCGCGCGCTCGCTCCGCGCGCGGCCAAGTCGGGCCGTGGCGTGGCGCGGGTGTAGACTATACCCCCTTGCCCCCCCCACCCCCCCGCTCACTCTCTTCTCTGTCTCACTTCCCCGCTCCCTTGCAAGCGCGGCAGACCACATATGCGAGGCTGAGTAGCACGGGCTATGCGTAATCCTCGTGGCCAAAGCTGTTTTAAGTCTCCCGCCAAAAACACAAACGGGGCGGGTTGAGTAGGGGCACTCAGAGATGTGGACGTAGAGGGTGCGTTTTTGAGACAGTGCGCAAGACCTATCTCCACCAAGAGGAAAGTCCCCCCACCCCTCTTTCCTAGTAAGTTTTTCCATCGAAAAGACAACAAGTGCACTAACAGAAATTTGGCGTTGTTTTAAAAGTAGCCTACAGTCCAAGTTTACTGGTCGGTTGTTCTTTTCCCAACGAAAGAAAGGCAACTATTTCGTGTTATTGTTGTTGTTTTTCCTTCAAATTTATACCATGCTTCTCCATAGACTGAAACGGTCGTATCTTTAACCCTTTGCCTCGCAGCACACAAAACCCTTCCTCATCCATGGGGGTTAAATTATATATTTTTTTTGGCGATGAGCCGAACGGCGATATAGCCAAGACTATATTCGCCGCACGGAATAGTCGGGCGCACTATCGGGGGCGCACCAAATCACAGGAAACGACCTCCGGGGCCGCGAGGTTTTGTGGTGAAGTCATAAAGATCTCCAACGCACATTAGAAGTCCCGGAGCTCAGTCACGTGCCGTTTTGTTTTGCGAAATAAATTAAGAGGTCCTGCATGATCTCCAGGTAACACCCCGAGGGGTGACGTTTAAACATTCAGTGCAGTATAGTAAAATCGATTTTTAAAGCCTCTGCAGCTTTTCTCCCATTTTTGCGTCATTTTTATTTAACTTTTGAATTAAACCACTCGACCAAGATAATCAACACTGGAGAAACACAAAGGTATGACTAAATGCCTTTTAAAAGTGCTGTAAATTTTGGTGCTTTTTCAGGAATAAAATTATATTAACGTACGAAAAATGCACTTTTTGTGAATTTTTGACACTAGAAAAACAAGGGATAGGACTCAAAGGGTTTTAATGCCTTTACAAAGTCATGAAAAATCAGCACCCCGCCGAAAGGTGCTAAATTTTAAAGCCTTTGGACACTTTCATGCTTTTACAAAGTCATTAAAATGTAACGACCTTAGAAAGGCACTCAAGCGTACCTTTGTTTCTTTCCGCGGAATCGGCTGGAGAACCAATTTTTGTGCCTCTGCACTCAGAGAGGAAAGACTTGCGCTGTCTCAGCTGAAATCGTTGCTGAGTGACAAGCAATAAATTTTGTGCTACGTCACCAAAAAATATTGCTGTGAGAGCAATCGCTTAGCCTACCTTCGGAAAGCGCTTTGCAGTCTTAGCAGAGCCATTGCTGAGGCAGCAATACGTTTTGCTAATGTAGCAAAAAAAAAAATACTCTTTAAATTTAGAAATGATTCCAGCAGTGACAGCAAGTCTTTTCTCTTCGTGTACAGGTGCGGAAATTCATTAAAGCACATAAAAGGCGGAAGAGTCTTTCCAGTGTAGCACCTGAGCACAACACAGTTTTCATCGCCGCTGTGCGGAGAAAAAGCATTTACGCATTCATGACCTTAAAACTTTTCTAATCTAAGCAGCAGCGCGCCGCTGCCGCCGGGTGGTGGGCGTGGCGCGGCGCCTATTCGCCCTCGCGCCATATCTTATTCGCAGGCAGCGCAGCCGCGCGCGGAGCACAATATCCAACTGCCAAGAACAGGATAAGTGGGTGGCAAAAAGCTTTTCCTAAAGTTTAATTAAAGCGCTCGTCGGCGGAGCGCGGGCGGACGGGGCCGGTCGATGCAGCGGCGGCGCCTGGCGAGAGAAGGGGTAAAAAGGGACGGGCTAAGAAAACCATGGCGTGTTGAAGGGGCGGGGCCGAGACCGGACGGCCGCCTCCGCGCGCCTGGAAGTTGGGCCTCGTGCGGTGCCCCTAAAAGGTCGAAGTCGTCGTAAAAATATCGAGTGTCGATACGGTTCGCAGCATTTCGAGGGTTCGATATGGCCACGATATCGTATCCAGGTTCGAAAAGGACAAATCATATCGCGGGTATCGAGACAAATCGATAGCTTATTGATCGAGGGGGAAATCACTTGCGAAATAGTTCGTACACCTTCCCCCGAAATAGTCCGAAATAAAGGCGAAATAGAGCGAAATAAACACGAAATAGACGCGAAATAGTCTGTGAAATGGTCGCGAAATACCCCTGAAATACTCCGAAATAGCGCGAAATAGCCTGAAATAATCCGAAATGGGCGGGAAATAGCCGAAATGGCAGGAGAAATAACCGAAATTGTACACTCTCAGACCTGTACTGATTTATTTATTAGTAGCTTATAAAGGTTTTTATGCAGCAGGATTACTGACTAATTTGTTACTTATTCTGGATA
>NW_026267182.1:1435190-1437458 GCF_000697945.3 Frankliniella occidentalis
ACGCCACACTATCGAACAAAACCCTCGTGAAAAATTTAGTCGGGTCGGGGTGGCGTGCGGCGAGGCTGGGTGTTCCTTATTCCTTTGCTGAAGACAGGGCGTGAGGTGGGAGGGGGGATTTTGTCGTAAGCCCTGAATAGTGCATAGCGCCGCCCGCGCGGCGGGACGCTGCAGAAGCACAACAAAGAAATGCTGCAAAATTTGCAATTTACATCTCCGTCAAAATTTCGCTCGTTTGTCGACTTGACCTTTGCACAAATCAATTATGCAGAGAATAGCGTTTGCCTATTTTCTGCTCTATTTTGCGCCACTACTTTCCTTTGCAATTGCACTTTGCCTTGCCTAGCGCCCCCCCCCCCCTTTTCCCTTTTCTCTCGCTTTCTCGAGCGCCCCGCCTCAATTTTGTCTCCAACCCCAACCAGCAGTATAGCGCCAGCGCTGCCTTGCAAAATTTCCATTTCCTTTGTGTGTCGACGAAAATCGCTCCGAGACAGTCTCCGGCTTGACGCGGCAGCGCCCCACCTTCAAAGTACCCCCCCCCCCTTTCCCTCCGCACGGCCGCCGACCAACGACTTGCAGGCGGGTTTGGGTCGGAAGGAAGGTGGGACGAACAAGAGCGAGCGAGAGGATGGGGCTCGCGCCCGCCCGCGCGCTGCTGTGCGGCGGAAAGTTGCCCAGCTGATGGCTCAATTCGAAACTTGTCTCCTCTCGGGGCGTAATTTTACATTCAAGCCTTCCATTTCAGGCGACGCCGCCACCATCTGCGACGGTCTGAGGCGCGCCGCTCAGCTCTCTCTCTGCTCGCAGGAAAGAGGGGGCGTCCCCGGGAAAGGGGGTGGGAGGTAATTTAGGGTTCGGGTCCGATCGGGACGCGCGCGTGTCCAGCGACGTCGGCAGTTTCCCCTATCTATCTTTCCTTACACACCCCGCCGGGGTGCCAAAGCCTGCACTGAAGCAGGCGAAGGGGGGGAGTTTTCTTTGCCATCCTCCTGCGCCCTTTTAACACTACCACCAGCAGCAGAGACCCGCCCTGTCCCGCCACCTTTTCTTGCCTACACGACGGTGTGTTTTCCGATCGCTCTAACTCCGCCGCTCACACCCACGCACGCACGCGCCCACGCACAAGACACACACACACACACAGGCGCGCGCGCGCACGCGCTACGTACCCACGAGCGCACATGAGCGGTATTATAATCAGCTCGCGGCGCGCACCTCGCCCCCGAGCACGGCGCCGCTCGCCGCGCTCCCCCCTCGGGTGCCAGCGGATCCCGCCGCCAGACACGTTCGCAGTGAATGTGCTGATCTTTGTCTTTATAAAGCCTAACTTCTCCATCAGCTCCGCGGAACACCCAGAGAACACCCCGCCAGAGCTCACTATCTCTCTCTCTCTCTCCACCTTTGCCTCGGGCGGACTAAAACTACACAACTAGGCCCCTGCCAGCCCCCCCCCGCCCCTTTCCTGCCGGAGCCTTTTCACATCGCTCCCCGCTCAGTCCTGCCCAACGCCTTCAGGGTCATTATCCACGAGTTTTCACCCTCCGTCACTCTGCTGTCGTCGGGGCCTCTGTTATATAACAAACTTTGCAATGGTTGCGGTCGCGAACACCAAAGTATACCCAAATGCAGATAAGTTATTTGGAGAAAAAAAACATTTAAAAAAGTTTTAAATTTGTATGAAAAGCTCAGGTTGTTCCTTTGTTCGTCCCCGCACCGATGACGTCAAGGTTATGGCGTGTCAGACTCCCCCACACGACGTCTTCGTCGGCCTCTTGTCGCCCTCCATGGCGGCGGTGGTGCAGCGGGCGGGGGCGCGCTGTCCCTTTGTCTCCAAACTTTGTACTCGTTCTGCGAAGGCCCCGGCGGCAGCGCCACGCCTTGGCGCCTCATTATTTATACACCCCTCTCTTTCTCGCCACCGTCGTCTCCGCCCCTTTACTATCTCACTTTCTCTCTCTCCCTCTCCCTCCTTTCGCCCGTGGAGCGCGTCCTATCAGAGGGCCCCGCCACGCCACCCCTGAAAGCAGTTGTCAGTGGCTTATAAAGGTTTTTGCGCAGCAGGAATACTGACAAAAGGTGAAAAAAATCAGTAACAGGATGAGAGTGTAGGAGAAACACCACGAAATAGTCCGTACGCTACGAACCCTAGTGATTTCCCCCTCGTTATTGATGGACTAAACTATCAGAGTAAGCATAGCGCTGTCGGTGCCATCACACCCTAGATATGCAGATATGTCCCGATATTTGTCGAGTCTCAATATATTGAGG
>NW_026267182.1:1438737-1439358 GCF_000697945.3 Frankliniella occidentalis
CGCGGAGGTGTTCAGCACGAGTAAACTTCTTCTCACACAGGCCCTGTCAAAAATACCGTCGTAAATTTAAAAAGAGTTATTAAACTCGAATTATAACTTAGGTTGTACTTGTACGAGAGCATAATTTTTACTCACCAATGGATTTTAAGTCGATACGTACTGCATGTATTTTTCTACGATCACAAATTGTTATTTTACAACTTGCGTCAAGGAAAATTTTCCTGTAAACCGTCCTACTATTTTTCATAGTGTTAAAATGCATTTTAAGGAGAGGCGAAGGAGAGCCAGCAGTATAGCGCCAGCGCTGCCTTGCAAAATTTCCATTTCCTTTGTGTGTCGACGAAAATCGCTCCGAGACAGTCTCCGGCTTGACGCGGCACCACCCCACCTTCAAAGTACCCCCCCCCCCCTTTTCCCTCCGCACGGCCGCGGACCAACGACTTGCAGGCGGGTTTGGGTCGGAAGGAAGGTGGGACGAACAAGAGCGAGCGAGAGGATGGGGCTCGCGCCCGCCCGCCCGCGCGCCGCTGTGCGGCGGAAAGTTGCCCAGCTGATGGCTCAATTCGAAACTTGTCTCCTCTCGGGGCGTAATTTTACATTCAAGCCTTCCATTTCAGGCGA
>NW_026267182.1:1439658-1439977 GCF_000697945.3 Frankliniella occidentalis
TCGGGTGCTCCCCCACGGACGACCAACAAAACAAAGCCATCACACAAGGAATGTCTCCAATGTCGCCAGAATACACACACACACACACACACACCGGGGCGGGCGCGCGCTCAGCAGCCATTCCACTTCTGGGCGCCAACAGAGTGTTTGTAATGCCATTTAATTTGGAGCACTAATCACATGGTCTCAACAGGGGAGCTCCCTCACCGCACACGTTTTACGGACGGGGTGGCGTGCGGCGAGGCTGGGTGTTCCTTATTCCTTTGCTGAAGACAGGGCGTGAGGTGGGAGGGGGGATTTTGTCGTAAGCCCTGAATAG
>NW_026267182.1:1441120-1442215 GCF_000697945.3 Frankliniella occidentalis
CATTTTAAGGAGAGGCGAAGGAGAGAAAAAATACACAGTTAATGTTTGCAGTGGACTACTACGCCACTACGCCTACTTTTGGATTTAGGAAAGTCCAGGTAAACTTGTTCGAGCCGCGCGCGGTAGTTGGTGGTGCGTGGTTCATTCTCGGACGAGTTTCCGTCGTGTTTTCCTCCAGGGCCCTGCTACTGCTCCGCCATTGCTAGACTGCTGCAAAAGCTTCTTCTTCTCCCCTCCCTCCCCAGTCTGAGCTGCTCTGCGCGGCGCGCCGTAGCGCGTGATGTTTACATAAAACCCCCTTAAAACTTTGTTTGCTCGTGTTCGCAGATATGACTGGAGCGCCGTCCCACCTCCCCGCCGTTTCTTTGGACGTTGCGGCGGCGGCAGCAGCACTGCGGGGAAAGGCAGGCCTTCTGAGACGCGACGAATTCCCCACCCAGGATTGCGTGCAGGAAATAGAGAGACAGAGAAAGAGCCGTTAAAGACGAGTTTACATTTGGGCAGTATAGTAGCATATGAGAGAAATGCCGTGGTCTCTGACTGCTGTGGGGGTTTGCTTCAGGTCTTGGACGCAGAAGTGAGAGCTTAAGGTTTGTAAGGAGACGGAGAACGACGCGAAAGCAAAGGGCGAAGGAGGAAGAGGAGGTGAAAATACTTCTGGCTGCGCAGGCTGGGAATGAGGGGCGGTCCGCGTAGAGCCGCCCGCAGCGGAGCACCCTGTCAGGGGTCGGTCCATGACAAATGACCCCACGCGGATCAAGGTGGCGGCGAGAAGGGGAGAGGCGAGGGAGGACGCAAAGGGGCAGGCGCCGTTGGGGGCGGGGGAAAGAAAATGAGCAAGGAGCCGGCGGGGGAAGCCAAGAGCACCGGGAGGAGGGAAAGACTGCAGATGAAGCCCTGTCGGGGGAGTTACGTCAGCAGTATGCCGTGCCGCACGGTAAAAACCGGTAAAAACAATGTCTCATTTTTTGAGGAAAATGGTAAAACTTTAAAGAAATCCCTTGGATTGAGGAAAGTTTTTCAGATTTCGAGAAAGTCTCCCCAAAAAATGTGTGATTTTTCCGCAATTTTTCAGGATCCTCAAAAATGAAAAAA
>NW_026267182.1:1448680-1449063 GCF_000697945.3 Frankliniella occidentalis
ACAGGGTGCAGCCAAAGGGATTGTTTCCTGTGTGAGTAACTAGGTGAGCGCGGAGTGATTCAGCACGAGTAAACTTCTTCTCACACAGGGTGCAGCCAAAGGAATTGTTTCCTGTGTGAGTGGCCAGGTGTCGGCGGAGGTGTTCAGCACGAGTATACTTCTTTTCACACAGGGTGCACCCAAAGATCTTGTCTCCTGTGTGAGTAGTCAGATGAGCGCGGAGTGATTCAGCACGAGTAAACTTCTTCTCACACAGGGTGCAGTCGAATGGCTCGTCTGCTGTGTGAGTGGCGAGGTGAGCGCGGAGCGATTGAGCACGAGAAAACTTCTTCTCACACAGGGTGCAGTCGAAGGGCTTGTCTCCTGTGTGAGTGGCCACGTGT
>NW_026267182.1:1453943-1454207 GCF_000697945.3 Frankliniella occidentalis
GAAACCTAACCTAACGAAACCTAACCTAACGAAACCTAACCTAACGAAACCTAACCTAACGCAACCTAACCTAACGAAACCTTACGCAACAAAATGTACCCTTACCTAATACAACGTAACGCAACCCAACCAAACCTGCCTAATCTCCGACCCTACGCAGCTAACAAACCTCGCGCAGTTGCATACCACGCGCAGTTGCTAGTATCGCTAACAAAACTCGCTCAGTTGCAGCCACGCGCAGTTACAAACATCGCGCAGTTACAA
>NW_026267182.1:1461205-1461795 GCF_000697945.3 Frankliniella occidentalis
AGGTGTTCAGCACGAGTAAACTTCTTCTCACACAGGGTGCAGTCGAAGGGCTTGTCTCCTGTCTCCTTGTCCTAGATGTATGCAGAATATTCTGTGTACTAGGCAAATATGCAGGAGATAGCGTTTACTTGGTCAAGTATACAATAATTCTCCTGCATACTTGACCAAGTACACAGAATATTCTGTATACATGTAGGTATGCAGAATATTCTGCATTCAAGTACACACTTGGGTTTCCAGAGTTTGCAGCTGCTGTGCTGACTAGCTCGCAAGGAAACTTCTACCCTGAAAAAGATGCAGCTGAGTAGCACATAGCACAAGCAGTCCTACACTTTCCTGAAAAGGACGAAAATTTCCCACACATGAAAATAAATAGAAACGTGCTACGCTCGTCTTATTCCTGCACTTTCAGAGCAGTCTAAAGGCAGTAGTATGTATGCCTGTTACAAGCGAGCCATGTGGGGAGTCGAATGGCACGAAGGAAGAAGAAACGACATATCTAGAAATTAAAGTTAGTAGGAAAGTAGAAATCGACTTAGGTTTAGCAAAGCTCAACGACATCGACGAAAGGATTTAGAAGTTGAATTAAG
>NW_026267182.1:1461911-1464291 GCF_000697945.3 Frankliniella occidentalis
GGAGGTTTCCAGCACGAGTAAACTTCTTCTCACACAGGGTGCAGCCAAAGGGATATTTTCCTGTGTGAGTGGCCAGGTGAGCGCGGAGGTTTCCAGCACGAGTAAACTTCTTCTCACATAAGGCGCATCCATGAGTTTTGCCTTCTGTGTGACTGCGCAGGTGTCTACGTAGACTTTTAACTGAGAGGTAGATGTTTTCACAGATTGTGCACGCGTTGAGCTCTGTGTGAACCCGTTTGTGCGTGGTTAAAGGACTTGTCGAGGAAGACATTTTCCAACAATCTGGACACTGGACTGGAATATTACGCCGACCTAACTGTAAAAAAACAAACAAACAAAAAACACACACATTTATTATTTTTGGCTTTGGCCCCCTTTTTTAATTCGCTATTGCGGGGTACTACAGATCGGCGCCGTCTTTTCCCCCCTCACACTGAGCCCGAATGTGCTGGATTCAGTCATGCGGGTGGACTTGCCTACCCTCGCTTGCCACATGGCGCCGGACGACCCCGTGCGAGTATGGAACCCAATCGGTACAGTAAGCAAGCAGAAAAATACAGACGGCGCGCATCACCCTCCCTTTATGAGTAAATAGGAAGAGTCACTTTCCGTATGGTGCTTACATTTGCACTGTTAACGCCGTGGTCGCCTAGCATGCCAAAAAGTAGGCAGTCCTTTTTGACTGCCAAATTTTGGACTTTATTTAAGAGGCTGCCAATTTTTCGCATCCTCGAATGCCAAACTTTGGCCTTCATTCAGAAGAAGGCCAACTTTTGGCATTCGAAGAGGCAGGTAGAGGTAGGGTGAACGGCAGTGAAAATCAACATTCACTTTGAGAACAAGGATGCTGCAAAGAGGGCTAAACACGTTTTTGCCCCTTGCAAAGAGATAATTATAATTTTCCGCCTCAAGCGAAGTCAAGTGCCATTCGTGGTAGCCGTGTCACACAAGTCCCTCAAGTGGCCTGCCAGGCACACACAACAGTTGACCTGGTGGACACACACTTGGTCGTGCGTGCCTGCAGGCAAGCACACTGTTCTTTGTGTATATGGTCGACACTTGGTTTTACAGTGTACACAAAGAAAAAAGGTGTTGGAAATCAACTTAGTTTCCCAGAAACAAGTGCATAAGCACTCGAATAAGCTGAGAGCATACGCACTTATTATTGTTTCAAGAAGATGCACTTTATTTTAAATTCCCTCTTGTTTTGGGGGTGAAGACTTTCTTGTGATTGTCGTACTCTCAGAGAGCTTAAGACTGGTTTCACACATTAAAGTACGCCCTTAGAAATACTATTCCTCTTAGTCGGCTTTTCGTCACTTAAAAAATGAAGAAAGAAAATTATTTTCTGAGGCTTTGCTAAAGTCGTTGAGCATTCTGGCGCACCTCCAAACCACTTTCTTCACTATCCTCATTGCAAAAACAAAGGTTCTTAGTTGTTCCTTTTCAGGAGAGTTAAGAAATTTTCAGTTTAGTGGCTCTATAAAGAGCCTCTAAAGGTGCACTCGAAAACGCAAGTGTCTGAATGTCGCTCACTTGTAGGTGTGTGAATATCTACTCGTACACTTAAGGGGGTAAACGTGTGAATTTTCTAGGAAAAATTCACACCTTTACCGCTTTAAGTGTACGAATGGATATTCACACACCTACAAGTGAGCGACATTCACACACTTGCGTTTTCAGTGTGCTATCAGGTGCTATATATAGCAATATTGCCTTTATCAGTTTTAGTGCCTCGTAAAAAGGCACAAAACGTTTAGTGTCATTTTAAGGTAGGACATAGCACTTTAGTTTTTCCAGAGTACTCAAACTGTGTACCTATCCATCGCGCGTTTATCTTTCTCTCTCAATCTAATGGCGTTGTTTCAAACAACACAACGGCTCGACGGCTGCCTCCCCCCCAGTCTTGACTTTCGCATGTAAGTTGAAGCCTCATCGTTCAGAACAGTCAGCATCACGCTCTCCCTCCTCCTCTTTACCCGTTCTGCTCTCACTGTATCCTTTTGTAAAGCGTAGCGTCTCTCCTACTTCGACTCTGAGCACCTCACCTCCCCCAGCCAGAAAAGTAAACTCGAAACGACGTCGAATCGACGTCGAAGTCGACAATTCATCGATCTAGGTGACAAAAGCCATCGAATCGACGTCGATTTCGCGTCGATCGATGAAATCGACCAAATTTCGACAATGCATTTCTGGCTGCGTCCTTCCTTCCCCCGCTCCTCTCTACGAATAAAATATGCGGATTTAAGAACCTCGGAAACCCACGCACTGAAAGTCTCGCTATAGACACTTCTCTGGAAACCCAAATGTGTACTTGAATGCAGAATATTCTGCATTCCTAGATGTATGCAGAATATTCTGTGTACTAGGCAAATATGCA
>NW_026267182.1:1466297-1472686 GCF_000697945.3 Frankliniella occidentalis
AGAAGAGCGTGTTTTCGTAGAGATAATGGCATCTTCCCGATAGGGAAAGGACCGAGAGGATGAGAGAAAGAGAAGAGGGCAGGAGGAGGGGGGAGGGGAGGGAGAGATAGCGGCTGCACAGCGTCGCTCCGTGGGGCTTAAACTTCTCGCCATGCACGATTTCGCGTAGAAACTGCCATTAAAAGACGCGCGAGGCAGCCATTCCGCAGGCCATTGGGCCGGAGTGGAGAGAGAGGGTGAGAGGGGGGGGGGGGGGTGAGAGAGAGACCGTGCAGGCTGGGAAAGTGAGAATAGAGAGAAAGAGGGACGGGATGGGCACAGGGGAGAAGGTGAACCGTAGGGAGGCGGGGGACGTTCGAGCACGAGGGGGCAGTGGCAGTAACGAGTGTTGGGGTGGGGAAAAACGTCCCGCCTGCGGACCGCCTCACCCAATTTTAAAGGGTCGGAGCACACCACCGCACCCCGCCACGCCACCGCACCCCGCCACGCCACCGCCCCATTCTTGTTATCGCTACGCATAATAAGAGATCTTTTTGCACGGATGAACGGCGGGTGCACAGGATTTTACCTGTGCACAAAGTATTTCAGGCTCTCGTGATTTATGACTGAGTATTCGCGGAAACTCTTCGCGCGATGACGGCACTGGAGAAAAAAAAGGTACCAATAAGGCACCACTCTGCGGGGGTTGGTAAATACATTTTGGGTTTAATGCAACTTTTAAAGGCACGAAAAGGCCCTAAAGGTGATGCAAATTAATGACATTTGCAGTTGTAGTTCCTTTGTAAATAAGACTTGAAATTGAAAGCCTTGTCCAACACCTTTTGATACCTTTGTTTTTCCAGTTGGCAGCTCAACTCCCGATGAGTTTCGATATTCCGCGCGAGGCGCCCTCCTCCCCATCTCATTGAGAGTCGCCCCTATCTATGCGTGTGGTCCAGTAGCGAGCAGCCTCCTCTTCACCCTCTCCTCGGCCCCATCTGGTGGCGCCCGGCCGAGAGGGGAGCAAGGGAAGGACGAGGGGTGAATGAAAGTGGGCAGAAAACCCAAATAAAAACCACCGCCAAATTGATTCCAATGGGACGTGGGGCCGGCCGCACCCGCACCACCACTTTGGCATGCTAAGCAGCGCTAAGCGGCTGCCACCGTAGAGCAGCAGCAGCGAGGGGCCGACGGGCAACGAGTGATCCGGGAAATTGAAACAAAAAGGAGGCTTACAGTTTATCTAGTTCGACTCCGCCCCGTGTTTGCTCGCGACCGGCTCCGGAAGGGCCGGTGTACCACGAACATCCACGACCGAACCGCCGGAATGGATAATAGCACGCGTGCTTTTGCTTTTTACAGGGTCAAACACGTTAACTTTAGATTTCCTCAGATTTTTAGGTCGTCCTCTCCATAAAGGAGAAATTTCCACACTTTGAGAACTTTTTCCTAAACTGTAGCAGAGTTCCTTTAAGTTTTCCCATTGCTTTTCCTTAAAAAATCAGACATGGTTTTGCCATGGTTTTAACATAATTTTAAAACTTGTTGCAGCGAAATAGCATCAAAATGAATTGTAGGTTCTATGGGAAATTGTTGAAAAGTTTTAAAATTTAAATTAGTTTTTGATGCCATGTTTTCATGTTTTATGTTGTTTTCTATGCCGAGCGAGAATGTTTCGGAGAATGTACTGTCCGACATCTTTAACATTGATTGTATAGTTCAAAATTACAAAACATGTTTCAAAATATAAACGTATAAAAATTACATGAACATTGTAAAATTACAAGACTATCCGTTTCAGTGATTTTACCTGATATCATGTCATCTTGTTTGCACAACACTTATGCACAAAAATACCGCCGGTCGCGGAACTGCGCGCAGAGCGTCACGCGCGAGCAGCTCCAAGTCTAATGAACAATGAGGTGCTCAGGTGAGCTACCCAGCGCGCCCCAGCACGCCCGCCGCGCCCCGGAACGCCCCGCCACGCCTTTCCTCTTGGTTGGGCCCAATCCACCCCCGCCTCCCGAGCCCCGCCCGCCGGTTCTCGACCACCTTGGCCCATAGGGTGGCTCTATCATCAAGTCTGGAAAATTCGCGCTCTAATGAGTGTCGAGTGTGTCCGATTTCATGCGCCGTGGGATGGAACCGGCGGGGCGCGGTGGGGCGTGGCGGGGTGGAGCGGGACCCGTGTGAGAGGCGTGGAGAAGGGGCCGCGAACCAAACCAGCGAGGAGCAGGTATAGGCGCAGACAAGAAACAGAAATGTCACGCTTGCACGCACAATTTACAGCATCAACATTCGCTGTCATTATTTTTCTGCCCTTTCCGCCCCCTGGAAAGTTGTGAGCCATAGATAGGCTATGCTGCATGCAGTGACTGCGTATCTTGGGCTGCTCGCCAGCAAGCGCGCGGCGGGAGCCTCAGCCCCTGCAATGGGCGGGGTAGGCCGCCCACTGCACGCGGCTGCTCGGCGGGCCCGGTCCGCGGAGCCCCGTTGGGGAGCGGCAGGACAGCGGGGCGGAGCGGACCTGAGCAGCCAGCCGCGTGTGTCTTTATGTATTTATATTTCAATTAATTCTAAAAGGCTGCGGCGACTGCGAGGCTGGCGGGCCACTCCAGTCGGGGTCCGCGGGGGACAAGCGGTTCCGCTCGACCCCCGCGAGAGCGAATGCAAGAGAGATGAGATCGAGACGGAGTGAGCACGGGGGACGAAGCGGGGGAGAGACAGAGCAAGAGAGAGAGGGGGGGGGCGAAGAGAAAGAGAGAGGTCAGTTTTTGCTCATCTCTTCTCTGGCTTGCCCGTACGGCCGTGGTCGTTCTCGCTGTGTGTTTCATTTCCATATTTCATGAAAGGAACGCAAAATTGCTTTTGCGCGCAGCATGGCGACACACAAACGCAGCAATCTCGCGAGATTTCATTTCGGGGCTTGGAGGCTCCGAGTGGCGCGACAAGGGCAGCGTTTCCGCTCATGCCAGCCCCGCCCTGCTCCGCCACGCTGCGCCAACTCCCATACCGTCCATCAACTGAAAACCCGCACGCTCATTCTCTGGTGACTAGCTTGATAAAACTAACTGCATTTTTTTCCGATCCGAGGTTTGAAATTACACTGTAAAAACACTTTTTGGAAAACAACTCAGGTACCGATGACCCTGTTGTAAATAAACAACAATGTTGTTTGAGAACAACAAAAGTTGTTGCAAAACGTCAATGTTTGTTGCAAAACAGGAATGTTGCTCCTAAACAACTTTTGCTGTTCTACAACAACTTTTGTTGCTGCTGAACAACATTTTTGGTTTGGCCGTCAAAGTAACGTCTTATCTAAGAGACTCACGCCTGCAGTCTCAGCTAAGATTTTACAACGACAGACAAGATTGGCTTATTTATTAGGAGCTAAGAAAAGTCCCGTCCGAAATGCTGGGTCAGGAAACCTTTTTTTCCCGTGCAGGCTTAACAACAGCATCGCATCGCTCCTCCCTCCCCGCTGCTGTCCGCCCAGGGCAATCCTAGCCTGGAATGGGGGCAGGGCGAACCCGAGCCGAGCGAGACACTCGAACAACAAAGTATCTCCGGAGGAGTGGGCGGAACGTTTCATGTGTGTGTTTATCCTTTGGGTGGGTTTTAGTTGGTTCTGCCTCTCGCCTTCTCTCGCCGACGTCATGTGACGGGGGAAAGGAGGAAAGGGGTAAAGGGGGGAGGGGGAGTATAATCGCTCGAGATGAGCGAGTCCCGCAGCCAGGGCAGAAGCGGCGGCAGCACTAACTTGCGTGTTGACTCGGAGTTTTCATTAAAGTTTATGAATAAATGCGGCCGTCTGCTCCATCAGGGCGTTACACAAACGTGCACCGCCAGGTCACATCCGCCACGAGGGAGGTCTTCTGCGCGGCGGGGGGAGGGCTGCAGTTCGCGTACCCCGCGCCGGGCCGATGTCGAAAAGAGACAGACCGACGATGAACGCGTTTCTCGGCTTATTTCGCGAGTTGATTTTTGGGGTCTCTCTCTCTAGTATTAGCCCCTCACCCCCATTTCCGCCTTTTCCGGGGGGGTTGGTCCGAGCTTACGAGGGGGCGCGGCACAAGCTGCTACCGCGCCAACCCCTTCCCCCGAGTCCGCCCCCTTCTCGCCCTCCCCCACCGCTGGCTGCTCCGGCGGCTTTGAGTCCGACGAGTCCCCGAAGAGGCCGCCGCATGAAAATTTAGAGAGCTCCGAGGAAAGTTGCTGGTTGGTTTCTCGATTACAGAGAGGGCGGGGTCGTGCGGGGGTGGGGAGAGAAGGGGGAGCTGAGGCTTGCCTTCGGGCGGAGAGTCTCTCTCTCTCTCTCTCTCTCTCTCTCTCTCATTCTATCTCTTCTCCGCACTCTACCCGCGCTAGGAAAGTTGCGCGCGTCGGCTGCTGCGTCGGCGCCGACGCACAAAAGTAGGGCGCAACTCGGTTACAATAAACGACACATAGCGTCCATTATTAACGACGGCGGGTGGGCCTAAGTCACGGGGCCCGCGCCGGGCCGCCCAAGGAGAGCGGCGCGGTGGACGAGAAAAAGCCATTTTGGCGCCATGCATTATAGAGGCGCGACCTTTGAATTATTCAGCCGAAGAGGGGCGGAGCCAGAGGAAGGGCGGAAGAGCAGAGGGGGGGGGGGGGCAGAGTCTTGCAGCGGCGGAGTTCCCTTCTTCAACTTTATAATTGAGCGGCAACTTGATAAGAAGCGAAAACTTCTTGCTGCTGGTGTGGTGAGGGAGAGGCGGGGCGTGGCGGCTGCAGCAGCTGGGGCGGATCCGAAGTATGAGCACGGGGGAGGGGGGGGAGGCCCCGGGGGCCGGGGGGAGTCCTACGGGTGTCAAAAGTGCCCGAAAAGAGGCCAAACTATATATTCCTTGGAAACAGCTCGAAATAAGAGAGGCCCCCATATACTGGAGGTGGAAGGGAGGGAGGGACGAGGGTTTCCAGCATTTGCGATAAAGTCGCTGTCTGCGGAGACGAGTGAGAGCGATGGGGAGAGAGGGGGAGGGTGTCATTTTCTTGGTGTCAGGGGAGACCACAGAACCCTGTCTAGGATAGCCTGGAGTGCCTGGAGCGAACATCCCGACATCGTATCTTCAAACAACGTACCTTTGAATTCCCAAGAAGCAATAAGTGGGCTTTTTGGAAACTTAACTTTGAATGCATTATGCGCGCTGTGTGCGAGTAAAGTGTAGGCCTACGGAACGGACTTAAGAATGTCATATGAGACGTGTTCGTGTGTAAAGGCACGAAAGTAGTAAATTAGGTGGGAGGGGGAAGAGCGAACAGGGGAGGTCCGCATCCTGCTTACTTTAATTTCCGCACAAAATAATTATCCTTTCAGCGTGCTTGCTTTGCTGCCCGCGATTCAGCGCCTAAGGGAGTTTCCTGTCGGGGGCGTCATGCCTACTGCAAAACAGATTTCAAAAACAGAGACTTCAAAATTAAATTCATTAAAAGGCAAAAAGTAGCCCATTTTTTTTTTCAACCTTCCTTATGAAAGCCAAAGTTTCCTTATGAAGGGAAGGACAAAAAGCCACCAGATCAGATAAAGCAAGTAGGGCGAAATTCTGATAGCCTCTATCGTCTCTCCCAAGGTTCCTTTCGGATAACGACTCGGCTCGAGGTCCTTGTAGAGTTCAGCTACCCACCCCAAACTCCGACCCCGCGTCTTAACGACGGGGAGGGATTGTGGGGATGAACCTGAGGGGGATGAAAGGGGGGGGGGGTGTAAAAAGAGACAAGGCGGTGCGGTAGGGTCCTGTTTCGGCCGCGATGAGTGATTACCAGCGGGCGCAGGCTAGCGCCAGCGGGCCACTCTGCCGGGCAGAAGACGTATAACGAGGGACCCAGGGGGTGGGCTGGGGGTAGTTTTACAGCCAGTTGCCCTGTAAGCCTGCTAAGAATATCACGCACAGTTTTTTTTTTTAACTATAACCGTTTACAGCAGCAGATAGAAAGGAATTACTCTCCTTAACATTTTTAACGAAAAGAAGTTGAAAACTATGGTAAAGTATCTCGAACAGAGTAAAGAAAGTGACTTCACACGGGTAGGTAGGGCACTACTCGACCCTCGCAAAGGAGGAAGCTACCTCACCTTGCCGCCTCGGCAGTGTGGATCTCGTGCCCCCGGGGTACGTACGCCGCGCGGGTCAGAGGAGTGTGAGGGTGCGGGGCAGGGGGGTGGAGGGGGGGAGAAGAATCCCTTCTGATAACCTGATAAGGAGCAAGGCATTGTAACAAATTATTAGTCCCCAACGCCCCCTAGCGCTCCCAGGGCAGAGTGTTGGGGAGCAGGAGGTGGGGGTGGAGGGGGGAGGGGGGGTCTGCTGGATGAGAAGGGCCTTGCGAGACCAGCGGCGGCGCAGCGCGCCAAGATGACTAACGATATATATAAGATGGGCCAATAATAC
>NW_026267182.1:1473026-1477197 GCF_000697945.3 Frankliniella occidentalis
GGAGAAAAGACTGGAGAAGCCCCTGAGGGCCCCCGGAAGGTAGAAAGGGTGAAACAAGAGAGAGGAATGGAGGGAGAGGGGGGGAGGGGGAGAGGAGAGAGGCAGTAAGATCCGCGTGATCACGTCGTCTCGGGAGAACAACGGGGGCCCCAGCAGCTACGCCACGCAACGCCACGCCAAGCCCCACGGGGGCCTCGAGCAGGACTCTGCGAAGGCGCTGCCAGCGCCATAAATTGATGTAATTAGAGTATCAACTGAGCGGGGTGCGCGGCGCCACGCCGCGCCACCCCACGCCCGCGCTCCGCCCGTTTAGAATAGAGCGGTCATTCCTTGAAGCATCGCCTTTCTCCCAACGGCCCTGCTGGAGCCGTCCAATCCGCGCGCGCGGCGAGGTGGGGGCGAGGGCTCTACAGACCGAATACGTAGGCTACGCTTGAGGGATGCACAGCCAGCAAGACGAGGTTATTCTTTGAGCCTATACACAAAGAGGTCAACACATTGAATCCAGGAGATAAAACTTAATACTGGTTGCTTCTTCTATACTTGTTTCGCACATTTTCTTTGCATGAGCAACGGAGATAATACGAGTAATACCCAGCTGAAAGTTGTATCGGAGCAGTGTTCAGCCAGCGCCACTAGCAGCGACCTCAGCTCGGCTTAATTAGAGTGAGATAGAATGAGAGAGAGAGAGAAAAGGGGGGAGGGAGTGAGCAAACGAGCGAGAGAAGGAAGGAAGGAAATTTAATTAAAACTCGCTAAGCGCTTTTCTGCACGCTTGCCTCTCCCGCACTCTGCTCAAAAGGCGGGACGAGGGAAAACGGCGACAAAAATACACCAACGTTGAAACTTTTCGAATCTGATCAAAATAAAATAATAATAATCAATAGGAACACGTCCGAAGATCATGAATAATGTTCACAGTACACCCGGGGCGCGGTGCCACTGGAGGTGGGGGGTGGAAGACTTGGATCTTTTCCTCGCTCGAGCGCCTTTGCGCACCAGACCCACCACCACCACCACCCCCTGGGGGAGGGCGCGGCTGCGCTCAGGCCACCCCCGACCCGCCCCCGGCCCAACTCCACCTCCTCCTCCAACTTCCTTCCATTTTCTACAGATCCTTTCATCTGGCGGAGGCAGCCCCGCCCGCCCGGCGTGTGCGTCAGGCTTGAAGCCTTACTTTCCTTCATTCAGCGTGCCACCCCGCCCCGCCCCACCCTTGACGCGCGTGGCGTGGCGGGACTTCATATCCTTAGACGATACAACTGCTGCTGCAGCTGCTGCTGCCGCCGCCACCACGGCCACCGCCGCCGCTGCCGGGCATAGTAGTTCCGCCATTCCCCATAAAACAGCCGTAAACGTGCTACGAACGCGCGCGCCCTCTGACCGTCTTGTCTCCCGCGCCCATAATAGGACACCCATAATGAGACCGACGACGGCGAGTACGTTTGGTCCCGGCGTCTGTTTAATTACAGGAATAAATAGTTTCAAAATAGGCTTAGAGGGTCCCTACAACTCCAACATGTAAAATGACCAAAATTTTCCAACTAAAAGTTATCCTAAAATAATTCTCATGGCACATTTTTTTATTTATTTTTTTGCTTAAGCTGTAGCATTGTTATTGTTTTTTTCATTGAATGTCTGATTTAGCATAATTGGACATTTTTTCAGGGAATGTCCAAGTTTGTGCGCTTTGGTATGCCGATTTCACATTCTTTCAGATGAGTCTGTGTGGCTTTTGCAAATGCCTAAGCAGCTTCTTTCTAAAGGCGCCACCAGCAGGAGCGGAGCGAGCAGCTCCTAATAAATGAGGTGATGGCGCTGCAGCGTCGGCGGCGCGGCCGTATGACGACGACACGGCAACAAACTTTTGATTAATTAATTAAGTTTGAACGCCCTGAATTATACACGGGCAGCGACGCGCGGGGGCGGCACCGCAGCGGCCCGAGCCAATCTTTGACAACAAAAGCGCGGCGCAGCGCCGCCGAAGGGCTGCAGGCGCGAGGGCGCCACGTAACAACGCCAGTCGTTTGACGCAGCGGCCTCGCTTCAACATTCATAGCAACGCGCGGCAAAGAGCACCCACTCGCGGGGGCGGGGACGCCCACCCACCAGGGGGCGGGGGGGCTCCAGAAGGGACCCACCAAAGGGGACCCACAGCCCACCAGGGGACCCGGAGACTCGTGGTGCAGAAACACAAAAGTCTGCTACGAGAGGGTAAAGAGTCAGCAGTGACAAGGCACTAACAGAAAGGTTTTCTCCTTTCGCAGGAAAAAAGTCTCGGCTACATTTTTTAGCCCAGGAGACTTTTAAAAAAAATTACTGAACAGAATCCAAACTAAATAACTGCTAGGCACCAGTGTCAATTTGTTTGGCTGCTCAATAATTTGCTTAGCTGCACAGCTAAATCTTTATACTTCCAGCTAATTTTGTTACACAGGAGTAAACTGCCCAGTGAAATTGATTGGTACAGAACAGAATTATAATTTTTTTCCTGCCTCCACTTTAAGGTTTTGCGCTACTCACTCATACTAAGTCTAGGACTTATTTAACGTTGAGGAAAATGATTCACGTCGCGGAACCGTTAACGCCTTATTCCAACATCATTTTGTACTCCCCACTCTCTACACCCGACGACGTCTGCATAATACATGGGAGGCACAGATTTCGCGTGCGGAAATTTAGAGTGTCCCTGGGGGAGAGAGGAAGGACGCCGAGACGCTCGCACATAAATTTTTCGCGGCGCTGACGGCCCCTAGCCTAGCACGCTACCTGGCGGGACAAATTGGCATCATTCGGGGGACGCACGGAGGAGAGAGTGCGCCCTCGGCTTTTGAGCGGTTTTGGCGTGGGCACCGCAAACGAGGAAATAATAAAGAGAGAAAAGAGAGTTATTAATTCAACGAAAAGGCAAAAACAAAAGATTCCAACAGCTAGCAATAACAGCCAGGGCACCTAATTGTTGTTATAGATGTGTTTTAATTATTTTTTTCGTATCTTTTTCAGATGACACAACGACTGAATGAAACCGGGGCACAAAGCGTGGATAAAGGGGTGCCGCATCAGCTGGTGCAGCTACAACAATGTTCAATAAAGTTGCTGTATACGACTACGAGTACCTCGAAGCTGCTCTTATTTCCCCCAAACCATCCACACTCTTCAACAATAAACCTATGAATAACTCAAGCTAGATCGAGAATGACCAGGATGTTGACAGGGTTGCCTACCCTGCCGCCATCCCTCCTCGGCAGGGTGCGCAGCCCACACCAACACGATATAATTTCCTCTATAAATGTACCGTTGTCTAGTCTCCCTCGAACAAACGAATTTCTTTCGGGACTCAATTTCACCTCTCTCTGATTGGCTGTGAGCCCGGCCCCCCTCCCTCCCTCACGAAAGACATTAGCATGAACAAAAGCCCCGTAACTCGGCGGGCCGCCCGCGGCAGCTACGTCGGCGCAGGAGGAGGAGGAGGAGGAGGAGGGCGAGGCTTGGGCCCCGACGACGTCAAAATATCGCCGTAATGGCGCCGAGAATCAGTTTACGTCCCGGCATGAATATGGATGGAAAACTATTGTAAACGCTCCTCGCCGCCTCGCCTCGCATCAAACTAACTTGGACCCGCCAGGAGGAGGCGTTCCTTCGGGCGGCGGGAAGCGGGGCGGGACCTTTTCTAGATATCAAGAGCGTCGCCGCACCCAGAAACCCGTGTCTTTACGTCAACAAAACAATGACTTTGGCGAAACTTTCGTTGAAACGAAGAAAAAAAAATTGATAACATCAGACAAAATTTGTTCAGTTTGACGAAACTTTCGTTTCATTGAATGATTTTTATTTTACATCCGAATCAAAAATTTGACTTTGTTTTCTAGCACGAAATTTTCGTTCTGGTGAATAAAATTTGCTTTTCTCCCAAAGCAACGTTTTTGTTTTTTTGTTTTTTTGGGGAGGGTGCGTGTGCCAAACGTGTGCCAAGATATTAAAGGGCGCAATGCCGTGGCGGCCGTGTAAAGTTTTACAGATATGGGCCTCCTCCGGGAGGGTGATAGCGTGCGAGCGCGAGCGCTTGCCCCGTGGCGGGTGCAGGCCTCTCGCCTCGCAGCGCCGACAGTGCCGCCATCTCTCAGAGGGCGCGTGCACTACCAGGCGCCATGATGGGGTAAGGGGCGGGGGG
>NW_026267182.1:1478612-1479970 GCF_000697945.3 Frankliniella occidentalis
CGGGGCGCCCAGCACGCTGTAATCCTCGGTAATGGCGAGGCGCCGGCCGCGTTAAAAACAAGGGGTCGGACAAGGCAGTCGGCGGGGCGGGGCGGGGCGCCCAGCACGCTGTAATCCTCGGTAATGGCGAGGCGCCGGCCGCGTTAAAAACAAGGGGTCGGACAAGGCAGTCAACACTCCCCTGCAGCAAAGGGCCGGCCGGCCGAGCAGCGCCCCTGAAGAGTCCTTATGAGAGGGTATACAAAAATGACTACTACACGCACGGCAGCGGGCTGGGATTTGGCTGCTGAGACCTGCTGAGACCCGCTGCGCGTGCAGCCTGCTGCGGGCCGCCGTTCAGGGTAGGCAACACTTTCGCCTCCACTGCGCGACTGACTCCGTTTCAGCTCGGTTCGCACCTCGAACCCAGAGGTAGGAGACAAATAAAATTCTCGTTTTACAAGGTATACTAAGTGCGAAGCCCCCGCTAACTTTCACATCTGCATTGTATGAGCACTTTACCCCATTCGGCGGAACCATTAACAAAGCAGAAGCCTCTAGTCGAAAAAAATATCTCAAACGCCCGTATTTTGATGTAATTTTTGGTGAAACTTGTGTGGTAGGGTGCTATTTTTTCACACCAAAGACGATAGAACTGCTCATTTTAACCGAAACGCACGAGAAATTTTGCATGTTATGGTTCCCGCTACGCGCTGCCACCGCGCCGCCACCGCACCACCGAATGGGGTAAGGTGCTCATACCGCGCGACGGTGATGCGGTATGGGTGCGCCAGTCAGTAGAAGTGATATCTCTCACAAGTCGCCGACTCGATTCCTACGGGTGATCCCAATGACGTGCCATACTCGGCACGGCGGCCGAGTCTGTCCTTCGTCGAGCGGTCGGGGGGTCTACGCAGCGCGCAGATACCTCGCGCCGCGGAGACTCTAGCTTGGTGTGTTTCCACCCCTGTCTGCCTCCCCGCGGAGGCCGCGCTCTCCGCGGCACGACGTTGCACTCAAGAAACAGGTTCAGTTCTGCGATGTCATAAATTACCGCCAAGAAAAGAACACAAGCGCTTCCGGCGAGGGATATCGACCGCACCAGGTGACAGGGGTGCCATCGACGTCGATACCCCCGTCCCAAAAATAAGGAACAGAACTTCTAGGAAGTCCGTCCTCCATTGTTTTTCAATGCACCTCGCACACATGGGGAGCGAAAGGCCAAGCTCAGCTGCGGCAAGCGGCAGAAAATTACTATGTACAAGTCAGAGTCCTGAAACCATCTCTCAAAAGCGGTTCGGTAACGCTCCGCACTACCGGCCCGGGTCCCGGGTCCGCTCGTTCGCTAAAATTATGCGGTTCATCCGTAATCTGTACGC
>NW_026267182.1:1481065-1484705 GCF_000697945.3 Frankliniella occidentalis
CGCCTGGGCTCAAAGAAGGACCATGCGAGGTCGCGATTTCTGACTCCTCCCTGACCTCCGACGCGACGCCGGCCAACGGTGGCATCCAGTCCGGCCGGAGCGCCCCTTGCCGTGCCCGTCATCGGAGAGGTGCCAGCCTAGGCCTCGGAGACTGAGAACCGCTGAGAACATGCCCTGTTCCGTTTCGGAATGCACATTTTCAGGACCTTCGCCTGCCAACGCGGCGAGAGGCGAAGCGAGCGGCTATACTCCGCGCTGCCAGAGACACCGCTCGCCCGGAGGGGGTGAGAGAGAGAGGAGGATGCGAGAGGCACCCTTAAATAAAAAACAACACGTTCACTTTGGTGTCCTGCGACATGTACTCGGTTGTGATCAAAAATTTAAAGTCTGGCGACCAAGCAGGTGCCGGCGATGGTCAGTCAGTCAAATGAGCTCAGGCCAACTACCACCGTCGACAACATTTCCAATAAGCTAATTTCAGAGAAATGGGAAAGAAGAACAGTACTAATAACAAGGTGGCCCGTGATTCGTCGCGCGGTTTCCCCCTCCAACTGAGCGACGAATCACAGGCCTCCTAGTTATTCGTGCTGTTCTTCTTTTCCATTTCTCTGAAATAGCTTATTCACATAAGAAACCATATTATTCATGCCAAGAACGAAAAACAAAAATGCTGGGGAGAATAAGGAAGCGGAAGTCACAATGTAGTGGCTGCTGCCGCCTTCCAATTTCCAGTTGTTCTTCCTCACAACCTAACCTATTTGGAAAATACCCAGTTTGTTTTTTGACATACGAGACACAAGTTTTGCGAAATAGCGTAAACCCGTCCGAATAATGTGTGGAACACGTACTGCCCAAAGCCCCACACAAGCCGACCCGGTCGAGGCCGGCTGCGGCCGCGGTCAGCGGTCTGGGTCCTTGTAACACCACCACCCGAGTTGAAAGTAACGGCCAAACTTTCAGGCGGGGTGAGAATAAAACGAGCCGGGTGGACGGGTCGGGTCGGCTCCACACGGCTTGTTTTGAGTTTGTTCGCTACGGCCCTACTTGGACTCACATTTGCAGCACGGACGTTCAACGAGGACGTTGGCGAAGCGACACCTGCGCCCTGCGACTAGGTTATGGTGGACAAGGCAGTCTGACCACCACGCGCTGCTGAAACACCACGCTGAAAAAAAACGACGTGAAAATGCGAATGGACAGTACGCTGACGCTGAGACTATGCGGAGTGTAGAGAGTTTAGACGGTAAATGTCATGCTGTTGAAAAAAATTAATCGCATAATAAATTCACCCAATAGCTGGTAACACTGTTGATTCTTTTGTTGTTGTTGTTGATAATGGTGATGTTGTTGTTGTTTGTTGTTGTATTTATGCGGTGTTTCAAATTTTGGCTCTACAGCAAACAATTTATCTTGTGCGCAAACTATGCGCTAATAATTATTTTGAATAGTGATGGCATAACATTTCCTTTGTCAGATGAACTCTCAACTCTGACCTGCAGTGCGCGTCTCGTCGTGAAATAGTTCAGGAGAAAATCGTCTTTGTCTGTCAGGGGCATGCGCTGGTTGAGGTTATTCTTACTGGTAAAACAAATGGAGAGATTTTGCACGCTATTCCATCTACAATGCTTGGTTGTTAAAGATCAAGATTGTACGGTCCATTTGTAAGAAAACAGTCACGATTCTTGTATTTGTGGTCTACTTGACTTTCATACATACGTAATGTGAAGCATCTATTTCTTTTTTAAAACATTGAGAGCTTGCACATTTATGCACATATTGGACCATGGTAACAGTGGGAACCAATTCATGTAGAGGTGCAATATGTTACCTTGTGCAATCTAGCTAGGCGTCATAATGTGTATCAACTTGCCACATCAGAACGTGAAAATCAATTGACGTGCGGAATTAAACATTTGTTTTACCAGTGCCATGCCTTTTGATCACCAGCCTGTCAACGAATTCTGAAGTGAGCGGGTAAGTGTATCAACCGCAAGAAACCTTAATATGCATGAATGTTTGTTAATCTCCATCAAAGGAATTTTGCATGCAGTTGGTCTGAATGTGGAAGTTGATTACATCAGAGCTCACGGAAATATTCTCAGATAATGCTGAATCTGAAGTTATTACTGAACATTTCAGAAACACTGTTATGCCCCCCCCCCCCCAATAAAAAGGTGGGAAAAAAGGACCGCTGGGCGAGGCAGCTCATTGGCTTTTGGTAGAGGTGATGAAGGGAGGGGGGGGGGCTACACTCCGGGTAGGGGCGGGACAGGAAGGCGATGGTTGCGCTGCTTCCGGCGACTACTGCGCTCGTCCGCACGGTCGGACAAAAGTGTGTGCTGTTGTGACACACGAGTACTGTTGCATCACCTGTCAGCCGCCGACGCACATAACTCTCTGCGTTGTATGATGTGTGTGGGCACACTTGTGTGTGTGCGGGCGCACTTTACCCCTTCCTTTCTCGCTCCCCTACTAAACCATTGAATGCCCCCTTCCCCCATTTCCCCTGATGGCGTTTCTCTTCTAAAGCCTGCCACTGTTAATAAAGTATCTCTGCAAATATCGGCTGTAAAAACTATTTAAAAATGTAAAGTTTTATAGGAAATCGTCAAGTGATTCTAAAAAACTACATTAGAAGACAGTTATTTTCACACTGTGGCTTTAGGTTGCTTCTTTTTAAACAAACCTGAGCCGGGCCGCGCGCGGGGTGCCAGAACGTCAGGTCGCCGTTTCGTTTACCCATCCCGTATATACACTTGGGTCGACACGACACGACACCATTTATTACGTAGGGCCGCGTGCGTTAACATTATGCACGAGGTAGCTGAGCGAAATGTATTAGAATAACAGAAGACGTAGCAAATAGAGAATGAAATCATAATGAATGAGGATCCGCCTAGTAGGTAGGTGACCGATTCTGCTCCTTGAACAGGGGGGGGGGGGTCGCTTTCAATTAGCCGCCTCTATGGTGAGCCGTCTAAGGGATAATGAATTTGTCTCGAGATCCCTGTATGTGCATTTGGGCCGATTTAGGCAACCTACCGTGCATTTTCCTCTGATTTTTGTTGATATTTTCCATTTTCTATTTTTCTATTTTTTAAATGATTTTTCTGATTTGTTTCCTGATTTTCTCAAAAGGGCGTACCCCAATTTTTGTTCAGTGCAGTACCACACAACTACCCTGAACCCCTCCTGCTAGCTGGGCCTTCAAACGTGGCCTAGTGTGGTTGGGTCGCTTACAATCCCCCCCCCCCTCTACAACAAGTACTTTTAGTGCCTAGTGAACTTGAGTATGACTATGCAATAGAATAAATTTACAAGCCTTTTTTCTAATTATCAAATGTAAATGGTTGATTTGTTTTGGTAGACACATAACTGTAACAGTGGCTGGAGATAGCGGGGGGGGGGGGGCTTAAATTGATGCGTTCCTACAGTGCATATGCAGAACATGTCTGCTACTGTCCCTTCCTTTCCCCACTGTCCTCCCCCTACTTAATTTACTCTTTTCTGTAATGCCATATGATGCTCTAGAGCAACAAAAACTATAGGGGGAAAGTGAATTCGCGGACTGGTATGGCTCTATGGTCTTTGTTTTTCAGAAGCAACAGGCGATATCTCGAGAACTATATGAGGTAGCGCG
>NW_026267182.1:1484755-1486393 GCF_000697945.3 Frankliniella occidentalis
TATTCCACCGATTAAGTGCGTACTGCAGTTTACGACGTACAGTCGGTACGTAGGCCGCTACAGAGGTTCACGCACGGGGAAGCGCGGGGTGGTGACATGTCTGCTACTGTCCCTTCCTTTCCCCACTGTCCTCCCCCTACTTAATTCACTCTTTTCTGTAATGCCATATGATGCTCTAGAGCAACAAAAACTTTAGGGGGAAAGTGAATTCGCGGACTGGTATGGCTCTATGGTCTTTGTTTTTCAGAAGCAACAGGCGATATCTCGAGAACTATATGAGGTAGCGCGAAATTTCCAAGGTCAGCGGACTCAGGGGACTGAGGGCCTTTAGAAAAAATAAAAAACTAGTTTTTTCCCCGACCCGTTCAAAAATCGACCAGAAATGGTAAACTTTTGAAAACGAATTTTTAGATACTTTGTCGTTCTCAAATGTTTGTCGTTTTGTTCTGTTGTGTTGGAATAAAAGCGCGACA
This sequence comes from Frankliniella occidentalis, assembly GCF_000697945.3. Classification (NCBI taxonomy): domain Eukaryota; kingdom Metazoa; phylum Arthropoda; class Insecta; order Thysanoptera; family Thripidae; genus Frankliniella; species Frankliniella occidentalis. The sequence continues at coordinate 1,485,229 of NW_026267182.1, forward strand.
AGTCAATCAATAATTCTGTTCGGTTGTGCTCTTTGATTGCTTTCTCGAACTCCACGTAGTTCTGCTCGGTTCCACTCCTTGCGACATTCGCACAGTTGGGTTTTCTTTTCAGTGCCCTCAGGAAGCTGGATTCCTGATGTTAGAGAAAAATGCTTGATTTAAGTACATTTTTCACGTGCATTTGGGCGACGCAAAACCGGATTACATGTCCCCATTTATACACTTTAAGAGCGCGCAAACAACATCGCGACAGGCGTTTGTGCGTGCGCGTGTGTTTATGCCCCGTTTATGTGCCATGCCACCCCATTGTGAACGAGTGTAGGTGACTCCTGGCGGTAGTGTTTGGGCTGCGTAGTGTATGTGCGCGCGCGTGTGTTTGTAGTTGTGAAGTGGGAAGGGGAATAGCGGCTTCCCGCGTACACAAATAGTCACACGCCATCAACAAACTGGACACCGCAACCGCACACTTCGTGTGTGGCAACTCGCAAAGTCAATCGCCAATGCTGTAGATTTTTTTCGGACCAATCGTGTCCCTTTTATTTTTTTGATTCGGCATATTGAAGGCAAGATGAGTAATCCCGTGGGTAAGACTGTAGGAGTTGGCAGCGCAGCACAGAGTGCAGGGCTTGGCATGGGGTGGAACAGGCTGCAGAGGTAGGTAGGCCACCCAACCGACTTGGCCCGTGCATGCGGGGTTGCCTACGCACCAGGCACCCGGCTGCGCGCGCGCGCGCAGTGCGGAGCGTGGAGCATCAGCTTTGTGAGGTGTGCACGTATCAATAAGGCACTTTTTCGATGCAATTAAATCGGATACCAACTTTAAACATCATCTATTTCGGAGCGGTTTATTTCTTATTTTTTTAAAACAATAACTGGGGAAAGATCAATAATAATTTGTGATATTGTTTTGCCAGTTATTGGTCGCCTGCTCTCAGTTATTGCATTCACCCAACACAGCCGGGCCCCGACCGTCGAGTCCAGTTCCCCCCCGCCCCAACCCGCCTCACCCACCACCGGCATCGGCCATGGTGCGCCGCAAACGAAACCAATTTGATGCACAGGAAAGGCAGCATAACGGCGGCCACGCGGACGCGCAAAGTCTGACGAAACCAATCGTCGCTATAGGATCCAGACCAAGTAGTACGGCATCGGCCACGTATTGAGC
>NW_026267182.1:1487188-1488330 GCF_000697945.3 Frankliniella occidentalis
CCCCCACCGGGCCCCCTCCACTCTGGCGCCGCATGGGAACAATGAGAGCAGGCGCAGGGGCCTAACGCGACAAAACGCGTCGGACCGTATACTCAATCGCAGTTTAAAAACATGACCAAAAGTGAATTTTTATCGGATTATCTTAAACGAAAGACGATTCCTTTTTGTTTCACACTTGATATGAATCACTCAATATCAGATATCGCAGCACTATCATCTTTTTTTGACTTCCTGCTGTACGTGTAAGCACATAGTTGAATAAGCGAAAGAGCATCATGTTTCGCGACATCGCGCGGTACGGTGCGTCCCCAGGGTCGGGTCCCCCTGGCTTATGCGATGGACGAAAAAGGGACGTAAGGGGGGGGGGGGGGGAGGCAATTTGTTTAGGTTTATTCGAGAGCTCAGCTGCATGCAACATCTAGTGACAGGACACGCGAGGCGGGCGGGCGGGGCGTCGGGCGAGCGAGGTCCTTCCCGGGGGAGGGGTGGAGAGGCAGGGCTGGGGCAGGCCGCCGCTCCGGTCCGGGGACTGCAACATGTGGGCGGCAACGCATTAATCAACTACTTTCAGTTATCTGGCGGCCGGACGGGGCGGCCTGTGTCCGAAAAACCAACAAACGTCCGGCCTGCCGCCCGTCGCTGTGACAAACTCCGCCACGCGCGCTCAGGGCCCCACCGAGGGGGTGGGAGGGGGGGCGGCGTGCTGGCGGCGGGGGCCCACTGCCGACCCGGACGCAGCCCGACCACCAGCCCTGCTGCTGCTGCTGCTCCACGCCCTCCGGCGGGGATCGTTTCAAAATAACAACAAAGCCGACAAGCGACAAATTAAAACGGGGGAGGGCGCCATAGTGGCGGCGGTGCGGGGGAAAACCTCAGGGCAACGCCAAACAAACTAGTGTTCATTATGGCCCCAGCACGGCGGTGCGCACCACGCAATAATGGATGCGGGTCGACCATGTTTCGACTGTATTTTCGATGTAGGTTTATTCCCTTGTGAGGATGGGTATTCCACCGATTAACTGCGTACTGCAGTTTACGACGTACAGTCGGTACGTAGGCCGCTACAGAGGTTCACGCACGGGGAAGCGCGGGGTGGTGAACTAGACCCCTGGTATAGGTAGAAGAGCAGACATTTCCATGGA
>NW_026267182.1:1490167-1490483 GCF_000697945.3 Frankliniella occidentalis
TTAATTACGTGGTACAGAGGGAGTGTGCACATTTATATTAAAAGATAGCAGCCATTGCATGGACGTTTATTTTTAAGCTTTGCATGTCCGTTCGCTTTTGACTTGTGATAGGTGCTGGCTTTTTCCAACCATATTTGGTTGTGAGTCAATTTTCACTTCATGATTTTCTTCTCTTCTTTTACATTTGACATTTTTCCCGACAGTGTCCGACCGTCGCAGTTGTTTCACGCCAGGCCCATTGCGGGGCCCCATCGCGCGATTGGTATTCTCGCGGTTCCCGTGCCCCCTCCCCTCCCCGCCCCGCCGCTCTGCGCCC
>NW_026267182.1:1500780-1502020 GCF_000697945.3 Frankliniella occidentalis
CCACGAGGGGTCGCCAACTCACATAATACTCCGTACACAGGTCTTATAATACCTCTGTAATACTTTAAGAAAATCACTACAAGGTAGATGTACGCCAGACCACGTCTCGCATAACAGGCTTCGCGATATCTCACGAAACACTGTTACGCTGCGACGCGCCTGGCATACATCTACCTTGGCGTGCGGCGCTGACACCCGAGTCGGGTGGTGCAAAAATGTACACAAAGAGACGGGCCTGGGCCCGTTAATGGCCCGTCACTTTGACTAAGCATGCAGGGTTGTACTTTTTTTCGCTTATTTTCGTCAAAAACACCCTCTAGCGCCTCAACGGTTTGAGCTAGAGCAAAACGGTGAAAATTTTCGATCACAGGGCTCTACTTTGCTGACTTACCCTCTAGGAAATCATAAATAAATATTTTCAAAATTTTTGGGACCCTCTGTTTTTTTTTTTTTTTTTTTTTTTTAATCTAATTTTTTAGCTAAAATGCTCATCTTCGAACTTGACCTGTCTTTATATAGTACAAAACGACCCTGAAAATCCCCGGTCGCTAGCTCAATCCGTTTTCGAGTTATCGTGCGGACAGACACACAGACACATACACAGACAGACAGAAAAAGTTTTTTTCCGACCAGACGGAGTAATAGGCTTCGCTAATCGCTCAGCCAAAAATCTCTTGAACTTTTATATTCATAGCTTACAGAGTTCTGTAAATGTGCTTGGCTTACGCATTTTACTATACGCCAGTATGAACAAAATTCCTTATACTGGCTTATTAAAAAATGTGTAAGTCGAACATTTTTAATGAAGTCAGTGAGCCATGAATAAAAAAGTTCATAAGATTTTAGTGTTTACTCCATAATATGCAACAAAATACCCCAGATAATACCTCATAAGAATACCAGTGGAAATGCGTTCCTAAAAACTGTCTCAGCCTTTTGCTTTGTCTTATTCAGACATCTCATGTCACCTTAGCACTCTTTTGCCGTTGTTAGGGTTGTGTCCGCGGTCACTCGAGGACGCTGGTCGCATGACCACCCGCTGCACCGCTGCCGCTATACCTCGCGCACAGTGCACTTTTACCCCTCCGCGCTCCGCCCATCGCGTTTGGTAATGCAGGCGCCGAGGACATGGACACGCGTTTCGGAACGCGGCGTGGCGTGGCGCGGGGCTGTGCGGCAGTGCCAATTAATGTGTGAGCGCCGAGCCCCGCTACCGCACCGAGTTTCGAACGCCCCCCCC
>NW_026267182.1:1502070-1509463 GCF_000697945.3 Frankliniella occidentalis
CCGCGCGTTGCCCCCGCCACACCATCGCAACCGCGAAATAGTCCCCTGTCAATTGCTCCTGGTTGTCTTTCCACACAATGACAAATGAAATATTAGCACCCGAAAATGAAAATTAACTTTCTTGTGAGATGTGTCAGCAAAAATTGTTACCCTAAAAATGTAATCACAATGGGGCAGGCGTCTTTTCAGGTCGTACTCCTGAAAGAATAAAAGTCTTCGCGCTTTTTAACGCGTGCAAGCCAATCCGAACGCAGAGCGCGCGGGGGGCGTTCTGTGTGCGAGAGCCGATTCCTATGCATGGAGTTCGCTCCCCCGCCTGGGAGATAGGCCGTCCGCAAACTCGCTTCGCATCCGCACCACCACAGTCGCATTCGCGAGTACGGGACCCCCTCCGCCCCTGCGCCTCTCCTCTCTTCCCGCCCGCAGCTGCAGCAGCAGAGCGGCCGCACACATCCACACTTTCACATCCACCGCAGCGCAATGCAGCAGGGGCCCAACGCTGATCCATAAAACGAAGCTGACACACAAAACGGGTGGTGCGGGCGTGGGCGCGCCGCCACGCCCCACACGGCCCCCGTGCGGGCTTTGGAGGGCCCGCGCCGCGCCCCGCCCCGCCGCGCCACGCCACGCCACGCCACGCCACGCCACGCCACGCCACGCCACGCCACGCAACGCCACGCATAGGGACACGTCGCACCGCGCGCAATGGGCCCATACGCTAAACCAACACGGACACCAAATCCGGCGCTGGGCGAGGCTTAGGCCCGTCGTTGTTTCACTGCGACAAAATCCGGGCGCCGCCGCCGCGGCGCGATGCGCGATGGGCGATTGCAGCGCGCCGCAGCAGCAGCCCTGCTCCGCCGCGTCAAACCGCAGCCCGAATAAATAGGGCTGCAGTGTGCGGGCGCTGCTCAGAAATTAGGTAAATCGATTTTAGGGATTAAAAAAAGAAACAAACTGTTGGTAACGCTTATTTAGACTGTAGGAATATATTTTGATTTCCCAACACTTTCAGGATACGAAGCTATTGTGAAATCACAACACTTCTTTCTAGTGAAAAATAGTGCATTTTGCTATCTTCCTTGGAAATAGTAGTTGTGAACCAATCGTAATAATTTCTGAAGTTATCAATTTTATACAACGAAGAACAGTTGTGATTTCACAAAGAGTTCTGGCAACTTTTTTCACACGGAATTTTATTTTTTGCCACACGTTAGTACCCTGTGATGACTGAAAATGTTCAACTCTGCATGTGTTTTGCACATCAGACAAGTATTTTACTGACAACTTCTCTGTGACAGTCGCAAACGCACTTTATATGGTCAAAGGGTGTGGCGCACTTTCCCCCATCAGTTATCAGTCTGCGATTTCCCTGTGTAGCTTTTTGCCTTTTTACCCAGCAGGGTGCGCGGTGGGGTCTAACAAGCGTGGCGTGGCGTTGCGTGGCGTAGTGCGGCGGGGGCTCAACGAGTCACGGGCAGCGCGCGGGCGCAGCGGAGGGAAAATTGCGGACGGGACGAGTACATGCGCGGGGGGGTTGCGGGGGGCCGGGCGGGGGGCCCACCGCTGTCCATTCGGGTGATGTATGCACAGCATGATTGATGGAAAAGTGCAGCGGCGTGCAGTGGCGGGGCTGGCGCGGTGCTGTGGGGCCCCGGCCCGGTGTGCGGTAGTGGTATGGCATTACTGAACACGCGCCTATAGTTTGGAAGTCGGTTGGCTGGTACAGTGGTGGTGGTGGTAGTGTTGTCGGCGGGCGGACACAGAGAGAGAGAGAGAGAGAGCCCTGCACCATGCATGGCATGACGCACTGGATCAAGCTTGTAAACCCCCTTTTTTCGCGTAAATTTCCCCTTGAGCTTCGATATTGCTAATGCCGTTCAACGCAAAATTCGAAGAAGTACATATTCATTGAATAAGAGTAGTTTCCTTTAGTTTTTCAGAATAGCTCCCAGAAAGACGTGCGTTTTGCCCTTGTCACCGAAATCGCCAGCCCTGAGCTCCCTTAATGCGGCCTGCCGCTGGGATGGATGAGAGAAGGTGTCCAGCCAGTTACGTGCAAACGTAGGCAAGCATTTTTGGGAACCGTAGCTCATAAGATGTGTTCTTAGGGCATTCCATATCTCCTAAAGCACATCCTAGCACTCCATTTAAAAAAATTAAAATAAAAAATCGACCGAAAAGTAAATCTAAAAAATGTAAAATTCACAGAGGAAGGGTGCTCGTTGTCCCCGCAGGCTGGCGGTTACTTCGCGCCCCACGGCTCTCCATCCGGGCGAGGGTTTCTCATCTGCAGATGTCTGAATAATCAGCCCCCTCCCCTCCCCGCCCCGCCGCTCTGCGCCCGACCCGGCCGTCTCGTTCCACCGCTCTCATCAAGTCATGATTAAAACTTTGCTGAGAATTGAAAACCCATAGTTAGTTGGCTCAGCTCGCTCCTCTTGCGGCCCGGCGGCGTGGTGGGGCGTAGCGCGGCGGGGAGCGCCACAGTGCCAAGCAAGGAGGCGAGGCGAAGGGGGTTGGAGGGTGGGGGGCAAATTAGTGTGGTCAGTGGTCATCCTGTCAGGGGTGGAGATTTTGAGAGGGTGGGCTTGGCGCGGCCCGGGCCGCGGAGGCTGCTGCGGGGGTGGCTGCAGGGGGGCTGCGGCAAACGAAGGAAGCCGCAACAAACTTTGTTTTCAACATGCTCGTTCCGGTATGGCCGCGCGCTGCCGCCGATAGTGGCAACCGTGCGAATGTCAGAGGAGCGTTAGTGAAGTATAGTGTAATTGCTACACTACCGAAACTAACTTTTATTGACAATATGAATTGCGTTTAGAGTTTTCCACTTTATTTGATTGTCTTTTACTTTTCAACTTTTATGCAGACTTTTAGTTAAACGTGACATTTTACCAAAACTATTGTATTTATAAGACCAGTACGCATTCCGGCGATTTGAATTCGCCCGCGCACCCGGCTCGTCCTACGGTCCTTGCCGTTGCCGGCATTTGCGTCATCAGACTCTCTGTATATGTGACAGTGTGCTCGTAAGCAATGTGGGACGGAAAGCAAGCAGCACACAAGACTCCCTACTACTCCCCCCACCCCCACCCCTCCGCCCCTTACATCCCATCATCTCCCATTTCCGTGCGCGACCGTGCCCGCGGTGTACCTTGAGACCTCGTTGGTTACCCCTCCAAGTAAAGCCCCCCCGCCCTCCCCACCCTGCTCCTTCGAGTCCCAGCCAACCGCGCCACGCCACGCGGCCGCAGGCCCCCGCCGAGGCCCCCGCCCCCTTCACGCATCTGTTCCTCGCATAAAGGATAGTAATAGTAAGTTCCAAGACGGGGCCCGCCTCGCCACGCCACGTCCTGCCTTCCCTTGCCTCGCTCCGCCTTGCCGGAGCGTTTCGCGTGACGTGGAAAGGGAAATTGGAAGCAAGATGAAGGCGGAGCGAGGCGGAGGGCCCCGCCGGGGCCCCGCAACCCTTTTGGCGTTCCCCTCCGCCCCAATGGGACCGACCGACGGGGCGGCCCCCGCAGCCCCACATGCCCTCCTCGAGCTCTGATGGCGCGGCCCGGCGGGGCGTGGCAGGGCGCAGAATAGAAGGAAGCCAGAGGGTACTCACAAGGCGCGGAAGCGGGCGTGGCGGGGAGGGCCACCCCGGGCGCGGGGAGCAGCGGCGACCAGAGTGTGGTATTGAGAGACGTTCGGAAACTTAGCTCCGCTGCTCCGCAGCATTGCTCCGCCACGCCGTGCCACGCCACGCATCTCTCTATGTCCTCCGCGGCGACGCTGTTCTGAAAGGACTCGGCCGCCACACGGCCCCCCGCGCTGGGCTCAATCAGTTAATGTAGCGTGAGGGGAAGGAGGGGAGGGGGGGCATCGCCCCCCCGGTCCCATGCCTAAGACCAGATGCCGTAGCACAGGACGGACGGCAAATTCGCTAAAAGAAATAAATAAATAAAGTTCCCTTAAAACAGCGTTTATGCTAAAAAGAAAGCTTGAATAGTAAATTTTCGGGCTTTAAAAAATCAGTTTTTACGACAAAAAAAATCAAAAATTATTCTAACAACAAAACTGATAGAAATAGCGGATAATACTCTTGTTCGCAGTATCCTTTCCGTCCGCCGTGCCGGCCTGGCAGCTTGCGCGCAAGGGATGGCGTGTCGAATGGGTTGCCTACCCGCCGGCGGCCCGTGGTCTTGTCATTTAATTTGCCCTCGCCTTTCTATGCCGCCTGCTTGCTTCCACTTTGTTCGTGGTGGTGTTGAAGGGCACAGAAAATACCCAAGTTGTGTGTCGTCGCGTACACTTTGTTAGTGTTTGAATTTATTATCGCACTTGTAGTGACTCGTGCTAGTAATGCGGAGTATTGAATGGACTTTTAATGAACGTTCACTCCTTTACTTCTACAATTTGTGCGACATTCTCACACGCTTGGATTTTCTGTGCACGTTTTTGGTGGTGCACGGGGCGCCGGCGTCGACGAGCTGCTTAAGAATGGGCGTCACGTATTCGTGGTGCCGCGGCGCCTTCTCCTCCTCCTCAAGGCGCAAAGGGCGGCGCTCGGGGTGGGGCGCGAGGGGACGCCCCTGGAGCGGGAGAGGCCTCTCCCCGCCCCGCCGAGGTGTCTGATTGGTGACAACTACGTGCCCTGGGTGAGAAAGTGTTCGCGTGCCCGGTCGGCACCAGTGAGTATTTGGTCAATACCTCGATAGGATCCAGGCGAAAAGGAGAATGCTGCGTAGGATGTGGACGGTATGGTAGTGGCAATCGGCTCCATACCGAGCACTGTTCACCGGGTGTCATTTTTTTTGGGTGGGTTGGTGGTAGTTGTTTCCTGACGCGTGATGCTTAAGAAGTAATGTTACTCTCGCTTAGTTGGAGAAGTTGCTGAAAGTCACCTCATCTGCTCCGCCCCGCTTCGACGTGGATGACAAGGACGATGTCACATGACCAGGGGACGAAAAGAGGCATGTGGTGGAGGACCCGGTGGAGGACCTGGTGGACAATCTGGAGGAGGACCCGGAGGAGGACCAGGAGGAGGACCTGGAGGAGGACCTGGAGGAGAACCTGGAGGAGAACCTGAAGGAGGACCTGAACGAGGACCTGAAGGAGGACCTAAAGGAGGACCTAAAGGAGGACCTAAAGGAGGACCTGGAAGAGGACCTGGATGTGGACCGGGAAGAGGACCGGGACTAGGACCTTGGAGGAGGACCTGGAGGGGGACCTGGAGAAGGATCAGGAGGAGAACTTGGATGAGGACCTAGAGGAGAACCTAGAGGAAGACCTGGAGGAGGACCTGGAGGAGGACCTGGAGGAGGACCTGGAGGAGGACCTGGAGGAGGACCTGGAGGAGGACCTGGAGGTGGACCTGGGGGAGACCTGGCGGAGAGCAGGCGGAGGAGGAGGAGGAGGAGGAGAAGGAGGAGGTTGAGAAGCAGGGGATGGTAAAGATGGAGCAGGGGTAGGAGTCGCATTTCAGAACGTGAAGCGGGGCAGAATGAATACGGGTACGGCAGACGGCAGGGGCACCGCGTTCCTCCGCGGAGCCTTCAAATGAACGGGAAGGAAATTGGAAAGCGGCAGCAGCCCCTCCCATCCCCATCCACTGCTCCGGTCGGAATAGTGGAGGCCGGGTTCCCATGCCTCAATCCGCCTCAATCCCCCCTCTATGGCTGTCAGAGAAGTCAGTCCAGTCAGACCATTCAGCAAGTCAGTCAGTCGGACCGTCCAGTAAGCTAGTCGGCCTTCAGGACTAAGACGGCCAATCGTCGTTCGTCTTAGTATCTGACGGCTGAACTTTGTGTCCCTCAGTTGGAATTAAAGTACAAATTAAGTTGGCTTGAATTAAGGGGCCTCCGTCCCGAGAACCTAGCGGGGTTCACTCCTTTGCTCATCCCGCTGCAGGCCAAAGAAGCCACGCGGGTGGTGGTGGGTGGTTCTCCTTTCGTACATTCCCACCGCCCCTGCCGCCCGACCCTCGCCACGCCTCGCCACGCCCTGCCACCCCGCCACTCGCCTCATCTCACAACAGTCTCGCAAGGAGCCGCCTCGCGGGGGTCCTGGCGAATAAGGAATAAGGCACGCCCGAAGTGGGAAGGGGGCGTAGGAGAGAGAGAGATAGAGAGCGAGGGGAAGACAGAGAGAGAGAGAGAGAGAACGGGTGGTGGGCGGGGAAGCTGGCGAGACGGGCGAATGCGACGTATTCAAGACGGCCGCTGAATATTCAACAGACACGCTAATCCACCGCAGCGCCTTTCGCTACGCCCCGCCACCTTATTCTACCTTTCGGCCTCCTCTTCCTCCTTCCCTTCCTCCTCCTCCTTCTCCTCCACCGAGGCGCTGGGGCCGTCCCTGCTCCCTCCCTCCTATAATCCCCCTACTTCCGCCTTGCGGCCAGAATTAATAATAAATTCTCATCACCGCAGCGCTCGTTTCGGAGGAGCACCACCACCGCCAGCAGCACCCCTAGCCCCTCCACGCCGCGCCACGCCTCAGCAGAACGCCCTCACAACGACGACGCCGCGCCAGCTACGTGGGGCGTGTAAGGTTCGGAAGGAGGTGGAGGAGGTCGTGGTGGTGGGTGCCACGCCGCGCGCCGTCCTGGCCGCCGTGGCGGCCCATCCACCGACATCCACACTGGTAACTTTCTCCATTACGCCCCGATAAAGGTCTGAGACGTGAAGGGGCGGGGCGCGGCGGTCGGGGGAGCCAACCCCGCGCCAGTTTATATCTAATTTATTTATCGAAGGAGCGGGGGGTGGTCGTCGGAGTGAAGGGGAGCGGGAACGCTTCGGTTCTTAGAAGTTTGGAGCGCCCGCCGCGCCGCGCGAGGGGAGGACGATGGCGCTCAAGTTGAGCAGAGCTTTTCTCCCGGAAATAAACTTCTCGGACGCACCCGCAGAAATTTCGGTGCGCCGCGGAAATTCAAACTTCGCGCGCTGCCGTGCTGCCTGGCGTGCTGTGGCCGCCTCCCGCGAGTACGCGGCTTTGGCAGAACTTAAACTTCCCGCAGACCGTCACGAACCCCCCTCCCCCGACGTGCCCCTAGCATACACCCCCCTTTCCTGCGGCGTCGAAAGCCAGCGGCAGAAGTTGGCGAGAGCGAGGAGTTTGCAGAGTTCTTCGCGGCAACGCCATCCTTTTACGAGAGCGGGAGAGCGGCCCGCCCGCCGCCGGAACTAACTGGCCAACTAACTAACGAACTAAGCAACTCGACGAAATCCCAGCAGCAAGAGAGTGGTGTTGGAGAGGCGCTGTAGGTGTGTGTTGGTGTGTCCGTGGGAGAGTATGAAAAGTGCCTGGACTCTCTCGGAAGCCAACTTGTGCCGCAGTTCAGTGCTGAGCTGTGTGACGAGCTGCCTACCTCCCCCGGCGGGCGATGTCATCAAAAAAGTGACATTTTTTT
>NW_026267182.1:1511200-1533511 GCF_000697945.3 Frankliniella occidentalis
CCCCCTGGGGCCCCCCCGCGGCCTCGGGGCCGGTTCATTGGTGCAGCGGCGGCAGCAGCGGTTGGTGGATAAAACGCTGTTCAGCGGCCTCGCAGCCATCGCCATGCGATGTGCCACCGCAGCACGCCCCCTCCCCCCTCTTTTTGCCCATCCCCCTGGCTGCTGCTGGACCCACTCCGACCCCCCTCCCCTCCCAAGGGGGGCTGCTGCACATTCGCTAATGGTGGCGAGTTTGTCATTTGATGCTTTTCGCAAAGCGCGCGCTCTCGCTGGGCCATGGTCCCGGGACTCGCCGAGCGGCTGCACCAGCAGCGGTGGCGCCAGGCGTGGGGAAAAGGGTGTGCGGGATAGGTCACCCACCAATCACGAACAAAGAAGGATTGACTGTGAGGGAAAAGTGAATCGAGGTTTTCAGTACATTATTTTATCATACCTTCCTCTGGCAATTTATTTTAGGTTCTAAAAGGCGTATGACCAAAGGTTCCTGGCAACAACTGTTGTAGTTATACCTTACCGCATGCTGGCGTACCGCGCAGGCTACCCTCACTCACACTAAACGACGTGGTCACCTTGCTTGCCAAAATTTAGGTATTTCCTCTTGGATGCATAATTTTTGCATTTTCTTCGAGACTGCCAATTCTTAGCGCCTTACTTTCTGTATTGTTTACGTGCTTTAATGTAGGCGCATGGGTATTTTAAAAAATGTAAACATACCATGTCTTTATGTCAACTTTCTGTAAATGTTGACAATAAATGTATTGATGTTCTCTGAGGAAAAGGGGAAATCTTCAACATAATGTAAGGGAAACTCTCTCAGATTTTGTCATCAGAAGATGAGGAAAACTCCCAAATACTTTAGGAGACTTAATTAAAATCTTAGGACTTCCCTTCAAAAAATTTCCATTTTCCCCAAAAAATCAGACATTGTCTTTACCGGTCTTTATACCTTGGCATATACCACCACCTCACGTTAGACGTCACGTCACGCAAAATGTCTTACGCAGGCAGAATTAGCAGTCACGCAGAGCCGCTATTTTCTGAACGTTTCGGCAGACAGGGTTTGTCAAGTGAGGCTGCGTTAGACATTTCGCGTCTGTCGTGATGGCGCGTGGGGCGTGGTGGGGCGGGGCGGAGCGGGGCGGAGCGAGGCGTGGCGGCGAGGGGCGCAACAACGGAACGGAGCACCAGCAAGAGTGACAAGGCAAGCAGGTTTGATATTCCCCCGAGAGAACGTCGCGAAAATGACAAGGCCCCACCCGCGCCCCGCCCCCTCCGCCGCGTCCCGCCACGCCCTCTGCGGCAGATAGCGCCGGGGAAGACTTGACGGCACCGAAGCGCCAGAAGGCACAGCAGCCTTCCTTCTGCTCTCATCTTGACGTCGTCGTCGTCGTCCCCGGGGGTGCTGCCTGTCTTCCTGACTATTTGCCCGCCTGTCTGTCTGTCCCAATTGTCAGACAGTTACACTCTAATACATCATACGCCTCCCTGCATTATTTGATGGCGCCCCATGGTGGCTAACTATTTTCCAAAAGTTTGAATTTTTACCGCTTCTTCAAAAGACGTCCTACTGGCACTGGTTTTCGAACTTAGCAATGAGTTAACTCTCATATAAATTACCATCAGGCAAACGCATTCCCTTGGACACGTTTCTAATCTGAAATCCACCACATCGATTCTATTCTGCAGTATTTGTCACTGTCACTGTGATTTGTATATTGGGGACTTGGTGAAGACGGTGTAGTGGCGAGGGGAGTGCGGCAGTGGGGCTGCAGGAGTGACGCCAGTAGAGACGATGGCGCTGTCGGCGGCGGCGAGGAGTCTGCACGCATTTCAACAAGGACAAGACAACTAATTGGCAAAGTTGCATTTATGATTCGAAGTCGCGCGCGCGTCTCGTCAGAGCCGGCGGCGGCGGGGGCTTTAGTCTCGTGCTGTGGTACCCCCACCATGCCATGCCACTCCTTGCCTCGCCACGCCTCCACAACCCTCTTATTCCACCCCCAACCCCTTCCTCTCCGTCATCTCGCATTCCGACTTGTGTTGGTGTAATTTCTTAGCTGTCCCGCTGCTGCTGACGACGACGACATGGCATCCTGCACAGCCAGCAAGACCATCGCAGCATAGCGTACTATAGATAGAAGGCGGTGCTGGGGAATTTAACTATTGCAAAAACTTCTAGCCGTACCTGACATAATAATTTTTTGTGGATGTTTTGTGTTACTTTTTGAAGTCCTGTGAAACTTTCGGGGGTTTTATAAGTTTCTATGGAGTCGAAAAGTTAAGAGCCTCAGTAATTTGTTTCATTTTCAGCTTTAATTTGCTTATCAAGCACAAAAAAGTGTTAGTCGTTACTCGTGATACCTGGGAAAAGGAAAAAAGATTAAAAACGCAAGAAAAAATAACACAAATGGCAGCAATTGCAAGTTCGGTGCTGATAATATCTTTGCTGAAACCAAAATTGATCATCATTTTATAATCTTTTGTCGAGCACGTGGCGGGGGACGGGGAGCTTGCAGGGCTGTCCCGAGGGCTGGGGGCCGCCCCACACGAAGTACTTTCCCTCGGCGTACCCCTGCCCCTGTCCCGTCCGCAGGATTACGCGTCTAATTATATTATAATTCCAACCGGCATGCCCCCCTCCTTCCCCTCTCTTTTCCGCTTCTGCTTTGCAGTGCTGAGGATTTGAGTACAGACTCCTATATCTTCTCTCATTCTGGGAAATATTTAGAAGCTAAGAGAGGTAATTACCGGGTAATTATCTTCCATTCTAGAGAAAACCCAGAGCAATATAACGCAATCAGAATCAAATTCTGCGCTGCACTGCCACTATAGAATGCAGGATCTCTTTCACAATATATGGCTATATTAAATCCTCATTTTGACGGAAAAAAGTGTGACGACACGAAGATGTCTTCTGTTACTTGGTGGGTTGGGCTTGCGCATCATCCATCACGTCCTGGAACACAAAAAGGAATAAACAAAGGTTAGAGTCGTGAAGGAACATCCCGCATTTTTTACTCTAAAACACGGGTGAGGCTGGGCGGTTTGCTGGGCGTGTCGCCACTCTGTCGCTTTGCGCAGCCGGGATGATATGCTGATTTACTCAATTCCAGAATCGTTGTTCGATTCATGAATGAGAATGTCCGCATGTGTGATGGAGTGCGGTGATGTGCATTCCCGTGACGCTTGTGTGTGTGTATGTGTGTGTGTGTGTGTGTGTGTGACAGAGACAGAGAGAGAAGGGAGGGGCTGGGAATTAGAGAGGGAGATAGAGAAAATCACTCTCCTTCCAACCTGAGTAGTAGGCTCTCGAGACGGAATCATGTGACAGGGTTCATGTACGATGTGGAGGTACGACTTGCGCGTGCGCCCCTGTGTATGTGTTTGTGTGTGTGTGTGGCGCCCACCCGCATGCTCTGGGGATGATAAAGGCGCCATCTTCCCTACAGCTCAAGCATCCTGGTTATCTCCCCCTCCTGTAATTAACATAATTTAAAGTGAGGTGATATGGGTTTCCCCAGCTCCACGAGGCTAATGCCATTACACACGCAGACGAACACAAACGCTTTCGTCGACATCACCAATAGTATGCTCATTAGAAGAAAAAAAAATCCTAGAACGGCAAACGATCACTTAACCTGCAGCCACCCCTAGCGTTGTCTAAAAATAAAGTTAACGGCCTCTTTTCGATTGTTTTTTAGCAGATGATACCTTACAAACATTTTGACTAAACATAAAGAATAAGTAACTTTAAGGTGTCAGCTAGCTTTTACTCTCGATGAGTACAGAGAACCATAAGGGCAGACCAGAAAACAATTTATTTGGCGCTGGGGGGCCGAGTGAGTGAGTGAGTGAGTGCCCGAGCGCCCGAGTGTCGCGCGCGGCAGGCCCCTGCTCAACAATACTAGGGTCCTACAGCCGCGACTGCCACCAGGTACGCTTCCCCCTCCCTCCCCTTTATTAATAATGCCTGTCAAAGACGATAAACGAGTGAAACATTTAAAAAATAATGCAAAACCACCACAAATAAAAATCAAACTAGAAATATTAAAACGCAGGTATACTATAGTATTAAATTGGTATCATCTGCTTTCAAGATAGATTCTTGATTTAGATTTTTCTCCGACTTTTATTCCACTATAACATAACTTAGTGCATCCGTGCTTGTAACTTAGCTTTGATTTCTTGCCACGTTTATTGACAACCATTCGACTAATTACAAAAACGATAACAGTGCACTGTTTTCAGCAGCCCATGTGCGTGCGCGCGCGCGCGCGCGCGCGCACACACACACACACACACACACACACACACACACACACACACACGGTGCAGGCTTCTCCTTTGGGAGACGGCAGATGTGCTCCTCTCTCTCCTCATCCTTCTTCCGTCTTGCGGCGGAGCCTCGCCGCACCACGTAAGACTGAGCGCCAACAGCCCCGCCCGCCACGTCCTACCACGCCCCGCCCACACTCTCATGCGGTGCGGCGGTTGTTGCCCAGAATCGCGGAACTTCGGTTTAAATTAGAGCGACCTGATGGCGGCGGGTGGGTTGGAGTCGCGGAACGGCTCTGCTCTTTATGCATTGCTGAAGCGAGTGGGGGTCCTGGAGGTTCTTGTCTTGGTCCTGCGGGCCTGCAAGGGCTCGGCGGCTAAACTGGCTGTAACATTTCAATTCCTTCGGGTCGCCGGGTCCGCGTGCAGCACGTGGGGCGCAGCGGCCGTCGCCCTGACAAGCGCGCAGGAGGCAGGGGAGGGGAAGGGCCACTGCGAAAAATATTTGTAGAGTTTTGAGAAGAGGAAAGTTTTCCATATGGGGAATGACGTGGTAAAGTTATGATATTAAAATGACAAGTTTAAATATGTTTTTACATTATGTGCATCAACTTTTTATTTTTAGGATAAAAAGTTTTGTTGTATATTTACAACAATGCAAAACATAAATTTAAAAAACCAATATTATCTCCGTTTTGTAAATTGTAAACTAAAAATAAAACGTTGTAAATTGACAAAGATAATTTTCACAGTGGCAAATGCCCCTTGCCCTGCCCTCTCGAGGGTGGAGAGCGAGCAGACGTAGCACGGCCCGCGCAGGGCATTCATAAACTGAGGAACAACGAAAATCACCATTCCGAGGCTCCGTAGGCAGCAAACGCATTACAATACCCGGGAATTAATATAGCAAAACTTCTCAGATCTTTCCCCCTTTGGCCAGCATGGCGCCGAGTCCCCTCCTCCCACCCCACCCCTATAGCCACCCACTCACCCGCCGCCGCGCCCTCTCCCCAACCCTACGGCGCCCGCATCAACCCATTCCGAATCCTTCTCCTCGACCCAACCGGAGACCGGCACTGCGACAAAGGTGGGCTACCATAGTACCAAACTTTATTTCAAAGCAAAACGGCAATCTTTTGAAATAAAGATCCATGTCCAAGCCCAACACAAAACGTTCAACCACTCACTCTTTTGACTGTTAGTATACTTTCTTCCTAACCTACTTTTTTTTTCGTATTATATTGTCACATTATAAGATGGCAAGGAAATAATTTGACTTTTAGTACCTGCGAAGATTAGTAGAGCACGACAAGCTATCTCACGCCTCATCTCTCTCTCTCTCTCTCTGAAGATTAGTGGAGCACGACAAGCTATCTCACGCCTCACAGCACCGCTGTGTAGCCAAGGACACACACGCCGGCTGCTAGGTCTAAACTTAGTTAACTCGATCCAGTGATTCCATATATGTTTATGCGTTAATTTGATTTCCGGCGGCGGCGCAGAAGACCTGATTAGTTGTGCCCGTGGCGTGTCATGTCTACCGGCAGCGTGCAGATGACGAGCTTTTAAAAAATACAAACAAATTCATAACGAATAATAATTGATCGTGGTCAAACTCACGCATTCTTTGTTGAAATTTTAAATGAATCCTTTCCTTCCACAAAATTTCTGATGAATGTTACAATTGCTCCAGAATCTAGCCTCAAACACGAAAAAAGGGAAATAATGAAACAACTGTATAAAATATTAGTTCCAACCGGTTTTTGTTCAGCGTGGCGTTTTCTTTGCTGTGTGCGCGTCCCAACGCGGTTGCGGTGCGTGTGACATCTGAGTCTAAAACGGGGCGCCCGATGAAGAGCTGTGCAAACTCCAGCCGGGTCGTCACAGCGTGGCCCGGCGCCGCCCCCACACCCCTCCGCCCCTCTCATCCCCCGACTCCTCCCCGGGGCCCGGGCGGAGAAGCGCGCGACACCAGCGTACAAACAATAATTTACTCGAAATGTAAGATAAACAAAAACAATTTCGGGGGGAGGGGGACGGGACAGACGATGGGACGCGGCGGCCGCCTGGGAGGTAGGCAACACGAGCCAGTGGCGCGCACGGGTGCGGGCGCGTGGCCTGCTCGCCAGGCGCGCGTCACCCGCCCCGCTGCCATGGCAACCGGAATGCGAGGAGGCGTGGCGTGGCGGAGTGGGACGCAAACGAAGACTCGTCCGTAGTGTATAGCAAAGCCTTGGCATGTGCCAAGGAAAAGGGAGCGACGCAGAGAGAGGAGGATGTAAACGGAGCAGGATGTGCGTGTGCTGCTCGGATCCTTCCTGAGCTGCCCTCGTCAGTGGGCTCACTTACGCCCTGCTCTCTGCCGTGTGCCATGCACCACTACCTCTACGGAGAAGAGCGTTGCGCGGCGACGGTTGGCAGCCAAGTCTTCCTCGTGTATGCAGCAAAGCAGCAAACAGGAACACTACTACACCACCGCGGCATCTCTCGTACACGTGGTACACAGGCCAAGATATCCATCGCAACACAAATCACAAGCAATAGTGTCTGGCCGTATAAAATTTCGTGATGACGAAATTGCTTCAAAAGGTTGTGCAGGAATCTAATTGTTTGTAATAAACTTCATCTGAACACAAACTACATCTTTGGTTTTCTTTCACTTAATATTCTTCTGTTTTGTACGTGATTTATATTTATTTACTTACATGAGCCGACATGGGCGACCAACCACAAGTGGTCCGTTTGGTCCTTTTGAAATTTACTTTTTGTTTCGTTTTAGTGTTTTGTGCCCTGTCACTCACTGCCTTCTCGGAATCGTAAAAGAAAACAATGAGAAAGAAGATACAAAATTTACGCAGTATACTGGTCACTCTTCCAAAATGTCTTAACAATTAAACATAACTGCTCAAGGAGTAGTGATTTATTTCTACATTTAACCCGCACTATGCCCGCAAGTCCGTCAGATCGCCTGATTGCCTCCCTCCGGCAAGGCTTGGCGGTTCTGAGGAATGCAGCATTAAATCACAGCCAGCTCTCTCTCTCTCTCTCTCTCTCTCTCCCTCTCTCTCTCTCTCTCCCTCCCTCTCTCTCTTCATCAACGTTTTGCAGAAATGGAACGTTCCACCCCACCCGCCACGCCTCGCCTCAACCAACACAGCGATCCCGTAAACAGTCTTAAGATTGCCCGTGCCCTTCTCTCGAGGCCGGCGCGGCGGGCCGGGGGCAATAAATTCACATCAACTCGGACAGCAGGGGCTCTCGCTCCTGGCGAGCCCAGCGCGTAGGTGGTGGCAGCGAAACATGCACTCTGTAAGATTGGTCATAGTTGGTGACAGGGGTGGAAAAATAAAACAAGGTTTATTTATGACAGAATATACGACCGTGAAAAGGGCGAATTAAACAGTTATTTGTTTCTAGCGGAAAAATTTGAAACACGCATCTCATTTGTCTTAGGTTACAAGAAGAATGATTTTCAAAGAATTTTTTTACTACCCACGTAACATGAAACTGTACATCGATTGTCAAAAGGGTGTCGAATAATGACAAACCACATCGCTTGGCCAACTTAACTATGATATCAATTTCAAACTTACTCGAAAAGCAAATAGAGACTATTAAGATTATAGCTGAAAAATGATTTTCCTAAAATGACTACAAGTACACTAAAATTCACTACAAGTAAAGGAGTGACCAAATACGATGCAAATAGAGCGATATTGTGAATCCAATTTGACGACTCTTGGGAGAGCGATTTTAATTACATCACTCGTTTCGAGTAACTTTTCGCGACATTTTTGGTTACGAATAAGACTCATTTTGAGTCATTTTCGCAAACGTCGCTCGTTTAGAGTCGTTTCTGCGACATTTTCTGTGACGAAGAAGACTCATGTCGAGTAATTTCACAAAAATCGCTCTAACAGAGCGACGAAGCCTACACGTCGCTCTATTCGGGAAAGAAAAGTCACTCTACGTTTTACAGTGTTTTCTTTTGAAAAACTTTACAATGCAATCCCCCCGGTTCTGTTAAAAACGTGATAATTTTCTAACAGGGTACAGTTGCGGCATTTCTGGGGCTTATTCCCTCAGCCACGGCGCTTCCCCTTCCTCTTCTCTCTCCCCGGGATGCCCCCCTTATCAGACGGAGAGCTATCCATCTTCCTTGTCCCATTCGCTTAAGACTCCCAGCTAAGCCGGGGACTTTCTTGCCACACCTGGGGTACGCCTTCGGGCTGCCATCTCTCTCTCTCTCTCTCTCTCTCTCTCTCTCTCTCTCTCTCTTCCTCGCTCTCTCCTTTCCTTCAAGTAGTCCGCCCGCGCGGTGGCGCCATGTTTGCTCGCGGCCTGGTGCACCCCTCCTCCTCCCCCATCCACCCGCTTCTCTCCCTCCCCCGCGGCGCGCTCGCGTCTCCTCTCTCCCTCTCGCCCCCTCTCTTTCCCTCTCGCAGCTCGGCTCGCCGAATTTCAAGATGGCGCGGCAGTATTTGTCATTCCTTGGTCTGCGCGCAGATTAATCTTGCAAGAGGGAATTCTATGGCCGTGTTCTCTGTTGTCGCAACAGGAGCGGGGCGTGGCGGGGCGCGGTGGGGTGGGGCGGGGCGGCCGGGGGCCCCACCACCGCCACTACCGCCTGTTATGGAACCTCAAATAAATGGCTGGTATAATTCCAAATGAGTCCCTTAGCCTTGCGCGAAACTCGAAACGCCACCACGGCCGTGGTGTATAAGCCCCGGGGCGGGGCGTGGCGGTCCGCAAGGAGCGCCAAGGTGCTGCTGCTGCTGCGCCGGCCGGCCTCTCGGTGAATAATCGGTCTTGCTTGTTTGCGAACTGAATAATTTGCCTTGGCGCGCTCTGGTGCCGCGTTGCGCCCGTGGCGCGGCTCCGGCAGTACGCCCGTGCTGAGCTCCGCGCTCAGCTCGGTGGTATATATGTGCTCGGATGGGGCTATTAATGTTCCGGATTAACTTTACGCCCTGATTTATGTCCGGCCGGGGCTGCCGCCGTCCGCCTCGGCGACTTGGCGGCGTCGCCTTCCTCCGCCCCGGCTGCCGGCTGCACTGGATTGTACATCTGTCTCGAAGAGCCAAGGAAGGAGACGAGTTCACTTATCTCCATTTACAATTTATGATATTTAAAGTTTCGAGCATCAGAGAAAGTTATTGATTCATATTCAAATAACTTGAATGAAAAATGTTCTATAAAAACGTTGTCGAAACTCTGTGCTAACAGTAGAGTCAGATGTGACGCTCACACTGACAGTGGATTTGCGATAATAGTAATACAAAATTTTGCAATAACTCCCACTTTGCGATTCCCATTATTTATCGCATCCAGGATGCGATAACTCGTTATTGCAAAATCTTGCAATAACTTTATATAAAAAATAACAATGAATCGCATTATTAGAGCACACCTCCGCGCATCTCTCAACTCTCAACTTTTCTCGATTTTTCTGATTTTTGCCGAATTTTACGCATTTTTACAGATTTATACGGAATTTTACTGACGTTTACCTATTTTTACGGATTCTTAAGGGTTTTGACCGATTTTGACCAGTTCTGACCGATTTTGACCAGTTCTGACCGATTTTGACGGATTCTTACGGGGTTTTGCCGATTTTCACGGAATTTTACTAATTTCTACGGATTTTACCGATTTTGACCGATTTTGACCGATTTTGACGGATTTTGACCGATTTTGACCGATTTTGACGGATTACACCGATTTTGACGGGTTTTGGCCGATTTTGACCGATTTTGACGGATTTTGACGAATTACACCGATTTTGACGGGTTTTGGCCGATTTTAACGGGCTTTCACCGATTTTGAACGATTTTGTACGGATTTTGACGATTTTGACCGATTTGTACTGATTTCGACCGATTTTAACGGATTTTAACCGATTATTACGGGTTTTGACTGATTTTTACGGATATTGAGCGATTTTTAGCGATTCTTACCGTGTCTTAATAAAATCGGAGAAAATCGCAGGTAATCAGAGAAAATTGGAGGAAGTTTGGTAAAATCGGGAGACGCACACTACTGAAATAAATTTGTTACTGCCTTAATTTTTGCGATAATAAAGTTATCGCAATTAATTTTGCGATGAAAAGTTATCGCATCCTGGATGCGATGAAAAGTTATTGCTAAATTTTTGTAGTCATCATCGCATTCTCGATGACAGTGACAAATACATCTTGCACCACTTAAATCGTCAACATTTTGAAACCAATGTGGAGGTAAATCGGCCTATTCCACTTTTCAAAATTTCATATGACAAACTTCACTATCGCGCACAAAAAATGGCGTTTGTAAGTAATGAACAGTTTTTTGAATCAGCAATGAATTTGTAGTAAACTTCTTCAAGACAACATGCCTGATTGAAGAACGGATTTAATTTTTTTGATTCAATGTTTGCATTCCCTTGCCTGAAATTGTCAGTTTAAAGGATGGGCACTCTGAAAACCCAGCATTGCAGGAAAGTAAATGACCTCCTGATGCAACAATGATACGATTTTCGCAGTAATATATCAATTTGCGTTGACTGCATTTCACTTTTCTCCTTTCTATTTTAACCTTCGTAAACTCTCTTTCCCTCGTTAGGGGCGCACGGCACGCACTCAGACTTACGCGCACGATCGCACTTCGACGGGAGCGACTTTGCGACGACGCGACGTCGCCTCGTCCACGCGGATGCGCGACTTGATTCGAAGACCGACTGAAGAAGACTGACCATCGTCTTCGTGTACGCGGGCACTGCTGCTTGTGGAACGAAGAGAAGGGGGAAAGAAAGTAATAATATTATTCAGGGAGAGAAAGTTTGAAATCTTTCCCAGCGCTGTCCTTTGCATGCGCGACCTGTGAGAACCAGTGACACATTACCATACAGTCTCGATCATACATTTTAATTGCGACTACGCCAGTCGATACAA
Organism: Frankliniella occidentalis; assembly: GCF_000697945.3. NCBI lineage: Eukaryota > Metazoa > Arthropoda > Insecta > Thysanoptera > Thripidae > Frankliniella > Frankliniella occidentalis. The sequence continues at coordinate 1,522,405 of NW_026267182.1, forward strand.
CACTTGGGCCGACCGACGGGTTTGCCGACTGGACTGTCCGGACCGCTTTCTCGACGTGTCTTAGGCGGCCTGGGCTGACCAGTGTCCAGCCGGCGGGCAGCCAGGGTGCTCCCCCTCTCCACCCCCTTTTCCCTACCCTTCCTCCTCACTCCCCGCGTGACCGTCACCCTCCTCAAGGAGCGGGCGGCACACCCTCAGACGGCGCGACCAGGTCAAGGCGGTTCGGGGTGGACACAGGGTCCGGTCAGCTGAGGGGACGGTATTGTAATGTTGTACTTATGGAGAAGAGAAAAAACTTACCCCTGGGTCTATGGGTGTCTATTTTTTTCCGCTTTCTTTTTATTTGGAGGTGTGGAGCTATATGCAGAAAGTTGTGAATTCTGAGAATGGAAAAACTTAAGCAATCTGATGGGTTTGTATTATCATGCGTAGGCAATGGATCGGTGAACTCCATAGCCTCTTTGAAAAATGATAACGTGATGATCAAATGTTGTCGACTGTTAGTAGCGAATTTGAGTGCGCTGGGGCCCTTGCCAAGTTTAGCTATGTAAAAAGACTGCAACATAGTCAAGTTTATTGAAGCAGCAAATGATACACTTTAACTAAGGAAAACCGTGAAATTGCGATATAAACGTTGACCGCTTCATGTAATATTGGTTTGTCCTTTTCCACCCGACACTTAGCTTGAGTCTGGCGTGTTTTTTAAATCATTTCTGCTTCATGCCTGTGTAGTAAAGCCAGCGTTTCTCGTGGGATTTTGGCTTGACTTGAACGTCTCACGGCGACTCACCTCGCAAGGCAACCCCTCACATTTGCATACACGGAGCTCCTCCGCGGATCCTCAAGGCTCAAGCTTGCATATTTTCCGTGATGATCAGCAACACATTTGCATACATTTGGAATTCACCCCAAATAAGCCGGCGATGCCGGCAACGAGAGTAACCTGGAACGCTGAGCCCCGAGGCTGGTGGGAGGCGTTAGTGGAGCCTTAACAACCACCCCACTCCAACTCAACCACTCTAAATTGAATAAAATTTTGTAATTTTCGGTACATTTGTTTTTAATCACTTCACATTTATCGGTAACTCATAAGTTAGTTTGTTGCATTAATTCTCCAAATTGCCAAATAGAGGATAGTATGTCTAGTTCGCTTTTGTAGTCTGTTTTTTATGAATAATTTTTGCCCCCTAACTACTCTCTTCCTATGCGCGTGCTTAGGCTAGGACAGCATTTCGAGATGGAGCCCACTACACCTCTGACCAAATGAACCATTACGGCTCCTTTGAAAATCACACGAGTGAAACAGCGCTCCCCACTGGCGCTCGTGGAGGTGGGTGCCGCCACCCCGCCTTTCAACGTAGCAACTACTCCACTCTCTCTCGTCGTCAAAGACACGAAACGCCACGAGCGATAGAGGGAGGGAGGGAGGGAAGGAAGGGAGTGAGCAGACTCGTATCGCCTCGCTAGTTTATTAGTTTTAGTGTGGTCTCTCCTTCCCCGCCTCCACTCCCCCCTCAGAGGATATCTCATAACCAGCAAGAGCCCTGGCGTTGGCTCGGCTGAGCTCGGCAGGTCTGTGGCTCGACTCGTCACCCGCCCTCGCAGCGCCGCCTCAAAAGACGGCGCAATCAAGAGAAGCTATCTCTCGTCTTCTCTCTTGGCAATATCACGTTCGCCCCTCGCCCCCTCTCGCCCAGACCACCGCCACCCTACAGGAACCGCCTGCGCACCACCCGTCACACTGTCGAAAACAGTTTGATCATCTTCTAAGAAAAAAGAAATACTGGAATTTAAAGTGACCGTCAAATATATTTTTTTATTTCCTGGTTGACTCCCAAATTACATTATTGTGCGGTAAAAAAATGAGAATACACTTTTTCATGAAGATGTGGGTCCAGCAATTGTTGAATTTTTTAATACTTTCGGATAAGTCTAGAAAAAAGAATTCTCAACTACCTCGGGATTCTAATATTGTAGTATGACAGAGCGTTTCCTACGAATTTGGTTTTTACAGCACAGTCTCGGTTACGCCACCGTCCAAGGTTTTCTTTTCGACTAATGAGGGTGGGTGGAAGTGAGATCGATAGCAGCGCCCAGGATTCGCCCAGAGTACAGGGGGATGGAGGGCGAAACGCCTCACCAAGCTAGTCCAAGTTTCTTTGACATGCGCAGGAAACACGTGACCAAGACAAGCAGTAGAAGTGGTGGTCACTGTAGGTTAGTAATAGTAGGTTTTACGGGAAAATTTTTCTTGACGCGTGTTGTAACATAACAATTTAAAATTATAAATTTACAAGTAATATGTATCGACTTGGAATTAATCGACGAACAAGTTTGAGGTGTCATAAATTTACAACATATTTTGTAAATTTTAATTACAAAATATGTGTTAAATGTACGTCGATTTTTTTCATACTGAGTATGTAGTAATTTTCAAAAGATGAAAGACTTTTAAACTTTAGAAATCAAAAATAAATACATTTGAGAGGACAAAGTTAGTAACGCATTGTGGCGCCGTCAGTCTTCTGAACGAAGGTCGTAGGGGGAAAAATAAAAAGGGGGATCGGTGTGAGCCGAGTAGTAAGCGCGAAAGAGGAGAAAAGAGTTAGAGAAGAGCTCTCGGTGGTGCAGGCAGCGGGCTCACGGGGGCTGCGCGCGCGCCCGCTCCTTATTCCCCCACTCCTCGCATTTTTACGAGTCGCGGCCGGGATAAGCGGCTCCCATTGGCTGGCGGCGGACCAATGGCGCGGCGAGGCGCGGCGCCCAGTCCTTGTCGCTGCGTCTGAGACTGCCGTGCCTCCCTCCCCCCACCCCTCGCTGTCACCCCCGTGCGCGCCGCCGCCACCCCCTCAAGGAGCGCGCGCCGAGGGTGGTGCGCGCCCGCGCCACAGCAGCGCCGGCAGCGGCCCCGCCAAGGCGAAGGTGTTACTCACAGATATACTTCTTTTTCAAAAGAGACTGCGCTGCTTCTTATAAATTTTGTTTCTTTTTTTTCCGTTTTTTATTATTTTTTTTAATGGAAAATGTGTGAAAGGTGCGAGACGTGAAGCTAGTTTTTTGTGTGTTTATGAACTATGCTATGCTCATGACATTTTTGTGAAATTGTTTGTTCTTACTATTATTATCAACGATTGTAATTTTCGCTGACTGTATTGGCCCGCATTCCCTGGGGCGCGCCCGGCCTCGGTACTAATGAATGTGCTCTCTCTCTATCTTCCCCGACCCCTCCCCAACCGTCTGCCTCTCACTCGCTCTCCAGGACAGACTTTCTGTGCGCGCGGCGCGGAGGCGGCGCGGCCGCTCGGCTCAAATCCTCGGCAAAGCCCAAGGAGAGGATCCTGCAGACAATAGGCATTCCGTTCTAATTGGAGAAGTTGAACAAAGAGGCTTACTTGATGAATGAGTCCTTTTATGGGAGTGACTGCTGGAGGAGGGGCGTAGCCTTCTGCTCCATCGCGTTGGCCGGGCTGGCGCGGCGCGGGACGAGGCGCCACCTGCTCCACGCGCCCCGCCAACTTACCCCATCGCGATACAAAAGGTACATGGCGAATGGACCCGAGCCGGAGGGCGGAGGGCGAGAAGAGCGCTGGAGCGATCTCGAATAATAGAGCGCGACGCCGCGAAGTGGAAAGCAGCAGCTCGCTCCCTGAAGCGGCTGTGTCTCCCGTATACCCAACATATTCATCCGTGTTAGCGCATAAAGTTTGTCCAAACTCTCACGGTAAAAGTGACTCTTGATTTCCAATCAAAAGTGCTTGGATATGTCATCTCTGTTGTCATCTTCTTTATGAAGCATACTTTTGTTTAAATTCGAGATGAGAGTACATCATTACAATAAGTAGGAATGGCAGCACTGTATTTTTTTTGTTATACTACACGGATAATATTTGTGAAGGTCATATTACAATCACGATGTAAGAAGGTCATCAACCAGAGTTGAAGTTGAGAAACACTTTTACGACTGAATCTTAGATTAATGACTGCCTCTCTTAGATTTACAACGGCGCCAGTAGGTAAATTTTCGTAGCCCACGGCTATTTTTTTTTTAAAGAAGATTGCTTTGATGGTGTCCGGTTGTGTCTTAGATAGGCAGTTGGTGGGTTTGGGGAGACGCGGTAGTTTGCCATAATCTAATTCCTAGGGAACCACAGAACGTCCAGAGGTTATTAATTACCAGACTTTTTCCGTACCCGCCTTTACCGAGTTTTTAGCAGATGATACCTTACAAACTTAAACTTACTTACACTTAACATACATATAACTATACATGAGTAATGTAAGGTGTCATTGCTTTTACTCTCGATTAAGAAATATTAAAGAGAACCAGAAGAAAGCTCATATACGTATTGGGCTGGGCCTGCTAGGCGGGGTCGTGAAGCGGCTGGCGTACGTCGCTCGCTCGCGTCAGCCACACCACGCCGCCACGCGTTGTAGCGCTGCTGAGGCGAGCCGAGTTCCGAGCCGAGCCCCGAGCGGAGCCCGAGCCCCGAGCCGAGTCGGCCGCGCTAGCGCTAGCAGCCCCCCTCCCTTCTACCGCTGGAGCCCCCGCACCGCACCGCCACCCACCCCTCTCCCTTTCCCCACAAGTGTAAATACGGAAATATAATAGACTGGAATATAATAATTCTTCACAAGGTATCATCTGCTTTCACGATCCGTTTCTGGTCGGAACTTTTTTTTCCAGTGAACATAAGAATGACATAGTCATGGTCTTTTTCCTCGAGGGGGGCACCACTTCAATTTAGGATGTACACAAGATTGCGTGATTACAGGGATTACACGTGAATTTTTAGAGAATTAACATGAATTTTGTTGAAATTCTAGCTCTAAAAACATTAATATTGAACAATAAGGTGAAATTAAGTGATAATGGTTTAAAATTTGGTCAAGTATTACACAGAATACATAAGGATTACATAGGGGTTACACCCTCATCTGTACACAGGATTATGCGAGTGGTGGCCCCCTCGTGTTTCCTACAACATCTCCCCCATTTCTACCTCCTTCATTTTGACTCCACATTTCCTGACGGTTTATTTTCTCAGTGGCGGTAGGATAGCGCCCCACCGCCGTCGGAGCGAACCGGCCATGCGTGTACCGCGATGTGGAGTGGCGGGGTGGGGTGGGCAGGGGCAGGGCGGGATGCAGAGGAGCGTGCGTTCATGTAGGCGGGGGACGCGCTGCTCCACAACTACTCCAAGTTGCCGTCATCCGATTTTCTAGACTGCTTTGAGGGCGTCCCGGTGGTGTCTAAGAGGGGCAGGGGGTGGATGGGTGGATGGGGGGGTGAGGCGGTGCCATAAACCCTGTAATGCTGAGGCAAACTCTGCAAACGCGAGCCTGATGCGAGGGGGTGAGGGAGGGTGGCGGCAAACGAGGGCTTTGCTCTCAACTCACTTCTCGATACTGACAAGTACACCGCCGTCAAGAATTCTGTGGGAGGGGTGTATTGCATTTGTAATGAATTACTACATCAACACGACGCGCTGTAAACTGAAATGTTCATTGCATACTCGCATGAAGATGCGTGTCAATTTGAATAACAATTTGGCATATCTGGGTGACAAAGTCAAAACAAATGAAGGAAAAATGGTGGAAAAGGCACTTCGCGAACGCATCTGGCTATCCTTTCCATAGTTTTAGCATTGAAGTTCCAAGATTTTGGCCATGAACATTCATTACTGAGGCTGAACGTCTTTGTGCATCCAATTTCCGGATTTCACATGATTTGAAGTGAATTCGACTGCTCTGCAAATCCAAGTGTATAACAACTTGACAGTTATAACTGCGAAACTAAAGAGTTCTACACTTCAAACTGCAACTTTCTAACCATGAACGAAAATTTTATTTCCGAGGGTGCCATCTTCTTCGTCTTGAAATTCTCTTTAAAACGAGCCTACATGTGATAGGGTTGCGATCTATATTGAAACATGTATGCTTACTTTCCATAAATTTCCTGAAATTCATTTCTTACTGCATACCCGTTTTAACATAAATCGCAACCCTATCACATGTAGGCTCGTTTTAAAGAGAATTTCAAGACGAAGAAGATGGCACCCTCGGAAATAAAATTTTCGTTCATGGTTAAAAAATTGCAATTTGAAGTGTAGAACTTTTCAGTTTTGCAGTTATAACTGTCAAGTTGTTATACACTTGGATTTGCAGAGTGATGTGAAATGGTTCCATGTGATAGCCCAAGAGAAAATGGCCCTAGCATGTCAGATGTCAAAATTGTTGGCACTTTGGCAGTGTAGTTGAATTGACAGTTCGTGTTCAACTCAGGGCGTAGACCTCATTGTAGTATTGTCAAGCTGCATGAGGGGTTACATATACAACGAAGATACATTTCCTATTATAATGGAAAATTTGGTAAATCAGTGTTGAAAACGGGAACAACATCCGGTCTTCTCCAGTTTCTCGCCGTTTGTCTGCATGCGTTTCACGTTCCACGTTCGATATAAGCCGTCCCATTTTTGCCGATGGCCGTGACAAAGCAATGCTTATGACATATGTCTGCTGCCCCCCAACCACCGCTCCGTGCACACATCTGTCAGGCTCAGAGAGGAGCTCTATTGCCAATCGCGGGGGCCTTTGCGGGGCGGGGGCGGTTGTCAGTGGATTATGAGCGCGAATGAACGCTATCGGAGAATAATATGACGAGTGGTGGCGATGACAGCCCGCCCATGCCATGTGCATTGTGCGTGTGCTCCACGGTGAGTGAGACAGAAATTCTGTTTGAAACTACAGAGAAATTTGTGTTTCCCGCAGCTCTGTAATTATAAAATGACCATCAACTCGACACTTGAAACCTACAAGCCCGGAGTTCGTGGAGTCTCCGTATAAACCCGTAGTTCCAGGGAGCTCCGTATAGATACGCAGTTCAGCGGGTCCCCGTATAACGTCGTATAAGTGCTTGAAAGTCACTTCTGAGATATAGCGCTTCAAAGTTTTGGATTTACATTGCGCCTTATGGGCGGCTGGATTTTCAGACCAGAATAACTTTTGAACTAATTGACAAATCGAAATGCGGTTTTCGCTGATCGATAGCCCTTGGTTTCCTATATCCGACGCACTTCATAACTCGAAACTTTCAAAAAACATAGTTACGACGCTATACGCTGGCCTGCTGAACTCCGTGTTATGTACCGAGCCCCCGCCAACTGCGTGTTCATACGGTGCCGCCATGAACTCCGTGTGTAGGTATAGGTTTCAAGTGTCGAACTGCAGTTAATGGATATAAAGAAAATGTGAAAGTAGTGTTGGCATGATTCACGAGAATATGTATATATTACTACTGCAGATTTCCTAACCTGTAGACTAGTAAACAACGTCTTGTTTAGTTGTAGTTGTAAGAACTGCAAATCTTTTGTATAGTGTAGAGGCGAGAGGGGCTTCCGGTAAGAGCGGGCGGGGGGTTGAGGTCGGGGTCATCAGACTTGGGGTTCTCTCCGTTATTTCCCACGTGGGCGGCGCCTCATTGTCAACTCGAGTGGAGCCAGGCTCATCGGGCAAATAACCACACGCCCCCCACCCTCTTTCTCCCTCTTCCCCTCTCACCCACGCCTCCGGGGGGTCGCTCGGGACAGGGTGAGGTGAGGGGCTTGGTCACCACACAGGGCCAGGACCTATGGCCTTCTGCAGCGGAACAATAGACAACCGCATTGAACCATAGAATTCTTTGTTAATTTTTTTTTGTTAAAAAAAAATACATTATTATATTTTTAGATATTGTTTTGCAAAGGAAACGTTTGCAATTTCGTTTTTTTTTTTTTTTTTTTACTGAGTTTGATTTTGCCACCGTGACCGCGACCATGTGGTCTGACGGCCGCGCGTTTCCCACGTATACGCACACAGAGGCGACAAGCCGGAACGGCGGCTGCGGGATTGGCCTGGACGGAACGACGCGATGGACCGTGGACGCGGGGGGGGGAGGCAGAAGGGTGGTGAATTTTCCATGATGTGCCGCGTCATTTTGATTCGTTCGCGGTGGTGGGGGGCGCAGCCGCGCGGGCGTGGGGCCCAATAATGCGGAGCAGAAGACCACTGTTCCGTGCCGAGGTGGGCCGATATGGTGATGATGGTCGTCGTTTCGCGTCTGACAGCAGACACGCATGCTGCGTCGATGGGCCCGTGGCCACTGCCGTGATGGCCTTATTCTCATTTGTGTGCTAGTGCTAAGTAAAGTGCACTCTTTATTTTCCTTTTCGATGCGTATAGTAACATAGGTCTAAAGTTTGATTCGCTACCAAAAACGTATTGCATACAGTTGAGTGCCTATACCCAAGACATTACACTGTTTACGCCGTGGTCGCCTGGGTCGCCAAAATGTTGGCAGTCCTATTTGATTGCCAAATTTTGGTCGTCTTTTGGATGCTGCCAATTTTCGTCCTCTTTGACAGCCAAGTTTTGGTCGTCTTTTTGGAGGTCGCCAATTTTTTGGCCTCCTTGCTTGCCAAAAGTTGGTCTTCTTTCAAAAGAAATCGTCTTTTCATGGCTGCCAACTTTTGTCCTCTTTGACAGCCAAGTTTTGGTCGTCTTTTTGGAGGTTGCCAATCTTTGGCCTCCTTGGCTTGCCAATAGTTGTCCTTCTTTCAAAAGGAAGTCAAAATTTGGCAATCAAAAAGGACTGCCAACATTTTGGCAAGCTAGGCAACCACGGCATTTACAGTTGATTTTTTTATTATTTTCACTATTTCCCATCAAAAGGTTCCTTCTGGCCGACTCGCCGCTTGCGGAAGAAAGCGGCCACTTCCTTCTTCCTCGTCCTCGTGAACTCGCACAGGGCCTGCCCCATTGCCCGGCCGTTTGACCCGCGAGCCCACTCCACCCCACCCCTTCGCCGAGCGAAGCGGTGCGGATCAGCTGCCGGCTGGCTGGCGGTGCGCACGGCGCTGGGTAGGCCACCCGCTCGCCAGGGAGGCCAACGTGTAGCCTACCCGGCCCCTGCCTGCCTGGAGCGACACCGCCTGCGGCGCAGCGCCAGCTCCACCTCGCTCAGCCCTGTTGAATGATGGAAGCGCTTCTAGATTTTGGAAAACAGATTCTTCCACCAATGTTTCGGTGTTTTGTTTATTAAAACGAGAAATAAATCACAGAACTATTTGGTGACTGCATCCTGGATCGGAGAACGGAAGGTGCGAGATCGAGTAGGGGAGGGTGGGGCACCTGGAGACGGATTTGTTTTTCACGTCCATAGCACAAAGATGGATCCACTCACGAAGTCAAGAGTTTGGGGAAACCAAACTGTATTCTTGACTTACAAAACCCGCCCATGAAAACTTTTCTATCCTAACCCGTTCTTAAGTTACAGGCCTGTAAACCCATCGATGCAGACTGTCTCCAAGTACCCCATAGTGGGGCACCTGTAGACATGCATGGTGCACCTGGAGACACATGGTAAAATGCCGATAAATGGGATGGTAGGGCGTCCCACTTATCACCAAATTTAGATATTTGATGCGGACCTGGTCTCAAACGGTCAGTTTCTATTCAAATTCTTCAAATTTTGGGGTTGGTCAAGTTTTGACCCCCCCCCCCCCCCCTGTTTGGCCGCGCCCTAGGGGCCAAGGTGCAGCCCCCGTGAGAGTTTCAAAAAAAAAAGAAAAATGCGAAAAAAATCTTCTCATACGAAACACATTATTATAATAAACCTTTCGGCCTGGATTTTGCTCGAACTGAAACTGTTTTCGAGAAACAGGCAGATTTGTCCTCGAAATATAGAAAAAGCGAGTACTCTTCGGTGCTACTATTTCTAAAATTGCGCCTACCGATCGCAATTTTGATGGTATCAACACGTACGAAAGCTTGTTTTAATCACTTTTATATGCTCTTTCATATTTAAAAAAATCCGGGTTGAACCGGACCGACCTAAGACAAAAAAGGTAACATTCGTGCTTTTCAGCAAATTTAATCAAATTTTGGCAAAATTTGGTGCTGCTAACTTTTTTGTCTCAGCTCGGACTAACCCGGAGATAATTTTAAATGACAGAGCATAAAAAAGCGATTAAAACCAGCTTTCATACGTGCTGCTACCATCAAGATTGCAATCTCCAGGCCCGATTTGGCGTCAATTTTAGCCTGTCTCCAGGTGCCCCACAGAATGTGTCTACAGATGCCCCAAGTGTTACTAAAGTATTTGGCTTTCCCTATCCCTAACCTATGGGGCTGAGAGATCTTCGCCGACTGTCCTTGACCAAGCCCAAAGGGTCAGAGAACAAGAAGCAAAGCGAAATTCAAGGCTATAATATGTTTAAAGGTACAATAAGCAATAAGGCAGACGAACAATAGAATTTACTTTTCACTGTTTTTCGGACTGCTCAACTTTCATCGGGTCTTTAAACTCGGGATGTTGCGCCACAGTCACCAACTTCTCAAAAGATGATCTGTTAGTTGAGCACTACCAGTAGGTACCGACGGAACCGCGCGGATATTTGACTTTCGCGAGAAATAGGCGTTGTCTCCAGGTGCCCCAGTCTCCAGGTGCCCCACCCTCCCCTACTCTGGTCATCGTCGTATCTGAGTGGGGACATGGACTCGACCAAGTCATAATATAACTTCAAACTCCACTCATTTCTGATATTTCTCAGCTGGAACCGAGCTTCTAGGATTTTCTGTTACACACCAACTCCTTGCGTTCCAAGTTACTGATTTTACATATGGCAAGAGCTGGATACAGAGCTAAAACAACGTAGTGCGGTCTATTTTTGCAACAGTGCGCTCCCCTCGGCTCCCCTCTATTTTCCCCCGGCGGGCTCCCCGCCCAACCGCACTCACACCCTCCATGACGGGGCGCCCCCGTGCGCGGGCGCTGATAAAAACCACACCCCCATCCCCCAGCACGGCCGCCCCCGCACGAGCGGCCCTTCCCCTCCTTTTATATTCTATTTCGACGCTCGTTTTTATGCTCCCAGCTTTAAATCCCTTAGGGAAAATAACTCTGGATTTAGTTTTCCTGATGGGAATTTTCCATTCAGGATTTTACCATTTCCCAGTGAGGAATTGAAACACTTTTCTATCTGGATTTTCATTTTCCATACTTCCGTTTTCCATACTTTTAATTTCCATAGAAAATAAAATCCCAGACCGCTCTGGAATCCGTATGGAGTGT
>NW_026267182.1:1534160-1558955 GCF_000697945.3 Frankliniella occidentalis
GAGAGAGAGAGAGAGAGAGAGAGAGAGAGAGAGAGAGAGAATCTTCGCTATTTTCATTTCCATTTACACCCCCGAGCACACACATGGCGTTAAAAGGGGGCGCTAGCGCTCTAATCGCTGTGGGGAAGGGCTGTTCGGGGCCGAGCGGGGCAGCTCCCCCCCCCCTCTCCTTTTCTCCCTACCCCTAGGCCCCGCATCCCGCAGCCGCCGCCGGCAGTTTGGTTCACGATTACAAGGTTTAGGTAATGATCGTGAATTTGCACACGAAACGCGGGAGCGCGCTGAAAAGCAATAACTGGAAGAGGCAGAGTGGCAGAGTGCTCCCAGGCGAATTATCGAGTGAACACTATATATGAGCGCGTGGACATTTTTATTGCAGTATTAGATATGAGCCTTGGCGTAAGTGACTAATCTAGAGAAAATTGTAGCCTTCTAAAGGTCTCCATGTTTTCAGGAGAGTATTTGAAGACCCACAGTGCTGTTTCTTATTACAACGAAAAATTTCCGCGGCCATCTAGAGTTCAGACCACACGAGGAGATGAACTAGGGAATCGGCTCTTTCTTGCACTCAAAGAAAATTTTAGCTGCCCACATTGTTGCGAAAAAGTAGTGCCTTGTTGGGACACTGTGCAGTTGTTGTTTTGCTTGCCGAGCGTCGTAGGGTGTGGCCGGTACAGTAGACCGGGGCCCTGGCCCGGCTTGGCCGGTCCCTGACCCACCCCTGCAGCCCCCTGCTGTCGAATTGCCCCTTAGGCGGGCCCGTTGAGCCCCGCACACCGGCTGACCGAGTGGACCGGCACCCAGCCTCGCCTCACCCCACCTCACCCTGCCTCGGCACCTGTTGAGTGTTTATGGCGAGGAAGGACCACGAGCATGAGGTACGCATGCACTTAGTTACCACTCACAATGCTCTCATGACGACCTTTCACGCGAAACTCAGGGAAAACGAGGACCCTTACTGGCGTGAAAACATCCAAATAAAGATAGTAATGCTCGCAACAAAATAAATTGCGACACGAGTGTTGATGGCTCTCTCGAAACACGACGAGGTGACGATGCTGCCACCGCCGAACTTTGTTCTTCCCCGACTCCTTCTTCGAGACAATGAGTTCTGCTCCCTTCGACCTTCTCCTTTCCTCTGCTTCTGCCAGGTGGAGGGAGAGCAAAGCCAGTCGCGGTGGCGCAACCGGCCGCTGGAGCTGGTCCAGCAGCGCCGGGATGCGAGATGCAGCGCTGGGAGGCTGCAGGACCACTTGCTCCAGGTGCCGCGCGCGGGTGGCTGCGCTCCGGTGCGCGCCGCGCCGGGCGGACAGGTTTGGTCGGTGCACCGCGCGCGCATCGTTGCGGGGGAGAGAGAAAAATGTGAGAGCGAGTGGGGGAGGACGACAAAAGACAAAAAATCATAAAGAATGGGATAAAAGAAGATGCGTCGTGCGGGGGATGATGATGCTGCAACTAAAACCTGGACCCGGTCCCCGTCGGGCACGACATCTGCCGCCCGCGCACCGCCCGAAACAGGACCGGGCGGAGGACCGCTCCAGGACCGGTGGGGGCGGCAGCCGAACCAGGAGCTCGCCGTCGTTGGCGCGCTTGGACTCCGCGCGCGTTTGTAGACACGCTGAGTTCTGCTCGACCAAGACAACGCGTACAAGGTAAAACCAATGTCTGGTCTTTTATGAGTAAAAAGGGGAAAACATTGAGTAACTCCGATATTTGAGGAAAGCCCCTTCGGATTTTGAGGAAATCTTCTCAAAAACTAAGGATTTTTTTTTTTAATCAGACATTGTTTTTACCTTGTGACACAAAGTTCACCGGAAAGCAAAGAAATAGCCGTTCAACCCACGCACTTCCGTCGACTTCCGTCAGTTTCTTTTCGATTACTCGTGCTCGGCAGAGCTCGATAACAGTCTTCCTGTCGGTGTGCCTGTAAATATTGGTCAAGAAAAATATCCGATAGCATGGCGTGGCGTAGCGTGGCGGTAGTAGTCGTGGCGCGTGGCGTTCGAAGCGAGGACCACCGGTCGCGGGGTTTTATCTGAGGCGGTTCGCGGGGGGACGGTTTGACCCTCTCGGAGGAGAAGCGTGGACGTTACTGCCGGACCAGGAGCCCGCCGGACTGGGGCCGCTAGGCGCAGACGCGTCCAGGGGGGAAAGAGAGAAAGAAATAAACGGATAAATGCGCAGAGTGCGGTCCGAATGAGTCGCCGTTCTTTTTCGCTCTCTCTCTTTCCACTATGTCCCTCCGTCCGCCGACTTTTTTCAACCCCCACCACTCGCAGCCCCCACCACCCAGGCGGGCCATCTCCCCACACCCACATATGAACACTCTCTTTTCCTCGCGCCCCAAATCCGGTATCAGGCTTTCTCTCTCCAGCCCGTACTCTGCCCCCTTTCCCTCGTTCTCTCTCACTCTGGCTCACTCGCGCGCCCCATACACATATATGTCCCTCTTTTCCCCCTCCCCTGGCACCCTTTTTCGGCGTCCAAAAACGCAAGGCCGGAGCCACCCCCACTACGAATAAAACGCGTCCACATATTCACTGCCCCTCCACCCACGCTGCCCATCCCCCGCCACCCCACTCCCGAAAAAGCCGGGCGAATGTGATAAAAATGAGAGAGAGAGGGAGAGGGAGGAGAGGAAGGGAGATTGAGAGAAAAAGAGAGAGGGAGAGAGACAGAGACCGAGAGAAACGGGCTGAGCTGGCTCAGCCCTGACCGGGGCTGGTGAGCGAAAGAGACAGGGGCAGCGAAAAGCGAAAGAGAGAGAGAAAAAAAGAGGTGGACGCGCGGGTGGGCGGAAAAACGCGCGGGCGCGGGCGGGAGGGCGGGCGGGGGAGCTTCGAGCGGTGGAGGGGAAATTTCGTTACACCTCTGGCCCGTCCCGGCCCGGTCCAGCCCGCAGTGCCGCTGTGTCTACCCGCGGCCCACCCTCATTTCGGCAGATTTTTTGGCAGCGGCGCGATGTCCGAGCGCGGCTCTGGAGCGTGCGGCTGGACCGCAGCCTCCAGCGCCCCTCGCGCGCGCCAGTCTCTCGGACACGGAGGACGAGGCGTCGCCGACGAGCTCTGGAAGAGGATACGATTTAGTTTCTTTTACTAAAAAAAATATAGATGAAAGAGTAAAGAGTTAAATTATTTTAATGAAAGAAACGGCGTTTTTCTGAGAAAAAAGTGACAAAAAGTGGATTTATGTGCCTTACTATTGGATATTTTGGATTACCCTTGAAAAGGTAAGGATAGTCATAGAAATCGTAATTAGTTTTTGGTGAGCTTGCTTCTTCAAATGCTTCGATTGATCTTTTAGCTCTCATGTTTATCAGAAAATCTTTCTTTCATTTCTTTGATTTTTTCTTGTTTTTCAAAGAAGTAAATCCATCTTTCGAAATTCGCTCACGTTCTAACAACAATTTTTGGCTATTTGAGGCGAACCACAATGGTGTATTCAGTTTGTTATCTTTTGGGCAATTCGTGAACATGCCAGTGCGGTAACTTGTGATGTAATTAAGAGTTTTGTGCTCTAGTGTTTTTGCTTATTACTCGGTGTTACTGACGACTTTTGCCAGTTCACTTTACACTGGTCTACCGAGAAACCAAAAGTGTTGAAATATAACAGTTTCAGCAATACTGCAGAGCAAGATGCATAGGATTTAGAGAGTAAAATCGAAAAACCGTGATGCGTTTTGAACTGTTTGCAAAAATTGTGATTGCTTTACGCTGCGGTATACTTTTCACTCAAGCAGATTTTTAATACTTTAGAGTTTTCCTATGAATATGCTGGAGGATTTTTTTCTTCATTGTTGATTTTTAAATTTCTTCCAAACAGTGCGTATTGCAGTCTGCTCAAAGGGCAAAGGGCAATGTTCCTTTTTGACCATGATATTCCTGATGTACACTATTCGTTGTTTTTCAACAATGTTTTCCAACTATATTTTCCTATTTTTCGAAGTTGCCAGTGATATCCACACGGACACGCCCTAAAAATATTTCAAACATGATTGTGAAAAATCAGAAATGAGCGCGTTCAAGTCTCCATTACGTAAGTGTTTTATGTCCCTATAGGGACCTATTGTTCGCACACAGGCACTCCATTCCCCCGAGCAATTTTCATTATATTTTCACAGAAAAATTTAGATTAAGTATGACCTCAATCTAACTGTAAACTTTTGAGGAAATCACGTTCGAAATTTGGTGGAAATTGGTCGGTCAGTCGGCCAAACAATCTCGCATGGCTTTTTATGCCTTTCCTTTTAATTTTAAAGAAAAAGTGCACAGATACACAGTTAAGGATCAGAAAATAAGCTTTAGAATGACATCCCTGCCGTTTCCATACCGCGCCCCAGTAAAAATTGGCAGCAGGTGTTAACAAAAGAGATCAAAATCTGTGGATAGTAATCAGACATACCCAGAACCTGCATTGTGGCTTTTGTTCTCATGCCTTCGGTATTAGTTGTATTTCGGTGGTACCAACCTAAGCTAGAGAATGAGCTTTTGTAAGCTTTCATCACACTTCTCAGTCCCATGCAGTATTGTAGAAAATCTTAAGTTCAATACTGATAGACTTTCGTTTATTCCTAACACAAATTCATGACTGTGAGAAAAGTCAAGCATTTGAGCTTTTGTTCCACAGGTAAACGAAAAGTTGAACTTAATGCCCGTAAGGATACTACATTTTATAAGCATATTATTCTCCCTCTTTTTTGAAGAAATTCATGAAATGTTGCGCATATTTTGCGAGAGGGACCTCGTCCTACCAGTCACTTTTGGGAAGGAACCTGTGCGACAACTTCACCCCCGTCTCTGGACTGGTCAGGTACGAAAAACTCTGCCTCCGTCTTCGTGATCCGTTGTGGGGGTGGACTTGTTTTCTGGACCACGTCAAATTATGTTCACTGTAAAAAGCTTTACTGATTTTCCGAAACTTATGTTACAAAATACCTCTAAAAAATCGTTTACAAAAATATTTGGTGTCAATTTACAAATTTCGTAAAGTTACAAAAATGTTACGTAATGAATGCAAATTTGTAGGTCATTAGTCATAAAATTTTACGAAATATGTTCAAATTTCATACTCTTTTATTGGAGATTTGTATTTTACTGAGAAAAAAAATGAAACGGCCCCTTTAAAAACGATTTCTCAAAAATGGCTATTTATTGCCTTCTTTTAGTGCCTATACACGGGTAGTGAGTAAGGCAGCGCCTCCAAAAATACTGTACTGCACCCTTTAAAATTTTCAAAGTAGCATTTTTTTTTGTCTTACAACAATAGCAAAGCAAAGCTTTCTTTTGTGGCGCTTCTGCTGAAAAGGCTCTGCAACGTAAGACTCAAACTCCTAGCTGTCAAATGCCAAATTTGCCCTCATTGCATTCGATTTCCAGGCGGGTCTTGCAGGCGCTAAGCTGTCAGGCGAGCTCTTCGCCCCCCACCCACACCCCCGCGCTACACCACTACGGCCCCGCACAGTGTCCCTGCCAGCTTGCTGGATTAAGGCCGAAGTTGGAGAGCGAACGCGCATATCTTCCGCAGACTCTGCTGATATTACGCCTGCTGTGGTATTATGCAAGCTCACGAGCCGAAATTTTCTGGCTCCATGGCACTAGGGCCGTCAGGCGGGAGACCCAAGGGGCCTGGTGCTACAGGGCCACTCAAAGCTTGCGCTGCTTGACTCCGCATGCGACAGACAAAAGTAACTTCCCCACTAGTAAAACAAACAATGTGCAAAATTTGCAAACCAGCGTGCTCCTGCCCTGAATTTGCACACTCTTCTATGGTGTATTACTGAAGTTCCACACTTGGTCACACACAGTTCTATGCAATCAATGGGGACCGTATGGTGGGCAGCTACTATACCTTTCGAAAATGTCTATATTTTATACACTAATTGCCGTTTAATATCTGCAAATGCAAGTGCACCCTGTGAACCCAAGTGTTTACATAGTACACACTTCCTTGTGTGTACATGCATGCATGGCACACTTCTTGGTGAGTGCACACTACTTAGCGTAGTGCTATGGCAAGTACACACTTCCAAGTGTGTGCCATGTATGTACACACTCCCTAGTGTGTTCCATGCCAGGCACACATTTCCTTGTGTGTGCGTTCAAGTACACAAGTGTGCTATGTACACACTTGGGTTTACAGTGCAGACCTTTGCTACAGTAGTAAATGGGGAACGTTTTGTTCTTCCAAGTGGCGAACTAAATGGTTCTGCAATTGCAGCTGCAGAAAAAAAAAGTTTGTTACTAAGAAGTGCAGAACTTATAGGTTTTCGTGGGCACTCTACTGCATGCATATCGGACACGAAGTTTTACAGTTATTGGTGACGATGGCGAACTCGCGGACGAGCTTTCCTGTTCTGAACTTAGATTTGCAGAGAAGCTAGACCCAATAATGTATCGAAATTTTATGCACTTGAACTTTTACCGGGTGATTTAGATAATACGCAGGTGCTTCAGGGTTTGCCGTCTCGCTCTGCCTGTAAGGCGCCAAGGCCCCTTTTGTGGGCAAACCCTCCCTCACCTGCGTCTTCTCTGAATCACTCGCTACATCAATTAAAGTGACAAATTAAACACTTGTTTCATAGAGGTGCTGGAACAATTGAAATGTGCGTGCTCTCTGACATCCTCAACAAGAGTGAAATCGATCAAAAGTGCCTCCAAAAGAATTCAAAAATACAATCACTGTGTTTTACTCACGTTTTAAATACGCTGTGTTTTTGTGTGTTTTCTAAAGCGCTCTGCAAAGAGCACACTTGATTTTAAAATCTAAAACTTCTTACCACTTTTCTCTGACGGGCTGATCCCCAAAATAGTTCATGTCGTTATTAATTCAGGCACCTGTTGTACTACATATGCAACGCCCCCCACACACTGCCATCTATTATGCATGGCGTCATTCAGGGACCGCTGTTCGTTGCGTTCGGGTTGTTTCACATACCAAAACCGGGCCGAAGAGAGAGAGAAGCAGGGGGGGGGGATTTCGTGCAATATTTCGAAATCACAACGAACTGGGGGCCTCAGACCACATAACAACACAGCACGGGGCCGATGAATGTTCAATGAGGTAAAAGTCAACAGCCAGGTGCGCAGCAAATCCATTAAGTATTGATCTCGTACACGTGTGCGAGAGAGAGAGAGAGAGAAGTATTGCGGAGAGAAAGTGTACGAGGCGCACGTAATTTGCTCAAAATTATGGAGAAATGTTAATGGAATTCACTGCTATGCAGTGCGTTTGAACCTTCACAACAGGCAATAAAATGCGGCAGAAGAAGAGCTAAGTCTGGTGTGGTTTAGTATGCTGCTTGATGAACCACGACGGTGTTTTATTTAACTAAACAAAAACGATAACAAAGAAACAATTATATTTTTCTAAATGTCGATGGTCTGTCCACGCTGGTCCCCGCGGGCTCCGCGTGGGGGCTCCGTGCCGCGGGTGCGGTGGGGCTCGCGGGGGGGAGGGAGAGGGGGACATAGGGGGCACCGATGTACGGTTGGGCGTGGCCGGCGCGGCAGCAGATCCCACACGACCCATTGAAATGCGTGCCGGGTAAACAAAACGACTAATGCCGGATGATTAGTTTGGGGCGGCACGGCGCTGTTGGGAAAATGAAGCGCAGCTCCACGCGGCGGACAGATGTGGGGCGTAGCTGCGCCGTAACATCACTTTTGCACTGGAGGCGGAGTGCACACCAGTCCACTCACATCTGTGAGAAAGGGATATAAATGGCTCGAAAAAGAGGTGTCTAGTCCGATTTGCCGGTGCCCTGCCCCCCTCCCCCATCATCCTCCCCCAACTCCCCCACCCCTCCCCCCTTTTCCTGTGCCGTTAGGCCCCTGTATCTGTCCCGCTGCATGCGCGCGCGGAGAGGCGCATTCATACCGCGGAGTGCAACAATTGATAATTTATCAAACGCGCGGAATGCGCCGCGCCTGACAACAATGGCACGCTAATGCCAACAATGCTGCAAAAGTCGCTCATGCATAACCATCGTGGTGCAAAAGCCCGCGCGGTGCGCGCTTTGTGTGTCAGAGAGCGGGCCACATGCCGCAGGGCTGCTGCCCATTATTGCGGGACGAAGAAAAAACATATCGAAGAATACTATCCGAACGAAAACGTTTCTATAAAAAAAGTTAATAAGAAAGCGGTCCATCTTTATAATTTAAAAAAAAATTACCTTGAAGCTTTTGAGTTGGGACATTTTCACAGGCAGGCGCTGACCTGGTCCCGTAAAACCTCCGCGCTTGTATGCCTCGCGTCGCGTCGTGTTCATGGTAGCACGCCCGTATATTTTCGCATTAGCCCGTCATACTCTCAACCATATCCCTCTCTGTCTCTCTTTCTCTTCGCTCTCTGTTGCCCGTGATCTGCCTCTCTCTCTCTCTCTCTCTGTCTCTCTTTCTCTTGTATCTGGCTCGGCTGTTATTTCGGGCAATCTATGATTTATGTTTACCCTGAATAGTTCGCGGAATGACGTCCACCCCCCCCTCCCCTTTTCCCCTCACCCCGACCTCAAACAGCCAGGCAGTGCAGCGGAGCACGCCATGTATTTTAACGCCCCTGTTTATTTCAGTCAGCGCACCCAGCGTTTTAACGTCGCAGTTTATTTGCGTTGCCCCCTGCTCCTCCCGCCCACCCTGGCCTGGGCCCTTTATCCATCCTCCGTCCGTACCTACGAGCATCATGACGTTGGTGATGTCAAATGCAGTGTACGAAAGGTTTTAAGAGGTGGGCTGTATTTTCTTTGGGGGGGGGGGTATATTTTTAACATACCAGTAATGCAATCTAAAAGTTGAACTAGGGTGATTAAAAAGTCATTATAATAACTCTAATATTAGATCGAATATGTAAGAGGGGGATGGTGGTTAATATTGGTTTATATGGCAACTCTGGCTTCGATTCTTATCGCTCTCTGCGTTTGCTTCAGAGAGACGCCATCTTCTGTGTGGGGCGTAAGAGAGAGAGCGAGAGAGAGAGACAGACAGACAGATAGACAGTTGGACGGACAGAGAGCGCTCTACTCACACGCCGCTGGCGCTTCCTCATTCCTTTCAGCCCTTCTCCCTCCTCTTTCTAGCCCTCTCCTCCCCCCACTACTCGCATCTCATCTCATCTCCTTGATTGCTTTTCATCCTGAAGCACGACCTCCACTCGTCTTACCCCGTTCCCGTCCCCCCCGCCTCTCTCAAACCACCATCACCACGTCTGTGCCCCTTCTCATCTTCTCATTCGACCCTCAAGCAACCCCCTCCCCTTCTCTTTTGCCGCTTCTCTTACGCCCCTACTCCTACAGCCCCCCTCTCTAGAACCCTCTTTGCTTTCCTCGTGCTTCGCAATTTCTCCCTCGTATCCTTTGCTCAAACCGCAGCTCTCGCGGTGGAGGCTCCCGCCTTGCCCGCGCCCCGCCAAGCCAAGCCACCCCACGCTACCCCACGCGTTTTGGCGAATATCTTGAAAGCTCCCCACTCTCTCTCTCTCTCTCTCTCTCTCTCTCTCTCTCTCTCTCTCTCTCTCTCTTCCTGCCTTCGAGTCCCCGACCCGCCACCGCGCCTTTGGCGTTTCAGTTTCAAGGGAACACGGCGGGGCGGCTGCTATCGACTTGGCAGATGGAATTGGAATTGGGTTCTTGCTTGTTTAGTTTGCGCCGACAAACATGTGGATTGTGAAATTTCCATCACGGCCGAGGCCCCACCACCGGCAAAAGCGCTCGGCGTGCTGCTGCTGCACGCCAGTATATGCAATCAGCACACCTTAGGGTTGGATTTTGTGTCAACGTCATAAGCATACAAGAATGCTGTTTCTTATCGAAATCGAATATCCTGGCTCGTCATCTTGGCTCCGCAAATCTTGGCGTTGTAACTTGAAAAACTGCAAACAGAAGTTCACAAACTTACCTTTTTAGTGGGAATCAATTATCGCTATTTCAGGTGATTTTTACCACGTTGTTCTGAACCGCGGCTTGCGCGGCTACGCCTGCTCTCTAATGAGATGATGCGGTGAGAGCGGGCGTGCGGCCGGCGAGCTTCCACGTATCCCCCCCCCCCCCAACCCCCTCCCCATCCTTCCCTCTCAGCCACACACCCACCCCCCGCCCCCCAGGGATCCTCACGTTAATCTACTTTGATGGAACGATGTCAGCGAGCTTTTCCATCCGGCCATCATCAGTCAGCAGACACAACTACAGTGTTCATCTGTCGCCCGAGGCGCGCTGACGAGTACCAGTGCTGCTATGGCGGGGACACGTGTAGGACTGTGTCGAGGAGGGTGGCGAGGCAGTCAGCGTAGTTTGCCCCGGGATTGAACATACATGAGCATATTTTGTCTTTGAATGTGTATGTACTGCAGTCCATGGACATCACTTTTCGGAGAAAGTACATTTCCAGTAAGTGGACGCGAGCCATCAGAATACTTTGATGGTGCCATGTTTGGAGAGAGAGAGGATGGGGGAGAGAAAGGGGGAGGGGGGCAGACACAGAGAGATAGGGGGGACGAGCTAATGCCCGTAATTAAAAGTGGCTAATTGCTCACTGCAGTGACGTGTTTTCCCCCGTGCTCGCGCCGCTTTTCGCCTTTCGCGTTTATTGGCTCCCCGTCCAATCCCATCGGGCTGCGTCCGCACGTTGTCGCCGCGGCTCCGCTCGCGCGTGTGCTGCGCCACCGCTGGATGGTGGTCCACTCCGGACGCAGCTCGATAATGGTGCCAAACGCCCCTCCCGCCTCATATATTTCAACCGGAACGCTTTATACCCTGAGAGAAAAAAAAAGGTAATAATTCTTTTTCGTGTGCAAAAACCTATACGAATTTATTTGATTTAAAATTTTAACGTTGAATACAGAAGTGAGTGCCCTCGAATGAAAATTTAGAAAGAGTGATGAAGAAAAATTTACTTAATTTCTCTTTTTACAACTTTGGAATGGAGGCGAGCGTTGTCCGCAGCAGTGTGCCAGATGATAAGACGGCCACGGGGTGGAGGTTGGAGGAGGCGGGGATGATCCTTCGGGACCTACCCGCGCGACCACATTCCCGAACAAGCTTCTGGGAAATCTCGGCTTTTCTAATCTAATCGAGTTATGAAACCCAAACAAACTTTCTGGCAGGCCGGGGCGGGGCGGGGTTGGCCGCGGGGCCGGCGGGCGCGCTTGCGGGCTTGCCCGCTGGTGTGGTGGTTGCGGACTACTGTGTTTGGCTGATAAAGCTACCGACCCCCCCGCCGACTTTTGGGCCCGCGCCCCGCGCTGCCGCCGCTGCTGGCTGCCTGCTGGTATTACTGTTGTTTCAGGGCAAAATATAATGCCTCATGAGACAATCGCGGAATCTCCGCAAACTTGGCCCCTTTCTGAAACTGGCGACAATTCTGGTAAAGGAAATGAGAACTAGTGCACACCATCATTATTCGTTTAATTGCCTTTCCACTTTCTCGTCCTCGACTTCCCCCTCGGGGAAACATTAGCAGTCTTCACAAGATGGAAAAAATTGGCACCGAAAAGAAAGGAGTGGCAAAATATTCTCAAGCTAGTCGTTTAGGGTGCCCCCTCTCCTGCGACCAAATTCCTATAGCCCAGGCCTAGACGACGGGCGCCCTGCTTTGTCCGACTTGGCGCGTAATTTAAATGCTAACTATAAAGTAAACTCTGCGCGGGGAGAAATGGGAAGGACCACTATTAAAGGATGTACCAGTGTGTTTGTGTGGGGGGGGGGAGGGGGGAGGGCAGATGGAGAGAAAGAGACAAACGGAGAAGGAGAAGAAAGAGGCATGTGTATTTTGCCGTGCACTTCTCTTCCCATCCGGCGGGCGGTACGCGGCGGAACCCTGCATGGCGCCTGGCAGGCAGGCCGGCCCGTTGGACACGGGTGCCAGCGGGTTGCCTACTCCGACTTCGCAGGCGCTGTGCTCCGCCGGGCGCTCCCGGCGGGCTGCTTCTAAAGAGGAATTAGACTTGAATACTGGTACTATCTCTCCATTTTCTGGAAAGGTTTTTAAAATATGATTGCATATGTTGGGACTTCAAGAATTTCGATTCAATTTGCAGAATTTTCTGAAACGTTTTCAAAATTTCGATTAGCATTTTTCGGAACTAGTCGAGTTCTTTACTAACACTTTAGACTTGTATTTCGGTGAATTCCAATGAGTTGTGGAAAATTTGATGACGTTTTAGTAGATATCACGACTGTTTTGTCGCTAAAGTTCGTTCAAAGTTTAGAATTTTGAATTTTGGCGAATGCAGAAGCTTGTCACTCTGAAGGGTTCCGCCATGGCCGCTCGGCAGACGCTGCTGCTGCTGCTCCGCCCCGCGGCCCGCGGCGGCGCGGCGCTCAGCGGCAGTGGTGTGTGCGTGACGGCGCCCCGCCCAGGCGCCCTCCATGAACTTCGCGCAGACGACGGCATAAATTTTAAACTTTGCTGCGGCCCCAGCTGCGACCCGTCCACCGCTGCCGCCATCTTTCCGCCATCAATTTAAATTAGCCGCCAAACTAAAACAGGACAAACTTGCCCGGTCCTTGTGAGGTTGTCCGCAACGACCACTAACCGTAAATTAATTATAAAGATGAAAGCAGGCTAGTTTGATAAGGGCGGTGGGCAGCGTCCCCGCCCTGCTGGGCCGGCGGAGGGGCCGTCTCCCCGTCATGCCCCGTACACAAGAGCTACATGCAAACCTTTCAAGAGGCAAAAAAATCTACCGTACATTTTTATTTTTTTTGATTGTTCCTCCATATCTAAATGCAGCTACTTTTTTCGTTTATCGAACAAGATGCAACTATTATATCCCTATCAGCGATAAATTTGTATCCACCTGCTCCTCGAATTTTTAGTATAAGATGTATTTTTGCCACCGAAAGTGTGCGGTTAGAATAGCAAAGTGAGCGTTTCAGGCCGAGTTTCTCTCAGCTCTGTCCTTTTATCTCGAAAGAGGACGTTGGGTTTGCCCCTCCCTCTTCCACCCGCCTCGGTCCTGTCCGTCCGGGACCGCTCGGCGCGCTCGGCATACATAGGGAACAAAGTTTGAATTTGGTGCGCAGAGGGCTTTCCAAAGTGCAGTCCAAATATTGCCCTTAACTTTCCAATTCCTGCCGTGTAGGAAGTTGGGAGTCCCCCGGCCCCCTCCTTTACCCCTCCCACCTCGTCCCTTTTCTCGTCTAACGTATCCGGGAACCGGGACAGAAACGGAGGAGAGAAGCTCTCGCGTTGACCCAAGTGGCTCCCATCACGGAGGCGAAGAGGCAGCTACAAAAACGGTTAATCCTGAGGAAAGGGAAAGATCTAAAATAAAAAGAGCAGCGAAAAAAATAATAACTTGGGGGACATCCTAACCGACAAGACTGGGGAAACGGGAAATAATTGCATAATCGGCCTTCCCTCATCCTGCATGATGGCGGTGCCCTCACACCCCGGTCTGCACTGCACGCCCGCTCGGATACACATCCCATTATCTCTGGGGCTCATCCCCATCCTTCCCTCTCAGCCACACACCCACCCCCCGCCCCCCAGGGATCCTCACGTTAATCTACTTTGATGGAACGATGTCAGCGAGCTTTTCCATCCGGCCATCATCAGTCAGCAGACACAACTACAGTGTTCATCTGTCGCCCGAGGCGCGCTGACGAGTACCAGTGCTGCTATGGCGGGTACACGTGTAGGACTGTGTCGAGGAGGGTGGCGAGGCAGTCAGCGTAGTTTGCCCCGGGATTGAACATACATGAGCATATTTTGTCTTTGAATGTGTATGTACTGCAGTCCATGGACATCACTTTTCGGAGAAAGTACATTTCCAGTAAGTGGACGCGAGCCATCAGAATACTTTGATGGTGCCATGTTTGGAGAGAGAGAGGATGGGGGAGAGAAAGGGGGAGGGGGGCAGACACAGAGAGATAGGGGGGACGAGCTAATGCCCGTAATTAAAAGTGGCTAATTGCTCACTGCAGTGACGTGTTTTCCCCCGTGCTCGCGCCGCTTTTCGCCTTTCGCGTTTATTGGCTCCCCGTCCAATCCCATCGGGCTGCGTCCGCACGTTGTCGCCGCGGCTCCGCTCGCGCGTGTGCTGCGCCACCGCTGGATGGTGGTCCACTCCGGACGCAGCTCGATAATGGTGCCAAACGCCCCTCCCGCCTCATATATTTCAACCGGAACGCTTTATACCCTGAGAGAAAAAAAAAGGTAATAATTCTTTTTCGTGTGCAAAAACCTATACGAATTTATTTGATTTAAAATTTTAACGTTGAATACAGAAGTGAGTGCCCTCGAATGAAAATTTAGAAAGAGTGATGAAGAAAAATTTACTTAATTTCTCTTTTTACAACTTTGGAATGGAGGCGAGCGTTGTCCGCAGCAGTGTGCCAGATGATAAGACGGCCACGGGGTGGAGGTTGGAGGAGGCGGGGATGATCCTTCGGGACCTACCCGCGCGACCACATTCCCGAACAAGCTTCTGGGAAATCTCGGCTTTTCTAATCTAATCGAGTTATGAAACCCAAACAAACTTTCTGGCAGGCCGGGGCGGGGCGGGGTTGGCCGCGGGGCCGGCGGGCGCGCTTGCGGGCTTGCCCGCTGGTGTGGTGGTTGCGGACTACTGTGTTTGGCTGATAAAGCTACCGACCCCCCCGCCGACTTTTGGGCCCGCGCCCCGCGCTGCCGCCGCTGCTGGCTGCCTGCTGGTATTACTGTTGTTTCAGGGCAAAATATAATGCCTCATGAGACAATCGCGGAATCTCCGCAAACTTGGCCCCTTTCTGAAACTGGCGACAATTCTGGTAAAGGAAATGAGAACTAGTGCACACCATCATTATTCGTTTAATTGCCTTTCCACTTTCTCGTCCTCGACTTCCCCCTCGGGGAAACATTAGCAGTCTTCACAAGATGGAAAAAATTGGCACCGAAAAGAAAGGAGTGGCAAAATATTCTCAAGCTAGTCGTTTAGGGTGCCCCCTCTCCTGCGACCAAATTCCTATAGCCCAGGCCTAGACGACGGGCGCCCTGCTTTGTCCGACTTGGCGCGTAATTTAAATGCTAACTATAAAGTAAACTCTGCGCGGGGAGAAATGGGAAGGACCACTATTAAAGGATGTACCAGTGTGTTTGTGTGGGGGGGGAGGGGGGAGGGCAGATGGAGAGAAAGAGACAAACGGAGAAGGAGAAGAAAGAGGCATGTGTATTTTGCCGTGCACTTCCCTTCCCATCCGGCGGGCGGTACGCGGCGGAACCCTGCATGGCGCCTGGCAGGCAGGCCGGCCCGTTGGACACGGGTGCCAGCGGGTTGCCTACTCCGACTTCGCAGGCGCTGTGCTCCGCCGGGCGCTCCCGGCGGGCTGCTTCTAAAGAGGAATTAGACTTGAATACTGGTACTATCTCTCCATTTTCTGGAAAGGTTTTTAAAATATGATTGCATATGTTGGGACTTCAAGAATTTCGATTCAATTTGCAGAATTTTCTGAAACGTTTTCAAAATTTCGATTAGCATTTTTCGGAACTAGTCGAGTTCTTTACTAACACTTTAGACTTGTATTTCGGTGAATTCCAATGAGTTGTGGAAAATTTGATGACGTTTTAGTAGATATCACGACTGTTTTGTCGCTAAAGTTCGTTCAAAGTTTAGAATTTTGAATTTTGGCGAATGCAGAAGCTTGTCACTCTGAAGGGTTCCGCCATGGCCGCTCGGCAGACGCTGCTGCTGCTGCTCCGCCCCGCGGCCCGCGGCGGCGCGGCGCTCAGCGGCAGTGGTGTGTGCGTGACGGCGCCCCGCCCAGGCGCCCTCCATGAACTTCGCGCAGACGACGGCATAAATTTTAAACTTTGCTGCGGCCCCAGCTGCGACCCGTCCACCGCTGCCGCCATCTTTCCGCCATCAATTTAAATTAGCCGCCAAACTAAAACAGGACAAACTTGCCCGGTCCTTGTGAGGTTGTCCGCAACGACCACTAACCGTAAATTAATTATAAAGATGAAAGCAGGCTAGTTTGATAAGGGCGGTGGGCAGCGTCCCCGCCCTGCTGGGCCGGCGGAGGGGCCGTCTCCCCGTCATGCCCCGTACACAAGAGCTACATGCAAACCTTTCAAGAGGCAAAAAAATCTACCGTACATTTTTATTTTTTTTGATTGTTCCTCCATATCTAAATGCAGCTACTTTTTTCGTTTATCGAACAAGATGCAACTATTATATCCCTATCAGCGATAAATTTGTATCCACCTGCTCCTCGAATTTTTAGTATAAGATGTATTTTTGCCACCGAAAGTGTGCGGTTAGAATAGCAAAGTGAGCGTTTCAGGCCGAGCTCCTCTCAGCTCTGTCCTTTTATCTCGAAAGAGGACGTTGGGTTTGCCCCTCCCTCTTCCACCCGCCTCGGTCCTGTCCGTCCGGGACCGCTCGGCGCGCTCGGCATACATAGGGAACAAAGTTTGAATTTGGTGCGCAGAGGGCTTTCCAAAGTGCAGTCCAAATATTGCCCTTAACTTTCCAATTCCTGCCGTGTAGGAAGTTGGGAGTCCCCCGGCCCCCTCCTTTACCCCTCCCACCTCGTCCCTTTTCTCGTCTAACGTATCCGGGAACCGGGACAGAAACGGAGGAGAGAAGCTCTCGCGTTGACCCAAGTGGCTCCCATCACGGAGGCGAAGAGGCAGCTACAAAAACGGTTAATCCTGAGGAAAGGGAAAGATCTAAAATAAAAAGAGCAGCGAAAAAAATAATAACTTGGGGGACATCCTAACCGACAAGACTGGGGAAACGGGAAATAATTGCATAATCGGCCTTCCCTCATCCTGCATGATGGCGGTGCCCTCACACCCCGGTCTGCACTGCACGCCCGCTCGGATACACATCCCATTATCTCTGGGGCTCAAGACACGCCTCCCGCCCCCACGACGACAGCGCCCTCGCCACGCCGCGCCACGCCCCGTCAAGCCTTTCAAAGCCCCGCCACGTTGCCCCCCAACTCCCCCCCCCCCCTTTCTCTCCTTTCTGCAAAGTCCCGCGAAACGCAACTCCTTTGGACGGCTTCGGCAGGCCCGCGTGTCACATGGCCAAGGGTCCAAAAGACAAGTAAAACAAAAAGTAAAAAAATAACTAAATACTGAGTGAGTTTTCCTTTGGTAGAGACAGTTTTGAGGACTCTCCAAAAGAATGAAACTAGTTTTAAAACGATTAAGGAACTTGTGGTAGATTGTGATTTTGATTTTCAACTTGACGAATATTGTCTTTGGCTCCGCGTCTCTGTCGATGTCGGTCGCTCACTCGTCGAGCTGTATCAGCCGCTTCGCGGCCGCGGCCGGAGCTGTCTCAGCAGCGGCAGCGTCCCGGCTGAGCAGCGGGGCGAGGGCGGCCGCCAAAGCCTTGAGATGAGATCCAATGAACGGCAAGGTAAGCAAGACGGTCGTTGGCTGATACCGAGGCGCGTGGGGCGGGGCGGGGCTCCGCGGACGAGACTTGCCGCGCCACGCCGCGCCACGCCCATCTCGTTAGCGACAACACGCAATCTGAGCAGAGCCGCCGAGCTCCTTAAACATTAAACTCATCTCAAAGTGCCTCCTTAAGCCTTCTCCTTCATTACGATCCCTCCTGCTCCCCCCTCCCCACCGGCCCGTCCTCCCACGCCTCGTTATAGTTTCAAATATCCATCTCTCTAATGAGTTCCCGATCTATTTAACGACACCAAGGCGGTTGGGGAGCGGGGGCTGGGGGGAATGAAGGTGGGTGGGGGGAAGGGGAGAGAGGGGGTCTGTGTGATTGGAAGGATGCGATGAGGCGGATGACGACGGGACAGGTAGAGAGAGGGAGAGTAAAGGGAGAGGGAGAGAGAGAGTAGGTTTTAATCAGCAAGGCGCAGTTCGCTCTAGGCGGGTTCCGCTCGGGAGTGGGTTAGTTGTGGGAAAGGGGGGTATAGATAAGGTGAAGAGAAGATACCGCGGGCTGTTCTGCGGTTGGTGCGCTGTGAGGTTTGGGTGAGAGGGGTGGGGAAGAGCTCCACTGGGAGAATTTTGAGATTGGAGAATTTGGAATTGCGGCAGTCTACCATCCGACCATATTGTGGGAAGAGTAAAGTTCTCATTCACTCTATTAATGACTTCTTCCAAAGAATAATGCACACTTTTTAAAACAGTCCCCAAGACTGTCTCTACCAGAGGATAAAGAGACCCCCCTCCCTCCTCTCCCTTTCCTATATGTAGCACCAGCCCGGTGTGGCTCCGGGTTCTTTTTATGAGTAACTTGGAAATTTACGTTTTAGATGCAACACGTTAAATTCGTTTAAAAAAATATTTTAAGTGATTTAATAGAGCTATGTACAAAACTCAGAGCACCACTGCTTAAGGTAAACGAGGGATTTTGTATGATTTAGTTCAAAGGAGACCGCTGGGTCAAGGATGGAGCGACTCTAGAAAGGGTGGAGGTAGCCGCTCGGTCGAGGGTGGTACCAGAGCCAGTCGTGTGTCTTCCATGATTGGGCAACTTAGAAAGATGAAAGACCCGCAGAGTAGAGGAGAATCCCTCTGCCGAGGCAACCCCTCTCTTCCACCCTTGCGCCACCACCCCCTCCCCCTCTCGCTTCTCAGCGCTATCGCAGCGCGGGCGGCGCCCCTCGTGGGGACGCCTGCTGGCAAAACTATTCCCTCGATATGAAGCCGACAGGATTCTCGCAAGAGAAGTTAGCATAGCAGGCAGGAGTGCTGCTGATGGCGACACGGTGAGAAATGGTGAAGGCGAATACGAGTTGAATGGCAATGCTCATTGGATGGAAATTTTGAAAAAATTGTAAAAAAAAACCCAGGTGAAAATTCCGGCCAGGTTTCCGGCCGGAAGGTTGCATTCCGGCCGTAAATATATACGATTTCCGACCGTATTCCTTCTCTCCGGCCGTATTTTGGCACTCCGGCCGGAATCTGTTACGATTTCCGACCGTATCCCCATTGTTTCCGGTCGGAGTCAGAGTTTCCGACCGTAGTCAAGCGTTTTACGGTCGGAGGGGTTCCGGTTTACGGTCGTAATCGATACGGTTTACGAATGGAGCCAATCTTTCCGGCCGTACGTTTTTCGGTCAACCGTAAATGACTTGTAACTCCTAAACTAACAGTCACAGGGGGAAATGGCTTTGTGTGTTACAGGTTGATAGCAAACTGTTATTATGCATGAGATAAAAAAATATTTCTTTTTTTGACCACAGGGCTACTAAGAGAACGGCTAGAGATAGAGCAATTTAAACATCACCATCGTGCTCCGCGTCGAAATTTTACCCGGGAAAGTAACTATATCGCGTATTAAAACACGCCCTTGGACTCTGCTCACGGAGCACTCTAACTTCCTCCGGCCAGGAGGACAACTTCCGGCCGGAACATTCTCCAGCCGTAACAACCTCCGGCCGGCGTCTGGACTACGGCCGGAAAGTGTTCCAATTTACGGGCGGAGGAGAGTTACGGACGGAACTAATACGACCGGAAGAGTTACGGCCGGTAATAATACGACCGGAATTTTCACCCGGGAACTATTCTGCTTATTACGAATATTAGTCACACTTTCATAACATAACAAAACAAAAGCTGTCAAAGTATACTGACAGCAAACATGTTCCAGAGATCTTTTAGGGCTACTGTATCATTAAATTTCCTATGTTGTTTTTATACACTAATTAATTAATTAAGCGTCTTTGCGGGGAAATTTCCATACAAGAAGCGAGATTTTAAAGGTGGAAATCCTGTACACTGAAGTCTCTCATAAAAGCGAACTCGCTTCTCCTTATTGCTGACGCAGAGTCTTTGAGATGTTCTCCGAAGCGCGTCCCCTGTAAGACCCATCCCACCCCTACGACGGCGGGGAGTCCAAATGCTCTTCCTTGGCGGATATTTGGAGGTCTGAGTTATAGCGGGCAGGGTATTTATATCACAAGGCAGTACACCCCGCGAGGAGGCGGCAGGCGCCGCCCCTCTCAGCCTTTGTGCGCACAACTTGTTCCATTACGGGCCAGGCACTATCCTTCTTCTGCGCCCTCCCATTCCTTGCTCCTTTCCTCCCTTCCTCCCCACGTCTCTCTTTCCTCTATACCTCTGCAACAGCCAGTATAGTTTACTATACACTGTTTAAAAGATTGTTGTGTGAAAACCAAACATTTTGTGATAACTGTTTTGTTGACGCACAACCTCGATGTTCAAACATGGTCTAACAAGGTTTATCACGTCAATAAAAGTTTCTTTTAAAATTCAAAGTTTGAAATTAATTGTAATTTTACCATTTTTGTCGTTTCTAGTCATTAGTCAAAAAAGACTTGTTATAGAAGGTCGTGTTGTACATCAAATATCCGCAGTACAAAAATTAAGGACAAAGTTTGCTGTTTATTTACGACATTAGGTTTTACAGTGTAGTTTCACCAATAGCATCCAAATACAGTGGCGTTTTCTCCATCGCGTAGCCAAAAAGTTAAATTGTCCCCTCCTTTTCCAACCCGTCCACAGAAGCAGCAGTAAAAAAAGTCTTACGTAATTAAGTGCGCCTGTTAAATAACTCAGTACGACGCGTCCTACAAACAAAGTTCGATCTCCCGGCGCGCCGTTCAACACTGTACGATCTCCGGGCGCGCCGTTCAACAAAGTTCGATCTCCTGGCGCGCCGTTCAACGCTGTCCGATCTCCTTTTCAGCTTTTATCTGCACCGTAGGCTTCAAGCCGTAAAATCTTCGTTGATAGTTCACTTGAAAGGAAACTAATAAATTCTATGTGATCCTCAAAGATTACGCTACACATTGGACCAATAATAAAATGCTATGATCTTGACGAACAGACGTACGAGGCGTTTAAACTTTCACCTCGCTGCAAACCCCGAAAAGGAGATCGGACAGCGTTGAACGGCGCGCCAGGAGATCGAACTTTGTTGAACGGTGCGCCCGGAGATCGGACAGTGTTAAACGGCGCGCCGGGAGATCGAACTTTGTTCGTAGGACGCGTTGAGTAGTCTTATACTACCCTTACAGCGCAAATCTGTGAACTCAATTTTTTATTCTGGAAATTGACTGAAACGTCTCTTAATTCATAATCTTTCTTTGTTGTTCAACGAGTTTGCATTTTTCCGATCGCCTTACAAGCGACTACGTTTATCCGATTTTTCGAAGGAAACCTAGTATTTTTTTCCTGTTTTTAATATTTTTATAGTGTAGATGTGTGCGCCAATACGAAATTCTTCGTCAGCCCGTTTTCGTCGTGCGCCCTCTCGCCCCCCTCTTTGTCTTTTACATCCTCGCGGGGGAGACACCCCCCGCTGAGCGCGCGTAGTGCCGGTGCCCGAGGTTTAATTATGTAGGGAAAATAAATGGTCAGTACCAAGTTGGTGCAGTTAGGCCCCAACCCGCCCTGCTCTATCGCGGGCATCGCGAGCCCGCCTCCCTGTTCTGGGCGCGCCGCGCTCTTGCTGAGCCAGCAAAAAAATTAAATAATGTGGAGACGACCGCAATAACGTCGTTGCTGGTAAGGATTAGTTCGCGACAAAAAATAATTTAGCGACATGTGTTTAAAATTACAAGAACGAGAGGAGGAGGAGGAGGAGGAGAACAGGCTGATGCCGGATAAGTAACACTCAACTAATTATCTTAAAAAGTTAAGCAGGTATTTTCAGAAAAAAGTGAAGCAAAGCAAGCAGATCGTTCCTCCTGAGCAGTTCTTCAACAGGGTACACCTTTCGCGGGAAGCTCGATGAGGAAAGGGGACTCCTGGCTGCGCCGCGAGCCCGCAGAAGCAGCAGCAGTGGCGGCGTGGGGCGGGGCTTGGCAATGTATGCGAAGGCTGTGGGACCCTCGCAGAAACTCTACCCCCATCCCCTCGTGCCGCTCCTCCCGCTCGCTTTCATCAACGCCGGAGTGAGACGAGCCGCACAGCCTTCCTCGTGCTTCCTCACCCGCCGCCGCTCACGTCTTGCGGAATTAAACGGCCTTCTATGTCTGTTCGCCATCCACCACCGCACCGTCGGCCTGCCGTGCCGTGCCTTCCGCTCCAGGACGAGACGCAGCCAGCGACACATCGTCATGTGAAAACGCCTTTGGGGAGCGGGCGGGGGCGAGCAAGGCCTGCCATGAGACGGTGACAGCAGCGCGGAGCAGTTGTGCCGCACCGTGTACCGCCTGCGTCTCTCCCGGAATGAATTATTCATTTCCGGTCGTGATATATTGTATTAAACCTAGATTGCGGTTTATCAATAACCCGCACTGCACGTACCACGCCACTGCGATCGACTGTCACTTAATTATCGGGTGAAAATTTTCAAAGGGACCGCGAAGAAATAGTTTTAAACATATTCTAAAAGTGTGAATGCTTCGTCATCATTGAATTCAGGATATCCCCGCCTTTTCTTATCTGCTTTGCTCTCTCTCTCTCTCTCTCTCTCTCTCTCTCTCTCTCTCTCTCTCTTTCTCTTTCCCGGCTCGAACCGACGCCCTCTTCACAAATTCCCTTTACCGTTGGCGCTCCTTTCTCCAGTAAGCCTTTGCCTCAACCTTCTCCACTCCACCCCTACTTCCACCTCGTCGGGGCCCAGCACGCCGTGGTGTGGTCCGGCTGGGTAAATGAAACTCCTTCCTTTAGCGGCCTCGGGGTAACTTTACTCCTCTCATATACGAGCCCTTTCTCTATCTCTCTTACTCAGCCCCCTCCCCTTTCTCTCTCTCTCTCCCTCTCGACTCCTCCCGTATTCTCTCTTTATCTCTTTCGGTACCATCACCCCGCCTCACCCACACCTCCCTCCTTCCCACTCTCTTCTCCCTCTCGCAAACCAGGCAGGTCCACCCCGCAGGACCCGAGCCCACAAACTAAAACTTTCCTGGCGTAATATGGAAATGAAAATGTCGGGGCGCGTGGGTCTGCGGCCTCCAGCCGGCCTCCAGCCGCAGAGGAAATCCGGGCAAACCCGCCTGGGCACCCCTCCTCGACCCTTTGCGTTCCTTCGCTTCAGGTCGCGCAAGGTCGAACCTTCGGAGACGGGGATGATTGTCGGAGAAAGACGCGTGGAAATATGAGTTTTAATTTTTGAAACAAAAAAAGTTTAAAAAAGTTTAAGTATTTTCCCAGCTTTGGTCGAGGGCTGTATTACACTTAATGTGCTGTTTATCCTTTATGCTGTCGACATTCACATACATATGCACACCGACTTTCACTCAAGCACACACACTCGCACACATTTGCAAGCGCTTCAAGCGACACGAGGGTTGCTTGCTCGTGAGCAGCTTGTGAGGTGTGCGAAGCCTGGCGGGGCGGGGCGTGGAGCCGCAAAACAAACTACTCCACTCCATTCCGCAGGAATCCGCGCGGAGCGGAGGGGGGCGCTGCGGGGCGCGGCTTGGTGGCAGTGGCTTGGAATGAGAGAGGCTGAGGCGGGAAGGGGGTCCTCTGAAATTCTGAAACACGGCGGAGCACTCGCCTCGCTACGCCACACACCGCGCCCCGCCGCGCCCCACCACGCCCCGCCGTCTTACCGAGTTAGAGTAGCGACAGAAAGCAAACTCCACTCTGCTGCTGGCTGCGGCGGAGCAGACGGGGCGAAACTCCCCCCGCATATCGCCAGGCTGCTGCCGGTCGGAACATGGCGAAGAGAAAGTTTGCCAGAAGAGCTTCACAAAGTTTGCTGGTTTTGTCGATTTGTATGCTGTTCGCATTTGCAAAATGTTCGCCCAGCAGCAAAAGTCTTGTTTAATAAAACAAAATAATGTTTCTGGCACATACTAAAGAAATAAAGTTTATTTTTTAATACGCCAGTATTAACAAAATTGTTCACACCGGCGTACTAAAAAATGCGTAAGCCGAGCACGTAGAGAACTCAGTAAGCTATGAAGAAAAATGTTCATAAGCTTTTAGTGTGTGGGTAAAAATAAATATTTGTTTTAAAATTTTGTGTATGTTCTTAAATTGAGAATACAGTATACGTTTTTGGGGGTGAATCCTGTAGGAAACTTCAAACAAAATACGCAGGTTCACATTCAACTGTCGTGGACCACATTCTCATTCTTTGAGCGCTCGTCGCGCTCGGCCGCTGGGTGGGGCGGTTCTGGCGGGTCCAGGAAGCGGCCCGCGCGCGGCGCCCCGGCCCCCTGTCCACCAGGGTCCGGCGCCCCGCCCGGACACCCCCGCCCCGGTGGCAACCCCGGAGTCAGACACAATCTGTTCCGATGTCCGAGCCGAGAGGGATTATTTGTGGCCCTGAAATTTTAGCCACAGACGCGAAGCGTCTTTTGTAAGATGACTCACTGGACTTCGGGGACGGTCCGGGCGTTCACGAAAACAACAGAAACAAAAATCGTTTCCACGATAACATTCTCTGTTGGCACATCGTTAGCGAAGGGAAGCACACTTCTTCTTTCTGAAGTATCCTTGACCTCGACCACAATGTCATTAAGGACAATCGATTGATCTTCTTTCGAGAAAAAAAGAGGATTATGTGTCGCCTTTCTGATATACCTTCCTCTGTATTTGACGTAAAACGAAAATACTTTTTTTAAATTGTTACTCTTTTTGTTCTTTTTTTTTCATAGCTGTTGCGCAAGAAGGCGCGACCCGCGGCGGGCGGAGCCAGAGCCGCGCTGCGCCGTATTGATCGGCCACCCTCAAGACGGGGCGGGGCGCGGCGCGGGGATGATGGGGGCGGCGCGGCGCGCGGGGGACAGGGGGCGGTTGCCGCCTCAGCGTAATAACGTGAGACGCGCCTAAAATTCCGGGAGAGGGCGTATTATATTCCGAGCAGCAAACCCTTGTCCGCCCTCCCCTCCCCCTCCCGCCCCACGACCGCTGGCGGTGTCGTGCCCGCACTGGAGCCGAGCACAAATCTTGCTGGAAGTCCTCCCCCTTCCCTCCC
>NW_026267182.1:1559726-1561483 GCF_000697945.3 Frankliniella occidentalis
TGTTAGGGTATGGTCAAATTCGAGAATTCAGTTGCTCTCTCTCTCTCTCTCTCTCTCTCTCTCTCTCCGGTGAGCCCCATGCTGAGGTTCGCCCCGTGCCCGCTCGGCCCGCGCCCCCCGGCCCTGCCCGGGCCCGCCCCTCACACACGTCCGACAGCCCTGCGGCTCGGCCGCGCTGTATAATGCACAGGTCACGTGACACCAAATGAAAGGACAGGTTCGCAAAGGCAATGCCGTGTCGTTGTGGGCCCGGCGGCCGGGGAGAAAGGACATCACCTAGGGTACAACACACCCCAAAGTGTGTGAGAACGCCGCAACTTGTAGATGTGTGAATCCCAACGCGCATACACTTTTCAATTAAAAAGTATGCACTTTTCTTTGAGTTTCGCTCATTTGTATCTTCTATTATTAACTTCACACTCCTACAAGACTTAGTGTGTGCACCGATCACACACTACTTGGGCCAGACGCTCTACGCCATACTCGCAAGATTTGTAACAGCGAAAGGATTGGCTATATCTCTTTACTGTAGGTACTGACAAGAATAAAAGTTAAAAGAAGTGTCAGTCGAAAAAGAAGAAACACATTTACTTCTGGTAGCGACAATCTACTGTCTAAAACGACAATCTTTATTAAAATATGATGGTAAACTTTTATCTTTGGGTAGATACAGTCTCAATCAATAAAAAGTTGGGCTGACAGGCTTCTGCGTGTTTTTCCAAATTGTCAAAAGTCTTTATCCCGGTTGGCCCGATGGTCGACCGGCCTCTCCACGGAGACACCGCGTAGCTTCTGCTAATGGTTATGCGGCACGAGAGGAAGCGAGGACGACGACAGGCAACTCAAACTTAGTCCCCGCCTAGCTGCAAGTAAGAGAAGGGGTGGGGTGGGGAAGGAAGCAGTTTAGCCTGGCGAATATGCGCACAGAGCGCGAGAGAGCGCCGCTCGAGATGCGGAAATCTGTTGGAGTGTGATGGTGCCACCACAGCGTCGCCGCGTGGCGTGGCGCGGCACTGGGGCGTGGCGTCTTGGGTGGGGAGCGTCGTTGAGAACAACGGCGCCATCGGGCTGCGGGCGGCGCGCGTTGCAAGTCAGATTAGATTCCCTCGTGGAAATGACGGTCTCAAGAGTGTGTGGGGAGGGATAGAGAGTAAAAAGTAAACACAATTAAAAACGAAGAAAAAGTGTTCATTCTTTGGGCAGCCAGGACAAAACTTTGACAGAACTGAGGGAAGAACATTACGGAGAGAAAGAACGGTGAAATCTTTCCCCTCGTGATAAATTTCCCTACAGGCAAGCGGCAGGGTATAGCACTAGGCGGCCTGTTATCAAAACTAGAAGTGGCTTTGGCGTGGAGAAATGCATTATGGAGCAAGGCTTGCGCTTGTCAACAGCATGCGTGAGAGGGAGAGAGAGTGGGAGCGAGTGACTACACGAGCGCGGACTGCGACTGATGTAGGCAATCAGGAAATCTTACCCCATAGCGTTTAATTAAAACGGATCGACGGATGATAACAGAATAAGCTTCACCCATTCCTGTTGGTTTGCAGCACCCAGGAAAAATAGTTTCTTGATTCAAGTGCAAGCTGACACAAGATGAAATTCACCATTGGAACAAGCAATTTTGTCTTTAAAATAAGATTTCGCTCTTATTCGAAAGAAAATATCAGCTTATTTCAATAGTAAATTTGGTCTTGTGTCAGCATGCACTTGAAACAAGAAAAAATTTACTTGAAACAAGAAAAAAATTGGGGGGG
>NW_026267182.1:1561533-1574393 GCF_000697945.3 Frankliniella occidentalis
ATAAATAGTTCCTTGATTCAAGTGCAAGCTGGCACCATCGAAACAAGACAATATTGTCTTTGAAATAATATTCTCCTCGTATTGGAAAGAAAATATCAGCTTATATTTCAAGAGTATATTTGATCTTGTGTCAGCATGCACTTGAAACAAGAAAAATTTTACTTGAAACAAGAAAATATTGGGGGGGGGGGGAGGAGGAAAGGTCGGTATCAAACTGCATTGGTCAAAATCGTAAATTTTCAATTTTGTTCGTAAAACTTTCCTTTCATAAGAATTTTGTGAATCATAATTTTTTGAATGACAACGCCACACTGTTATCGCGCCTGTTCTGAGCGAGGCGCCGCCGCTCCCGCTTCCTGCAATATGAATAGGCGGGGCGCTTGCGACGCAAATAAAGCCAATACGCAGAGCGTTGCGCGTTTCATCAAACTGAATCATCTCGCCGCTGCTGCTGTCCACGCAAAGGGGCGCGTTGCGGTCGAGGGGCGGGGCGAACGATCAGCTCACGCAACGGGACAGGCACGGCGCAGTGGCGCTTCTGACGTTATGGAAACCAAAATAAAAACCAAAAAGTTCAGAATCGCAATGGTCAAAACGAGGTGTTTTTTCATCAACTGATTTTGGCTAAGCGCTTAGGAAATTGGTTCATCTCTGAACAGTAAATCAGTTTTTTCATCTGCTAATAGATTGCGAAAAAGACCCTTTTTTACCAAGTGGGCGTGCCTTAAGGTTTATTTTTTCATTGTTTCATCTCATATGATGGCTAGTAGCCAAACTCCCCGAAGAAGTGGATTTTGCGTTAACTGTATCGCCATACCGGCTGAAACAATGTGTGATTCAGGCAGGGTTTAGAGCTGCGCTCGTTCGTGCCGGTTCGGCTGGCGCTCTGTTCTCATACTGTGCAGCCAGTTATTTATTGGAAATGATGATGACTTCGGCAAATGTTCGAAGAACTGCGCTATCCACTCTCGCCAAAGGGCAGTGATAATGCGAATGAACCCGGTGAAAAGGGGGGGGGGGGGCGTTAGTTGGATATCCTCGCCATAGGGCTGGGATTAGTTGGCGCGCGCTTCTGTTCCAACAACACCGCGCTGCGTTTTCCAAAGGCCTTGTGCGCATTGCCCGTTGGGGCCGCGGGGGCCGCGGGGCAACACTTCTGTGAATAAACAATAATAAACCGGGGGGACGATAAATCGAATGAAAGCGCGACCCGATAAGCAAAGGCCCGGAGCCAGCGGCAGTGCTGACGCTGCTGCTGCGGCCCTACAGTTCGTGGACATTCAGCTCTCGTGATGCAGCCGGTCGTTGGCAGTTTGTTGGCACACCAGCCGATAGGGGACATTTAATCTGTTTTAATTTATTTTTTGTAACATCTTTTTGCGCTTCCAATTTCAAGTAATCTTGCATCTTTTCGAATTCCTTCACTAAACGATGCAGCATACCTTTGCGGGATGGAACCGGTCTACTCTACCGCGCGTATATAACGAATTCTCTTAAAATATATGTGTCCAGTGGGGGTCATCTCCCACTCGGCATAATAAACTAGTTTAACGATTGATCGAGGAATGACACGCAGCAGCGTTCCCACGACGAGTTTTATCAGTCGGAGTGGAGGCAGTAGTAGTAGTAGTTGTTGGGCCGCGCCGAAAACTCGAAATAACATTAGGCATTCCGAAACGAAACGGGAGTATCTCCGCCAAGATTCTCACGCAGTCGATACATTATGCATACACTCGCCTGGCTGGCCCGTCCGCCCGGCTCTGGCGGAGGTCAGTGCTGCCGGACCGGGTTGGGTGGGCCTCGGCCTCGGGCCTCCGCTGGACACAGCACCCTCGCCTCCCGCTGAACTGGACGGGGTGGGGCCAAGGCGCTGTGCACGTCCGCGACGACAAACGACTCGGTTTAATGCGAGACGCGCACTCTACGCTTGTTAGGGTATGGTCAAATTCGAGAATTCAGTTGTAAACTGTTTCCAAATTTGGTTCCAACGCTTTGCAGCGCAAAAGCACTTAGCAGGTTAGTATACTTGTTTTGAGTGGCTTGTAAGGATTTTTTTCGTCTATCGAAGCAACACACTGCGCTTTGGGAAACATGAAATAACGCATTATTTGCATTGGAAAGGGTGTTGTTGGAAGTTCTCCGAACTATCTTATTTTGAGTTTTGTTAGGATTTCGCTAGTAACGTCGAAATGAGCTGTTAATCCTTTGCTGTATGTTGTTATTTTTCGTCACAAGTTGTCAACAGCAACATAATCGCAATTAAATCCAAATTAAGTGGCATTGTTTCTTACCACTGACCACGGAGTGCGTGTCTCGGACGGTGGACGGCGCCAACCTGTCCTGTCGGACGAGCTCCCCTCCTTCAAGGTGTTCATCCTTGGAGATATGTAAATGTTTGGTGAATTAAGGTCGACCTGTTCGCGTGGCTTCGCACAATGAGTCCGCACCCCTTCTTTCCCATCCCCATGATACGGGGTGTGATCACACATCAAGTGCAGGAGGGATAAAGGGGCGAGTGCAAAAAAACGCACATCGGCATCCTTTCCCGCGACCCAAGCAAAAAATAAAACAGGCACCACTTCCTCTTGTTTTTTAGTCCTTCGTAGCTCGTGGGGTGGATGGCAGAGACCGTCCACTGGACAAGCGCGTGTATACACTAGGGTGGCCAGACGGAACTTCTGAGCTGCCGCTGCTGCTCCAAGACGCTCTGGACCTGTTGGACGTAAACTGGACCCGAATGTCCTTGACCGGGCCGGAGTGCGCTGGAGTGACCAACTCGACCACCACGGATTACGTCGTTTGGTAAACGGACTGAGAGGAGCATGGGGATGAGGAGCTCTCTGTCGCACCTCGACCGAGACCGAGATAAGGCCGTGAACGAAGGCACAGCCAGTAAATTGAAAACGTCTTGACTGCTTATAGCTGTTGTTTTTTTTTTACGTGTATCCGATATTTACTTGCTTACCTCCGTACTACAGTATGTGCCCGAGACCACACCACCGCAAATGACGGAGTAAGATTTTGCTCTCAGAACAGAAGGGCAAGATCAATGACCCTAAAAATATCGCTCCGTGAGCCAGATCTTTCATCTTTCTCTGTTTGTCATAACTTTCAGTCTTCAACCAATATGAGTGAGAATTCTGTCTACGGTTGGGCGTGATCGGGGATATCTCACCTCTTTAGTGAGACCTCGGTGCACACGACTCAAATACAACGAGCCCCAAAATCATCGCTTTGATTCAGCGTGAAAAAAGGGTCTCGCTACTAAACTTTCAGAGCTAATCAGTTTTATGGGTGATGCGGTGGACTCGACTGACGTGTTGAGTGCAGTTGGGCCTCTTTGAGGGAGGGTGGGTTCGGAGGGTGGTGCCGAACTGACCCCTGCCCGGCGCGGCCCGGCCTGGACCATGCCGGCCAGTGTGCCATTCCTGACCTAGGACAACCAAGCGGCCGAACCTCTCGGACCCTCCGCAGTGTGGTCTGGCGACAGACCATTTTGACGCCAGTCAACAATAATACACCTTAAAAAACCAGATGTAGATTCAAAGTTTTTTTTTGTAAACGGCCAGGATTTCCACGTTACGCCTCCATGAATCTGCAAAAACTACCATACTTTCCCTTTAAGTTCAGAGTTCTTGATCTCATTAAATCACACGGAAAAATAATGTTAAGTACCTCTCATCCATTGTTTTAATTACCTTGATGTTTTTGTAAAGTCACGCAATGCTGTTACAGTTAGTGCCGTTGGCAGTTTTTATGCCTTTCGAAAGGCTTCAAATACACAATGCACAAATGCACAATATTGCACGATATCGCCTCTCCTCGCTCTGTAAGTCCGGTTTCTCACACAGCCAGCATAATGCTGTGCAGTTGCACGCCGACTCACCCCGCCACGCTACGCCACGCAGCACAATGACTGGACTGGCCTGCTCAAGTCAGTGGCAAGACGCTGCCCATGCTATGGTCAGTTTACTTTCGGTGGCCGCGCCGTGCGCACAGTGCAGTGTGTGTGCACGTCGCTCGGGATCGCATACTGGAAAAGCGAAAGCGTTCATTTTCTTTCGTAATTTGTACGTTTCAGGGTTCAATAACTTTGCGCCGTTGCCCGTGGAACCCTGTAACTAGTGTAACAAGTCCTCAGTTTTTACTTTAAGACTCAAAACACTTAAGAGTGGCCTAAAATAGCTTTACAGTTTAGACTCCACGGCTAATTAGTTTCCTAGTTAGCAGACTGAAGTGGACTTTTGATTACTTTTCAGATTTATATTCAACATGAAAATCGACGTTCTCTACACTACGAGTTTGCTGCAATTGCGTGCTGAATGTGCCAGTGTCCAAATTTGTTGTTTGTTTTGAGATGTCAGTAAGAATGTGTCGTGTTGAGGGCAGTTTCGTCAGCAGAGATCCTTCGCGGGGTCTTGCGAATCATAAGCGCCATGTCAGTCGATGGTTTTGTCGTGTAACAGCTGGGGGTTGCCTTTGCTCAGTTAGTTGGATTTCTTGTCGACGTCCCCGGAGTCCGCTGGACTGGAAGCTATGGAAATTGCAAGAAGCACTCAAGGCGAGATGAAAATGACGGTCGTGCAGACTCAATTTGACGAAGCCATCTTCATCTCTCGAGTGGGGGCGGCGCGGCGGTGCGCTGTGGCGTGGCGCGGCGTGGGTCTCGCGGTGCCAGAATAAAGGAGGCAGCCATCTTGGAGCGTGGGGGGCGGGGGTGAGCGACGCGGGGGTAGCCCGCCCGCGGGCGGGGCGGGCAGGAGATGGGATTACAAAGACAGAGCGCGAGCGAGTGCGGGCGGGGGGAGAGACGGGAGATACGAACGCATACGAACGAACGAGCGGACGAACGCGCTCTCTCTCTCTCTCTCTCTCTCTCTCTCTCTCTCTCTCTCTCTCTCTCTCTCTCTCTCGGCCGCCCGCCCCTGCCCTGCCCGCCCCGGCCACCCTCTCTTTCCCCCACCACGCCCTCTTTCTCGTTCCGTTGTCATGACGACACCCCACTCGCACCCCCTGCCACCCCACCCCCCGCCCTCGCCGCCTCCGCTAGCTCGCGCAACTTTTCGCTCCACTCGGTTCGGGCCGGGCGCCCCCAGCTCGGCACAAGATGGCCGTCTTCTTGCGCGACTCACTAAACGGATTCCTTAATCCCTTTGAATTTGAACATCTTTTTGCAAAAATGTCATACAAGAATAAACTGATGAAATTGATTGTAAAATAAAATGTGCACAATTTGCTGATGAAATAGGCCATAGAAAATCTGTTAAAAGTATAGCGAGACTTTACTTGCTAGTTCTCAGGCCTTGGCCTAGCTGTTGAGTGTTGTGAAAGAGGTACTTGTTGAGTGGCAGAAGGCACCTTTCTTACCAAACCTTAATCGGAAAGTCTGTCCCCAGTTATTCTCCAGCACTCGGCTGTGGGGCGCTGTGCTGGGAGCCGAGGGGCGCGGCGGCGGGGCGCGGCGCACACCCGGCCGGTATTGATTTCCCGAGTTCCTCTGCGTTCGTTCTGCTCCTTCGGCACGCTGCCCGAACTCAACTTGCACCGCGAAAACAACTTGTCTCTCTGGTCGGTTCCTAGTAGTGGGGAATTGCTCCGGTCTTGTTGTATGTTCGTCCAAAGAGAAGGCTGCTGTGGGAAGGGAACGAGGTGGATTCGAAACGGTTGTATTTGCTGTTGTAAACTTATCTAAGCCTTACTGTTAGGAATATTTTCTGATTACCCAACGATTGCTTGGTACGTGGCAACTGTGAAATCCCAACACTTAATCGTTGTCAAAAATCGAGCATTTTTCTATCTCAATGTGA
This sequence comes from Frankliniella occidentalis, assembly GCF_000697945.3. Lineage (NCBI taxonomy): Eukaryota > Metazoa > Arthropoda > Insecta > Thysanoptera > Thripidae > Frankliniella > Frankliniella occidentalis. Next base: position 1,567,341 of record NW_026267182.1, read on the forward strand.
AAAAGTTGTCGACCGGTCGTTAAAACTCCGAAAATTATTTCTCATGCGGAATGTGTGTGATTTCCTCGGAAATCACAAAGAGATCTGGAAACTTTTTTCACAACGAATTCTTCGGGAAGTTCTGACTTTTTTATATAACAGTTCAGCAAGCTCAATGCTTGCAGTTCGACTGCTAGTTTGTTTTTGTTCTGTATACTATTCACGGTAACTTTTTTTTTGCAACATGTCCCCGAAACTTCCTTTTTTGTATCTTCACAACACAATTCAGCATGCTTACGAAGAAAGGTGTCGCGCAAGGTGAAAACCTCGACCAACTCTGTAATGAGTTCGAAATACTCTGGAATGGAAACTCAAGTGTCGTACAGTATCACACTTATAAGTTCAGCACCATGGTGTCCGACACCTCAAGGTGCCAGCTAACCCAAGTGTCGGACACCCCTTGTCCTGCAGTTGAAAGTGTAGGACACTATGTGTCCTACAGTTAAAAGTGAAATACACAATATGTATTACAGTTTTAGGTTTAGCTGGCACCTTGAGATGTCGGACACCATGTGTCCGACACTTAAAACTCTAGTACACTTGGTGTCCTGCAGTTTTAAGTGCAGTACCCCTTGGTCCTGCACTTATAAGTGTGATACTGTGCGACACTTGAGTTTCCAGAGATACTCGTGTCCTATTTGTGCTGCTTAGGACATGAAGTATTTAGGATTGCTAGTCGACCACTCGCTACTGGTTCATGCCTTTGTCGCGTGCTGTTTAAATTTCGTGTTTACCGATTGAAAAATTTGTAAAATAGCAGTGTACTTTTGGAGCAAGCGGCCGTGGGGCGTGCGTGACTATTGGCACAGCGTGTGCCGTTTTACTGCGACAACGGCCTCAAATCGAGCGAGCGCTGCGCTGCGAGAGCTGTGCGGGGGCCTTTTGTGTTTGCAGTGCGAGGTTAAGTACGGCTTCATCGTGTGCCATTTGCATCTTTTATCCGGTACATTACGTGCGGCCCGCGCCCCACCGCCACGCCCTCGCTCGGCCCCACCTCGCTCCCTCTCTTTTCTCATCCTCTCTCTCTCTCTCTCTCTCTCTCTCTCTCTCTCTCTCGCCCAGTCGCTCGCCAGAGGTGAGCACACATTTAAATTACCCTTACTCTCCTTATCATCAAATAGCCCTCTGCCGCCGTTATCAGAATGGGCTCTCTGCCACGCCCCGCAGTGCCCTGCCCTGCCTCGCTACGTCCCGCTACGCCCCGCCACACTTCATCCGCATCCACTGGACCACGGCACCGGGCAGCGCCCTGAGAGGTCCGTAGTGTGATGCCTGTAAAAACAAAGACAACGAGAAGGAGTATTTTACGTATAATTTTGTCACCTCATTAAAATAGTTAATGTTCGTCGTGGACAGTTGGTTATGGTTGCTTGCATTCAGACACTACTGATGGGGAGACAGAATATTATACTTTTAGGATATTCAAATGGGGATCGATATAAATGTTAGCTCTTTCACCAAAAAACCAAAGTATTCGGTCGATAATCAATCACTTGTAAGGTGCCTTCATAGTGCCTTCATAGTTGACCCTTTGGAGTGCGTAAGTTATGTTGTTTGTCAAACACTCGCCCTTATGTTTTTAAACGCAACCTCTGTATATCCGGCACAGGCGTTGAACTTCAACCGCACAACTGTCGGAGGTGATGTCCTTTTTTGCATTTCTAAAATCGCAATTGTCTGTGGGTAGACCAAATTGAATGGATGCCGTCCACATTCATATGTGGATGTATCCACAGTTGACGAGAATATCACTTATCATTTCGTTTAAAGAATAAATTTATAGTGCAAATGCCAAAATCGTTGCAAACCACAGCAAACATTTTTCCGGGAACTTCCCGGTTGGATTCGGGAAGTACATTTTCCGGTTGCTCCAAATGTTATAACATGCATAGATATGACGAAAAATAGCATCCGGAAAATTACTTCCCGGATTCAACCGGGAACTTCCCCGAAATATATTTGCTGTGAACCTGAAGGCGAATGAGTATGGTGTGGACGACAGTGACAGCCCTGAAGAGCAAGGATCCGAAGGGTCGGAGAGAATGGCGAAAGTGAAAGGCCACACTCTGTGGCCCGGGACCACAAGCACAAGAGGACGGCCGCCTCCTCACAGCAGGGGCGGACCGGTATAGGGTCGCATAGCGGGGGCTGCCGGCCGGGCACAGGACAGCCGGTCCGGCCGCTTTGTACTTTTAAGTTCCGGGCTTTATGTCCCCAAACTGCAGACATTACGTTTTAAAGCTGTGTGGGGATGTTATCCGGGGCGTCGCAGGCCGGCTCCGCAGCAGGGGGTCTGACCGCCCTCCAGCTCGTCCAGTCCCCAGAGGCCCCAACGCCCTGGCCCGCCACGCCCCGCCACGCCCCGCCACGCGAGCCCGAAAGGGTTGAGGAGGGAAAAGGGCGAGAAAGGGTTGGCCTCTCGGCAGGCGTCCCAGGAATGGGCGGCATTGCCACACGCGCTCACACACACAGACACGGGCATTGCCCACACATACACATACACTCGCGCTCGTATGCCAAAAGATTACGAGTTATCGTTTTTGGGGGTCGCAAGGGGAAGAAGTGTGGGTGGGGCACAGTGAGCACAGTGTGGTATGTAGAGGATGGAGATAACATGCCTTTTCACCACAAGAGATGCGTAGATTTTCATTGTCGTGGATGCGTTTTCTAACGTCACGATTACACTCAAACAAAAGGGTATATGGCATTTGAACACTTTAAAGAAAGTGTGTGCCAAAATGTCTCACGTAAAAAGAAGCATGCCAACATGCCAGTCATGTCACATACACACACTGAAAAAAGCGTTTTGTCCTAATAATTAAAAAAGGGTTGAATCAAAGAAAATTTACTCCCTCAAACCAACTAAACATTTGATCAAGACTTCTAAACAAAATATAATCAGGTCGATCACACCTTTATCAACATGACTAAAACACGGGCGAGAAAAATTTGACTCTCGCAAGTAAAATTTTCTTGGTTTCTGTTTTTGTTGCGCGGATCAAACGGTTTTCTCAGTGCACAAAAGTGTGACGACCATGGAACATACTCTTCTGTTCTGTGTAACGTCTTACTATACGTCACACACTTTTATGTGAATGCTATCACTTTTTTATACGCATGTATCATTGTCAAAATAGTCTCACACGTTTTTGTGTGACATTTTGGCACGCCCTTGTAAGTGGCCAAATGTTAAAATCAAAAATGTGACGTAAATAGAAAAGTTTTGTTGTATTTACTATGCTCACTCTATGACTTGTATATGAACGCCTTGAACAGAAAAATGTGTTTCGTTATGTTTCAGATGCAGTTACGGGACTATGCAGAACTCTGCTACCTCACACATTAGGTAAATGCGGACTGACCATAATGAGCAACACCTGGGGATAATGCTTTTAATTGGTAATTGGCACATGGGGGGATCGCAGGCCTCTGTAAGTTGTGTAGAGCAATGATAATGCATTTATTCAAAGCTGCTTGTTTGCGTGTTCATTAAGGCTACTCTTCCGCACCCTGTTTTCTCTCCTTTTTTTCGAGGCAGTGGCGTGGAAAAGTGTCTATTGCCGCTAATTATTACCCCTGCGCCACCCTTTACGAGGCGCTAAAATGCTTCCCCCAACAACAACAACTCGACTTTGTTTTTCGCATTTTTTACGCCACCCTTCTCCCTTTTTTTGGTGACTATGTGATGCGCGCGTGTGAATGTGTACGAGTGTGAGACCACATCCGCATTGTGTTCTGCTCCCCTCGGCCGCACCAATTATACAGGACGCGCAGAAAAGGGCAGCAAAAAAAAACGGCGCGCGGGGGCATCACGGAAGCATATCATCATCATCCCCCTGGCGGTAAAACAATCGTGCTTGGCGGGGAAGGAAAAAAAACAGGGAGCTTGTGTGGCGTTGGTCCGGCGAGAGGCCCATCCCCAAGGGTGTCGCTGAGTACTTAATACCCTCCCGCCTCCCCTTGCTCTCCTCTTGTTTTTTAGTTCGCCTGCTCACGTGTGTGTCGTCCGTTGTCCCCCGAGCCCTTCTGTTACATGCGGTGGTGTGGCCTGTGGCGCGCGCGATCCCTCGGCACGGGGCACAGGTGCACATACGGACAAAAAACAATGGAAATCGGTTTATATATGCGGAGCAAAACAGTCGGGCCGTGTTGTGTATCGTGACATTCTTAGAGGCCGCTGTGTAGTTGTGAAATATGCTGAGAGCGTAAAGAATCGTATATTTATATAGTTGTTCAATGTATAGTTCAAGCCGTTTTTCAAATTGCCAATGTAATTTTTTTTTCTATGAAATTGCTCATTAACTTGAGAACATATTACGCGGCAAAATCTATGTCTGACTTTTTGACTTTTTTGAGGAAAAGAGGGGAAAACTTTGAGAAAAAACATTTGAGGTATAAAACTCGTCAAAAATGATAAGGGAATTCCCACTTCCTCAAAATCATACATTAGTTTTACCATGATTGCATTTTCGGTAATCTGTGTGTGTGTAAGGAGAATAAGTGATGTATATGCCTCGGCCGGAAACTTGTTTCGTCGAACAAATAGTATTCCATTTCCTGTTGATGTTACGTTGGGGTTGGCACCGCGGCCGGCACAGAGGCCATCCATTAGATTAGGGGCTGAACAAACACGGCCGCCTCGGCCGGCCACTCTCGGCGCGACAAGGCCGCCGTGGCGTTTAAAAACTCTCATTCGTTATCGCTGCCGCTGGATGCGGCCGGGCCGGGTCGTTCATCATCGTCATTAGCGCCGAGCTGCAGAGCAGGCGGACCTCGAGGCCGCGGGTCCGCCGCCGCCGCTGGAGCCGAAGGGGTTGCTCGTGCTTCCCGCGGCCGCCGCCAGGGTGCGCCACGAGCCGGCGGCCGCGTGCAGCCGCGAGCCTCCCCCTGGAGCCGGGTGGCGCGGCCGCGAGGCTGCTTGGGGTCGCACGGAGAGCTCGCCTGCGGGGCCGGCGCGCCTCGATGCGGGTCCCGTCGCGGCTCCCCGGCGACTGAGCGAGCTTCGGCCGGCCGCCACCAGAGCGAGCGACGGGCCGGCGCCGCGGCGCGCGAAAGAGCGCGCGAAGAAAACGCGGGGCGAAGCGCGCGGCGCGAAGAGTGGGGCGCCGCCACTTCCCCTACTTCCCCTTCTTCCAGTCCTTCCGTTCCTTCTGTCCGCCCCCCACCACCGGCGGGTGCGCGCGCCAATCGCGGCGCCGCTTTTCCCACCCCGCGTCGCGCCATCCCCTCCACGCGCGCACGCCCTCCCCTCCGACGCCGCTCGGCCGCGACGGGGTTCGACCACCCTCCGGCAGGGCGCGCCACCGACGCGTACCCCCCCTCCCCGGCAGCACCGGTCAGGGCTGGCGCGCTGGCGGCTAGGGTTTGAAACCGGCGGCGTGCTGCTCTCCAACACGTGGACCATATAATAGAGGCCTCGAAGGATATCAGCCTGCAAGTACAGCTACTTCCAGAGAGGGGTGAACACAGCGATGAGTCCTTTTTTAGGCATGACTTATACTTATGTTTCTAAATAAGTTGGTCAGATAACCTTGTTTTCTACGTCGAAAACAAAATAGGAAACTCTACTGTCCACCAATATTCATGTTGATTTACGCGGAATCGAGCGTAATACATTAAAATGTAGTTTCCTGAATACAGGCATCCGCTGATTCCTGCGAGGGGAGGGCCCCCAAGCCACCCTACCTCTCTCCGCCCTTGTGCGGGTGTCGTGTGTGTGTGTGTGTGTCCGCGCGCGCGTCCGTGTGCGCCGCTTGCATGTGCGTGCGAGTGAGGGGTGCATGCGCGCGGCCCCGCGCGGACGGTAGGCATAAATAACAGCAGGTTCACCCGGCGAGCTGAAACTGAACACTGCCGCGGGGACGCACTCACATTTGTTACACTGTGCGTTGTGATGCGCCCGGGACGGCTCTGTGCTGGCCGCTGCAGACCGCACACGCTCAACAATCGCATCTTTTTGCTTATTCGTTGTTACAATTACAGTAATTATGCAAATGTTATACTTCCAGAAAAAGGTGAACAGCTATCAAATAGATATTTTTGTTTTTGTGATTCAACTTTCGCACTTGCTTTCACTCGTGTTGTGAGATCAGCAAACCGATAAGTCCTACTCTAACGTTTTTAAAGCATTTTGTACTGTTTGTTTGTATTGAACGCTATTGCGTGCCAAGTAAACTTTTTTTTACGAAGAATACTTTCTCACTGTAAAATAAAGTTCGTTTACCTAAGACTTGAATAAAAGTTTAAAGTTGACGCTAACCAAAAAACCATTCTTCCCTTCCTTTCAGAAAGCAGCGAGCGCCACTTACTCGCCTCGACAGGGAAATCTTTAACTATTAATCCCTTTCAGGCTTCAAAAGTGAAAACTAAACAATTTTATTTGCCGTGAATTTTCAACGTCGGCAATCAATAAAACAGTGCGGCACGCCGGGCGCGAGCCAATCTCCGCCACGCCGCACCACGCCCCGCGCTGCCGCTCGGCGTGGTAAAAATGGCGTGGGCCGCATAATTTCCCTGCGCTTTCCGTAATATCTATTGATGGCGTTGGGGTGATCCACGAGGGGTGGCACGCCGGGGTGGCGCGGGGGAGCGCAGCGCGCCAGCAGCAACGCCGCCGCCGCTGCTGCTGCTGCTGCTGCTGCTGCTGCTGCTGCTGCTGCTGCTGCTGCTGCTGCTGCTGCTGACGCGGATTTCAAAGTACACAGATGAAAAAGGGGCAATCGATGCGTAAAAACGAAAACGTGACCATTTCAGCAGCACTGCACATTTTTAATGATATCGATTCGAAGGTGAACTTTGTAAAGGCGTAGAGAATAATACCCTCGTCTACTTTTTTTTCACCTGACGTTGGTACACAAATTTTGTTGAATTCTTGCTAAACGAATTTGGCGTCATTGCGAACGAGTTGTACAATGAATCCAAGGCTGCTTGTACCCATGCCATGTGTATTTGCCATGGCCTCTCTCTCTCTCTCTCTCTCTCTCTCTCTCTCTCTCTCTCTCTCTCTCTCTCTCT
>NW_026267182.1:1574498-1579132 GCF_000697945.3 Frankliniella occidentalis
TTTTGCCCTCCTCCTCCTCCTCCTCCTCGATCCTCCTCCTCCTCCCTCTCTCACCTTCTACCACCTCTTCTCTCTTTCTTTCTCTCTCTCTCCTCACCTCTCCAACCCTCTCCCTCTCGCCCGCGTTGGCCCCTTGCACTAAGAGCCCCCCGCACACCACGCCACGCCGTCAGTGGTGCTGGTACCCCGCGCGCCTGCAGCCCTAGGGATACGCCGGCCCGCCCAACACGCGGGTGCTCGCATTGCCTACCTCCCAGGCGCCGTGTCGACTCCCAGCTCCCCTGCCTCGCGCCTCGCGTTCTTTACCTCCTTGGGGTGCTTTTTATTTTGTTTTTGTTTTCCTTCCTTCTTTCCCTACCGCGCACCGACCAACCACCACCGCCCCTTCGCGACCCTCGACGGTTCTCTCATCCATTTCACAGGGGAACGCCCCCCACCCCCTCCTCCAATCCAAACAGAACTAATCGAGCGGCGCACGCGACAGGCGGGGCCCCTGGCGGGGCGGAGCGGCCGCCAAAGAAAAGAAACAAATAGCCTTTCAAATCCTAGGATCCCCCGCCCCCTCTCCCTCCTCGACTCCGCGTCAAGTCGTTATCGTGTCGTTGTTCTTCTCTTCCAGTCGTCCTCTGCTTCCTCCTCCTCCTCTGTCATTCGCCATCTCCGTTTCGATAATTACTCTTCTTTTTTCATCCCGTTTTGTCGGCCCTTGGTGACGCCCCTTGCCGGGTGTTGGAGGGAATAGGGAAGGAGTAGGAAGGTAAAGGAGAAAAGTGAGGAAAGAGAAGAAAGATAAAGACGAAGACAATTTTATCACCAGGAGCACATTTCCAAAGATGTTTTGATTGCGTTATTTTTGCTGCTTCCATTCCCGACCGGAGAGGAGAGAATATACAGCCAGAGGAAGAAATATCGCTCGGCGCTGCGCTGCCTGACAAGGAAGGGGCGAGAGAGAGAGAGAGAGAGAGAGAGAGAGAGAGAGAGAGAGAGAGAGAGAGAGAAGGGGTTGCGCGCCAGCCAAAGCATGCTTAAGCACCCTTGCAATTAGTTCAAAGATAAATGAATCTCCTTCTTTCGTTATCCAACTAAGAAAAGTGCGCGCCTGGGCCGGCAGAATGCTGCGGGGGTGAGTGGTGCGGGGTGAGGAGGCGCGGGAGGGGGGGTTGGGAGGAAGGGAGGTGGCAAGGCAGGCTGAGCAGGGGTGGCCGTCCGTCCCTCCACTTTTCCAACCGATCTTCTTCTTTTTATCCCTCTACCCTTGCTCTGTGCCACCTCCCCCAGCGGAGAACTACTGCGGTTTCGGTCTGCAACGAATTGGCCTCCTCTTCTGCGCTCCGTCCCGTCCCTGGCCGTTGTTGTTGGCGGTGGGGCATGGAAACATGCAACGATGCCATGGAGTCAAAAGCTACCTGTCTCGGAAAAAAAAACACGTTCTCCTTACTGGAAAAACAAATGAGTTAAATTCACATTTAAGTGGATGCTAAGAAATATTGCTGCTTATCCCTTTCTAAGGTGCTCTCAAGATGCTCTACAAAACTTAGGCCACTTTTGGGCTTTGGGGATTTTAGTACCCTTTTGCTGATGGTGATAAGTACCTTTGTTCTTGCGGTGCCGATCTAAAGTACAAGAAGCAGTTGACGTTAGTTGTGTTTGCTAATTTTCAAACATGTGAGTTCATTTTGAAATCCATACCATCATTGTAAAAAGAAGAGCTGTAGGGTTTATGGATAAAAAATGAAGCTTGTCGTAAAATTAAAATATAAAATCTTAAAATTGCAAAGCAACGCGTATTAAATTGGAATTCATTAACGAAGAAAATGGACTGCCGTGTCGTAAATTTACAACATATTTTGTAAATATTAATTACAAAATAACCTGTAAATTTACGAGGATCTTTTTTACAGTTACAGTAGTGGTAGAAGTAGGAGGCCTTCAAGAGAATCCCTCGACTTCCCTCTCAATCGTCGCCGCCAACACGACCACACTCGCGCGCCTCCCCGCCACGCCTGGCCCAAATCTGTGGTCCTACACCACACCACCAGCAGCAACAGGTGGGGGCCGCGTAGGGGCCGGGGTTGTGGGGGCGGCGTGGGGATCGCAGGGGGTGGGACCACCAACATACGAGCTCGGTCTTGCCTGGCCCAGAGAAGGCGAGGAGGAAACCCGCAGAGGTGCTCCGAACCAAAGCTTGTGCGGGTGTGTTGTACTTCTGCTCCCTCACGGTAGTTCACCCCATTCGCGCATTTGTGCACTCAATAGAGCCACTGTTAAGAAAAATCCCTTATAGTTCAGGAAGAAGATTTAGCCCAACGGCCTCCGTAATACTGTAATATTTATTACAAATTCAGCATAATGCATTGACATAATGTTGACAATAGCTACCAGAATTAAACTTGTTAACATATGGTCTCCTCATAATGACCATTACATCTTAAAACCATTCGTAACCTAGAAAACAAAGTCCTGGTGGTAATTTACGGAAGTGTCTGATGCTAGGAGTCACGCGGGTAGGTATAGTTCCAACGAACTGAGAAAGATCGTGTGATGCACAGCGTCGCCGCTTGCTTTCAGTTCTCGCCGTACTTTAATGGTCTCTCTTTTTTCCCTAAAGTCGTCCCTGGGGCGGGACTGCGCGCTATGAGCGTTCACCGCCCCGCTCTGCTCCCAGCAGCGCCTCTCCCTCTTGGATGGCATCACTAACGCTGTAGCAGCAGGAGGACGCTTTTCGAGATCGGCCGTTCTGATTTCGGAGAAGAATAGAGAGAAAGGGTGCTGCGGGGGCCGGGGGAGGAGGGGGTGGACACTGGACAGAGAGAGGGAGCCAGCCAATTGGGCTCTTCCCTGCCAAGAACAGCAGAGAGGAAAGGGGAGAGAGGGGGACGAGCGCGAGATGGTCTCTCCGCTCCTTGCAAGAGAGGCGAGCTCCATTCTTTATCATTCTTAATCTTATTTGTTTATTTCCATGTTTTGCGAAAATATATTTCGCTAGAGGAAGAGGCTCGGGCTCGCGCTAGTATCGCTCGCTTTTCTCCGTCTTCGCTTTTACGAGGCCCTGCGTGATCCATCCACCCCCGCTCGTCCAGCCGCTCTGCAGCGGCAGTTCTTGGACAGGCGGGCGAGTATAGGGTTGCACCAAATTAAATAAGACAGGTTTCCTTTCCGCTTTAATATTTCATTTTTAAAGAAATGGTCTACAGGGTCCTGCTTCCTTGTAGCGATTATTTTGAGAGTAAAAACTAAACACATTACGTATGGTTATTGTTTTTTAAAATCTGGTTGACTATTGTGTTCTGTATCTAAATATATCAGTAAAAATGTTCCCTTGCCTCCTCAGGAGTGAAGCAGCCATCTTGCGCAAAAATACTAAAATTGGCCGTCTGGAAGGCGTAAGGCGTGGAAGGGGGGAAAGAAAATAGAGAAAGAGGATGGGGAGAGTAAGAACTAGAAGGGGTGAGAGGGAAAGAGAGAGAACGGCCAGTGATAGAGACATGAAGATAGCGCGGCGGGGGTGGAAATGAGGGGGGTGGTGGTGGCGAGGGGGTTGGCAAAGGGGGGTGAGGAGGCCAGCGCGGCGAGAGAAAGATACAGCCACGCCAAAGACAATAGCACTAGACACAAGCTGAAACAAAAGAAAAGAGAGAACTCCTGTGAATGCGGCGGCAGGGTACGAAAAGGGAACGAGGGGGTGGGGAAAGGGGAGGGGTCCAATTCGCGTCCAAAGAGGAGGAGGCCGTTTTGGGCTCCGGAAGGGGGGCGGCGCGGGGCGAAGAGGGGCAGCCTTTTATGCCAGAGCGATGCCCGGCGAGCCAGAAAGAAAAGGCAAGACGGAATGCCATAACGGCACGGCCTGGGTAAACTTTGCCATTCAAGGGCGCGGTCGAAATTTTCCAGAAAACTTTATGCTCCCTCTAGTCTCTCCAACCGTGCATTTTTGAGACAAGTTTTGTCTTCGAAGTGTTACATGAGGGGAGGGGGTGGAGGGAGGGATGGCAAATGCAAGGAAAAAGCATTCGCACGCGTAACCCGGCGTAACCAGTAAATTAGTGTGTTATTTGATAATTTTTACAAAATAGTAGCCATTAAAAACTGAGTCGGTAGAAATCACTGGAAAGAATAACGGAGGAGGTTTCCTTCTAGATCAGTTGTTAAAGTTCCGCCTTCCTACAATTTTTAGAATATGATACGGATGGAGGGTGGAGTACGGGGCAGATTGTGCCTTAAATGTTGTTGTACGGCGTTGTCAAACGGTCCGTCCGACCTTCTGTAGCAGAGTTCATTGATGTACGGAGGGGCCGTTTGAAATCATTGTAGCCCAAAAATTAAAGGCTCGGCGGGCGTGTTCTATTTTCTTCGAACTGATTTTTGGAAAGACAAGGGGAAACTATTATTGGTACTGGTCCCATGCTAGCCTCTTGTTTTAATTTTCAACAGTTATGAGTTTAAAGGCGAACAATTCGACAACTGCCACACCATATGACGTAAATTCGAAGCAGGCGGGGAGTCTCAAAACCAACCGGTTGGCAAAATGACCTCTGTCTCTCTCCTGTTGCAACGACTGCGAATAATGATGTGGCGTACGCAACAGTGACCGGCGCGAACCCAGCCCGCGGGCTTCCCCACCCTCTCCCCTCCCCCCT
>NW_026267182.1:1579182-1581371 GCF_000697945.3 Frankliniella occidentalis
CCCTGCCCGCCGCAGGGCCTGTAAGCCGAGGCGCGACGGCGATTTCTCGCTCGGATCGATTGCTTTGGCCCGGAGGCTGGTAGAGGGCGGCGCCGCCGAGGGCCGCAGTGACGGCGACGTCGGCGGCTGGCCGCGCCTCCGGGCCGGTCTGGGCTGGGCCGGCTGGGCCTGCCTCTCGGCTCGCTTGATCCTGATGAGACAACTTGTCTGCGAGTGGCCCGCCCTGCCCGGGGTCTGCTGGGATAGGATGTTTCGGACGACGATTACAGTTCCCCTCCCTTCTCTGCCCTCCTCTCCCCTCCCCCCTCCCCCCTCCTCAGTCCGCGGCTAGCAAAGACGCGGGGTGGACTCCCGCGGCGGTCAGTTGCACACGTCACCTCGGATACATACCGAGAGGGTCAGAGATGAAGACGTTTTTCGAGGTGTGAAAAATGCGGAGGGGACAGAGAAGACGAAACGAGACGCGACGCGGGGGAAAGGGTCGCGGAGCCGGAAGCGGAAGCAGGTAGGAGGCGCCCGGCCCAGCTGCCCACGGACATCCGCATCCCGAGTCTCCATCGAGTCCAACGTCCACTTCTCTCTCCTGGCTTTGCAGCGCGGCGGGCGGGCGGGTGGCAACATCAGAGCTCACCGTTGGTCCGTGCTAAAAAACGAACTTTGTTTTATTAATGTGCGATTTATAATAAAAGATGTTATAAATTATGACACCCAAATCGGTATCGATACAAAACAATGTGTCGTTCGTCGTAGAACTCCGAGTCGATGTGTAGTATGTAGTGTCAAATTAATTCGGTAAATTTGCAATTTTTAATCGTATTTCTTTCAAAACTCTTTTTGTGCAATTTTTTTTTCTGCAAAACCTTCTTTTTTTACAGTGTCAGTTGGCTGTTTGCGACGTCGCGATACTTTTCTTCATCGTGGTCTCCAGTTTGGGCGTGGTTTATGGCGCGTCGTGGCGTCGCCGCGGTTTTTACGCCGCTTTTAACTTTATTCCAGCGCCGGGCGTCGCTTCTGCTGCCTGCGCGAAAAATAAATGTATACACAAGTCCATTGATGGGTCCCACGTGGCGTGGCCCGGCCTGGCGGTGGTGGTGGGGTGGTGGTGGTGGTTCGAGCCCATTCACGCGAGTCCGGGGCGCGAGTTTCTTAATTCACTCGGCTTTGGATATCCGGCCGAGGCGTGGCGCGTGAAGACGGACGGGACGGAGCGCCCCGCCGGCCAGGACTCGCTGAATCAAACCCAACCGAATTAATGTCAAATGTTGGTACAGTCTTAGGGAGGTCCGGGGCCCAGCAGCAGCAGCAGCAGTGAATGCCCAGCGCCCGCGCACCGCTCGGGCCCAGCAGCGCGCCGGAGATAAAACCGGGTTTTATAAAACGGACGACTGGGCGGACCGTCCTCCTCAGAGATACAGGGGAGGACACTGGAATGGACGGGGGAAGAAGAGTCCGGAGATTGTACGCGGGACTGAAATGAGAATAATAATAGAAACGACAATAATTTCTTTTTCTTGCCAGGAGGGACCATAGGGCGGTCGAAGTAGGCCCCGCAGAACCTTTCCACCAAAAATGCCAGCAGCAGCGCATTGAAGTTGGCTCTCCCTTGATGATAAAATCCCCCCTCCCCCTCCCGCCACGCCGCGCTACGCCTCGGTTTCCATCTCCTTGGCCCAGCGCTGCTTTCCCGCTCTAGATTGACGTTCGTCCTGAGGGAGCAAATAAATGACCCCCCATTCCCGATGGCAATTTGCAATTCCTCTTTTACCATTTTCTTTCCAAGTTGGGCGAACTTTGCCTTGGAAGCGAACGGTCAATCACCTTGCGTAGAGGATGGTTGGAAGACACGTAAAATTTTTCTAAAAATTGCAGTTAAAAAAATTGTACATTTAGCAAAATTCGTGAAATTTTAAATTTTTCTCAACAAAGTAATTTTACGTTACGGTAACAAACTGTCATGAAATTTAGCCCTTTTGAGACCCTCCAGTCCCATCGAACAGCCCTTCTTTCTGGCCTCCTCAGTCTTGCGGAGGGATCCCACCCACTCACCCCCAGAGACGCCATCTTTCGCTCGAGTCGCCAATAAAAGAGCGCTCCCTGGAATAAGTTTTGATTCCACGGAGCATAAAAAGACAAAAGAACCGCTGATGATGAAGCGCGGGGGAGAGAGGGTTGCGCGGAGGGGAGGTGGG
>NW_026267182.1:1581663-1591995 GCF_000697945.3 Frankliniella occidentalis
CCCCACCCGCCGCCGCCTGCCTCACCCCGCACAATGCCAAACCGAGTCTAAGGAGAGCGGAGGCCGCGTCTACTCGACACGCAAAACGCCACGGAAGACCTCGTAAAAACCGCTCTCTACCTAACGTGCGAAAAAAATTATTGTTTACACAAAAAAAGTAAACAATAGTCCAGTCGAAATCATTTTAAAAAGCAAACTCCCTCACATTGGGTGCCAGTCGCGCTGGTAACTTACCGCAACTATAACTTCACAGTTGAAGAAAGTTTCACCTGTTAAAAATATGTTTGTATGTACAACACATTTCCTAATTTACCAGTCACAAACTGTGTTGCATGACGTGTACAACCTTCCACTCTTCTCGTCATTCGATTCCCAGGGCGATACTTTGTGCCTGTAAATTTACAATTTTGAATTAATTGCACATCTTTCATGGAAATTTTTCCTTCAACCGGTACGCCAGATTTTCACAGTGTTGCAGCTTCCGGTGGGGCTTCCTTGAACTACCTCTTCTTGTTCTGAAAACCCCACCATAAAGTGAGCATGCCCCTGCACACACTGCTGGACGTTTCAGAGTGCAGAAGAGGATGATGAGCGTACATATTGAAGCGAGCCAATAACGTTTATTGTATTGAAGACTCCGTGTGCCATAGCGCGCATACGTAGACGTTGATGTCCCGGCCAATAACGAGAGACAGGGAGATGGAGAAAGGAGAAAAAGGGGGCCGATCGACTCCCAATTGCGAAACGGAGCCGACGGGGGCCGCGTCGTCTTCTTCCCTCTCCTTGGAAAGGGCGACAGCAGTCCGGACGACGACGGCGAAAAACCAACAGATAACAAATGTATATTTAAATTAGGCAGATAACAAACGCCGTCCCCGGCCTGGCCGGCTCAGCTCTCTGGCCCTGCCGCCCGCCCTCCCCCGCCAAGACCTTCCTCCTCTTCCCTTTTGTTCACTCATTCATTCCTTCTTATTCATTCTGCCGTTTCGTCCGCTCCGCGCGCCGCCGCTCCACCCCGTGTCCCTCTCGCAGCCCTTATCTCTCGACGAATGCAGTTTTTAGTCCGCACGGAGCAGAACGGTAGACCTCTGCTGCTGCCGCTTCAACCCCGCCACTAAATCGATTACTGGCTGTCTTATCTTAGGGCGGCAATTTTCGAATTTTTAATCAGCCCGTCCCGTCTTGTTTGGGTAGACGGCGACGGGCGTCCTCTTCTACCCCCCCCCCTCTTCTCTCTATTTCTCTCTCTCTCTCTCTCTCTCTCTCTCTCTCTCTCTCTTTCCGAAATATTCAATGCGTTCGCCCCCCCCCCCCTCTCCTTCTTTCCCTATATATTTGTTCAAATACTTGAATGCGCCGAGATTCTTGCATTCCTCCCCCGCGCCCCTTACCCGCAGCCACCCTCCGTTTGCTCTCACCGCCCCCCGAAGCCGCCCGCGCCCCGCGCTCCGCCGCCTTGACACCCAAGAAAAATCGTTTTTATTTGACGGCTCAGCGCTGGTGCCGCGCGCTGGCCTCCCAAACGCAACCCCCGCAGCGATGTGCCACTTCAGAGAGGAGAGTGATCAAACCCAGCTTAGGCCTCCAGGGGTGTCGCTGCGGGGGTGGGGCGGCAGGACGCGGTGGGGTGGGGGTGGGGCCAGCCAGGAATCTCAGACGCTCAGTGCTAGGAAAGAAGCCTTCCTTCGATGGGAGTTGCTGCTTTTTTTTGGGGGGGGGGCACCCAGCAACGCGAAATCGTCTATAGTTTAAAGATACGCCATACGATATCGGAGCCGGTAGTAAACTGATTAGTCGATATTCGATCAATACAATCTTTTGTCTCTCCATAATGGTTGTTTATCATTGACTTTCAACCCCCTAGAATGTTATCATACCAGTATTGTACTTCGATCGCTGTCCGCTTTTTCTTGTACAACAAAAATTGTTGACAGCTCCGCGTTACTAGGGAGCACTGCACGATTTTTCATGTGATGGATTTGTAGCGGTTGGCATCATGAAACGTGACAACGTAACACTTCTTTCAAGCGTTTTATTGTGATGTGTTCTGGCTTTGGATGATGCCCGAGTCGGTCCTTAGCGTTTAGTCCGTCCCTACTGGACGTACTTGAGAGATCGAGAGAGCAGCGATCCTCGAGATGGGCAACACGAGTCCTCTCTCCAGTACGACACGACGGCGCAGTCCCTCTCTGCTCGCGACAAGAGAACGTCGTCTTACCTCCCACTCGGGACCTGTGATTGTTGTGCAATCAGTGCGAGAGCGGGAGACAGTACAGAAGGGGGAAGAGCCGCGGCAGACGTCCGGCCAATTTAGCCCAAAAAGGCGCGAAAATTGGGCCCCCTTCTCTGTCCTTCGGAGGGTGTTGGCGCTGGCGGCGCGGCGGTGGGCCGGGAGGCTCGCACTATCTTTTGTGTCGTCTTGCTGCTCCGTCGCCGTAATGATAATGGTCTGTTTAATGGCGACGTGAACTTTCCGTCACTCTGTGTCCCGGGCCGCCCCGGAGCCGATAATGCGAGAGCCAACCTAACCTCTTTGCCACTTCACCTTCACGCCCGCCGCGCTGCCGCCGCTCGCCGAGACTGCCTCTCTGCCACTTCTTCTTCTTGTTTCGCGCCAAATCGCCCGCACGTGAAATATCCGCGCGCCCCGCGGCAACGGCAAGGTGGTGGTGGTGGTGGGCCCCGACCATCACGAAGCGGCTAGGGAAACGACAAAGTGCAACTACATAGTATTCCGCGAAACGCGCGGGAACCCGCGAATGGCGCGGACCGTAATCTTTGTACAGTTTTATCAGAGTTTGTGGCCACGCCACGCCGCGGCCGTTACCGGACAGCGTCAAGCAGCGCTATATGTCACGTCATGAGTCAAGTTGTCGTCGAAACTTCACCTCCCAAAATACCCCCAAAGCTTCGCGAAAAATCCAAAACAGTACTATCCTATTGTTTTTAGTCTTTGACGACTTATCAGTACAATAGCAATTGAAGTATATTTATTTCTTCTCTTTGTGAGGGGGCAGTGTTTGCTCTCTCATGCCTATCGTTTCGGACCACTACCACTCCGTTTTGGGCCCTATGCTCGTAGGCAACGCACAAAGAGGCCAAAGTATAGCTACTAAAAGAACTTGGCATAAACCTAGTCGAACCTAGTGTAGTAAGAGGGGAGGGGGAAGCGTCCGGCACTTGAACATAACTGCATTTTTGAATACTAGCAAGTGTGGAAATCATTGGTTGAACACTACCTAATATTGAACAGACAGTGTGTAGGAAGTGCTCAACCGAAGAGTTGCACACTTGCAAGTGCACATCTACCGAGTTGAACAACACTTGCAATTATTTAAATTGCAGTTGCACACTTTGGTACAAGGGTTGGGCTGTTGCACGTTTATTAAATCAGTGAATCGTTTTAGGCTACACTCAAAAATACTGTACCACAGTACAGCAAAAGGACGGCATGTTTGTAGATGTGAGGTTCAAAATCGTTGCACTTTTTTGCTGTAGTGCCCAAAAGACTCCATGTTAAGGGATACTGTACTTTGTACCTCAAAATACTGTATCTTACTTAGTACAATGCGATCAGGCAAGGACTTGACCAATTCGTGCTGTGGTTTTTTCTGACAGTGTACATCTCCGCTAACACGAAATTTGTTTCGTTCGGAAACCGTGCAATTAAAGTATTTAGTGTTTCCCAGTTTCTGACGCCTGGAAGGTTGGCAATTACCGCAATATTACCCCTGGCGTGCACTCAGGTAACCTCAGGGGGAAGGGGAGGGGTCAAGGGGTTCACAAAACTCGCAAGCCCCGCTGCTTTTACCACCGCAGCAACAGAACAGCGCGCGCAGCCCGGGTGCGAGACACTCGCGCGCGACCATGCGCCTGACAGGTAGGCAACTTGCGCAGGCCTCGTCATACCGAGGTCACGGAGGTCATAAAACTCAAATCTGGTGTCGGAATCGAGTCCAGCGACATCAAATTAGTTGAAAATGACACCCTACACGCCACAAAAGCGCAACTTTTGTTTACTGTTCAATAAGTGTTCAAACTTGGACACAGGTTGAACAGGGGCCTTTGTACGCTATTAGTGGTCTCTCTAGACCAAGTACATGGTCCTGCTGTACAATTCCACGCACGAGAGTCCTTCTATACGCCTGTTTTGTGAAAAAGAGATGGTAAAATGTGTTTTGTTCAAGGTGTTCAAAAACTGTTCAATATCTGGGCTCCACACAAAGTGATCGAAATGGGATGCGGGCCAAAAGTTTCCAAATGGTCTCAAGAACCTATGTTTAAATTTTGATGCTTTTACCACAATTTGCACAATTGTTATGGCTGCCTCTTGCACTAACAGGGGGGAGAGACCCGGAGAGAAAAAGTTGTTTGACGGAAGCGGGATAGGGGGATTTGAGGGAGGGGGGTGACGAAACGGGCGAGTTGACGGGCTTATAATCAAGAAGTGAGTTGAGGACCAATGAAAACTTTTCGCCGCTCTCCCCACTGTCGTTTAAATTTTCATCTCTCGCTGCTCCTGCTGGACCTGAAAAGTTATTGTTTTTCCGAGCGAAGATGGAGGCGGAACGCACAGACTGTCGAGAGCCCTCTTTGCAAACGATAATAAGCGCTTTAATATCGACACTATTTTCGGCGTGCACGCGACGCACAAGATTGCCGGGAGCAGAAAGGAGGCGGAGTGAGAGGGCGATTCCAAATCGTCAAATTGGGCATCTTCTCTCTTTTCCCACCTTCCTCCCCTCCGCCTCGCCCGGGCCCCACGGTCACCCCCTCCCCCAGCGCCACTCGCTGCCCCTCTCCCCTCTCCCTCATCTTCTTTTTCGACGGACTGGCAATTCTTAATTCAGAAGGGTGAATAATTCCCTTCAGGCAAACTAGCCCAGCGAGCCATGTTTTCTGCGAGCCGCTGAGACTGTAAGGGAGGGGGTTGGGAAGGGGGGGGGGGAGCACAGGCCGCTCGCACGCCGTGCGTGAAGGCTCACGCGCAGATGGGGGGGGGTGGCCTCGGTTCTGCACCGAGCGGAATGGGCTAGGGCGAGGGAGAGGGCCTCCTTGACTGGAAGTCATCTCGCCAAAACGAAAGGCCGGCATGGAAAAACAGAAAACCGGAGGGAGAGAGAGAAAAGGGAACGATGTCACTGGCAGCAGAGGGCAGATACGGAAACGGAAGGGGTAGAGGCGAGGGAGAGAGAGGGAAAGGGGGCGGGAATCAGATAGGGGCTGCAATAAAGGTTGGCGGAGGAGCGTGACGGAGTAGCAAAAGCAGCGCCAAGGAGGAGGACGTGGACGAGCAGGCAGATCCGGGTCAGGCCTTGGTGGCCTTCATTAAAAGTGAAGAATATTTTTAAACACTATAGCAAAGTGGCCACCGTAAGTTTCGCGTCAAAAATAATCCCACTGTTTAAAAAATATAAAAACGATGCGTCGTAGATATGGAGAGGGGTTCGTCAGAATAGATCTCTGAGTCTCTACGTCGGGGTCGGGCATATTTATTTCCTATATACCTTTGAATCGGCGCTCCAGCGGGCGGTCACTTCTCGCTTCCAGAGTTTGCTTCGCGGGGCGCGTGCGAAACGGCACGCCAAGCGTTGTAAGGGAAGCAATAAAAAGACCCGGCGAACGCCTTGATGCCCGCCGTCCTTCCAGCACCACCCCCTATAGCGCAGCCACCTCCACCCCGTTCTCGCGCTCTCTCTCTCTCTCTTTCTCCCTGCCATCTTCTTTTCCCCGGGCCGTGGGGCCGGGCAGGCGGCACCGCGGCTTTTATATTCGTTTCAAAATTGCCCCTTCTCCCTAAATAATATTATAGGGCGAGCAATTCAGCGGGCGTGGCGGAGCGGAGGTCCGACCAGCCGAACCCTTCGCAAAAAGACCTCGTTCTTCTTCTTCTTCTTCTTCTTCTTCTTCTTCTTCTTCTTCTTCTTCTTCTTCTTCTTCTTCTTCTTCGTCTTCTTCACCTGTTTTCGCACCGTTCCAGAGAGATGGATGACCTCGAAACTGTCTCCTAAGATGTTACCAAGTTGGTGGTCATGCAGAGGAGGCAAGGTGCTAAAGGGTTGACCCCAGGTCGCCGACCGTTAAAGCAAAAGTCAACTCGCTCGCGCTCTCCTACCCAATCACACTCTTCGCGAGACTTTGCATCGACATTTTTTCTCGTTGTTGTTGCTGTTGTTGTTGCTGTTGTTGCTGCTGTTGTTGCTGCTGTTGCTGTTGCTGTTGTTGTTGCTCCTATTGTTGTTGCTGATGTTGTTGCTGTTTTTGTTGAAAGGCACGGCCGTTTTGCGGTGAGCTAGCGAAGAGCCTTTGCAAGGTGCGTGGCGGGGTGAGCACCACTGCTCGAGACACAAAAGTATGCGAAATTTACGGCACGGTGTCGCGCGCGCGGCAATTTCACCCAACCAACCTGACCCCAAAAGGTCCCCCGATGGAATGTGTTCATATTCCATCTTTTCCATCCACCGTCGCGTCGTGCTGCACCCGACGGTACAAGGCAGCGCGCTCGAACAAAAGGCGTAAAAGGGTGCGGGAGAGGAGGAGAGAGAGGGGGGCGGTGGGAGAAAGGGAAAAGGGGGACGGGGAGGGGGGTAGCGACTCGCGCCATTGAGTTAGTTGTTATCAACGCCGCCCGAACAGAAATAATGCCCGTAAAGATTTCTT
Organism: Frankliniella occidentalis; assembly: GCF_000697945.3. Classification (NCBI taxonomy): domain Eukaryota; kingdom Metazoa; phylum Arthropoda; class Insecta; order Thysanoptera; family Thripidae; genus Frankliniella; species Frankliniella occidentalis. Next base: position 1,588,324 of record NW_026267182.1, read on the forward strand.
CGACGCCTTAGAAGCCCGGCCATGAAGACGCCCAATTCGTCTTCAGAGAGAGAGAGAGAGAGAGAGAGAGAGAGAAGGAGAGATGGCGCCCCAGAAAGAGAGAGGTGGCAAGAGAAAGGCGCGGGCGCCGTGGAGGGGAGAAGAAGAAGAGCTGAAAGCGACGATGTTACCATCACGAAACGGAGCTTTCTCAATATTTCATCACGGTCGCCCCCTCCCCTCCCCCACTCCACCCCTCCCTCTCTTTTCTCTGTCTCTGTACCTCTCCCTCTCGCTCCCTCTCGCTTGCGAGCTCCTCCGTCGTCGCGCAAGTCCACCGCACCACCACCCTATGCAGCGCATTATTTAAGCAGCAGTAGCAGCAGCCTTTTTCTATTGTTCTTCTTCGGTCCTCGCCTTATGACGTTCCGATCCGCGTCGCCGTGGTCCTGGCCTCGGCCCACTCCTCTCCCTCCCCCAACTCTCGGTCGCCCTTTTTCTCGTTCTTCTCTCCTCCCCCGTCCTCCCTCTCTTGTCGGGCGGCCCCGAGCGCCCTTCACAACAAACGGCAGCCGTGCCGGCCATCTTTTCCCCTCGGTAATGATTCATTAAAATTTTAAATTCAGTTTCGTTCTGTCGCAACGCTTTGGCATGAGGGTGGCGACGCCTTCGGCTTGTGAGATCGCGACTCCCGCCTCCGACCCTGCGCCTCCGTGCGCCGCCGCCCGGCCGTCAGGGTCGCCGTCGTCGGTCTTGTGTAGGTTATGTCGCCGGGGGGCGGCGGGGGGCGGCGGTGAGGGCGGTCCTCTTGAGCCCTGGTCACCAGCATTCAGGTCACCCACGCGGAGGCGCCCGGGGCGTGAGGTGAGGTGAGGCCTTGGCGGTACTGCTTGAGCCTGCAGGGCGCCGGCCGGGAGGCGCCACCCAGCTGCCTCCTGCCCAGGCCTTTTACGGAAAATAATCCACCAATTCCGCATAGGCAGGCTGCCGCGCCACCCCGCCACTCCCCAGGGCGGCCACCCTAACCACCCTCGCGGCGCCTAATCCCCGGGCGCCTCTCTTGTGCGACCGCACGACCTGCCAACAACAACTTGGGCGAAAGGAAAGTTCACAACACTTTACTTTTTTGAAAACACGCGCGCGGTCGCCGAGAACGGCCGTGGCCGTCTCAGCCGCCCTTCGATATACTTGCCGCTCACCCCCAGCGGATATCAGACGGCGCTCGCGGCCCTCCCCACCGAACGACGCTATGGCTCAACACTTTGCCGCCGCTGAGAGGATTCCTCAAGTTATAATCGCCCGAGGTAAACCTGGCCTTTTACAGCGACACGGGGCTCTTTGTGCGTCTCGTCTTTAAGGGCCCGTCCGCCTCTCCCATTACTCGCGAGCTTTTTAAATTCCAACCCTTTTTACACCCCGGAGCGCTTTCGCGCGCGCGGGCCCGCTTTGAAATAATCGGCTGGTCAGGGCCGAGGCGAGAAGGAGAGAGGGAGAGAGAGGAGGGGGGGTGAGAAGGGGTGGCTGCAGGCTGATGAGTCTCTGCCCGTCCATCTCACTCCCACTTCATCAATTGCTGCTTATCTTCGTCTCACTCCGCCACCCCTACAACCTCCCCCCCTCACCTCCCCCTCCCCAGCCACCACCCTCAACTCCATCAACGTGACCAAAACTTTTCTTTGCCAACTTAAAATGTTTAATGTTCCTTTTTTAGCCCCGGCCGGGCCGCCCCGGCGCCAGCGCCCGCCCACCTCTCGCTTCCACTCGATGGCTAGCCCCGCCCCACCCCGCCACGCCCCGCCACGCCCATAAAAACATCGCTCTCTTTCTCCGCTCGAACCTTTTCTCAAGGAACCTTCTCCCACCACCCTTTCCCCTTCTTGGCCTCCTTATTCCCCCGTTTCGCCCCGGCGCCCGTTCTTTCCTCCACGCGCTCTCCCTCGCTTCAACATAAAAATTACTCGAAATTACTTTTCTCCCGCAAATTTACAGTCGTTCCCCATTCCCTCGCCTCTGCTCCCTCCTCGGGTTTAACACTCTGGCCCTTGAACGCGTGGTCACTGCTTAGAAACCTTTACTCGATTATGTTGGTCGATAAAAAATTAAAAAAAAAAAACGGCTAAAATTTAAATTGCGCCATGGGGCCCGTCAGGCGTTTCCGCCCTCTCTAGTTTTCCCTTGAGAACGACGACGAAAAGGAGAGGGGGCGACAGAGAGGTTGCGGTCTGACAAAAGCAAAAGGAAAAGCAGCCAATCGTCCTCCTTCTGGACCCCGAGAAGGAAGTCATTAGCAATACGAAAAGTTGAAAGCGGTCGCGCACCAATCCCGCGGGATTTCACTTCCCTTTGCCGTAGATCTCCGTCGCTATCTTGTGATTACTGCTCCCAAACCAGATTGCCATCGTCAGGTAAAAATCACACATTTTTCTTCAGCTTTCTCATGTGTTTTTTGCACAGAGCGCGTAACGAAAGTATCGTCTGCTTTTTCACTGTCCGCAAGTGACGAACCCGGCAGCCTTGAGCAGACGATGCTGTAAAATCCGCGAAGGCCGTGGGAGGGGTGAGTTTTCTTTACACTCCTTCTGTTCTACGCGCGCTCGTCCAGGCTGACTTGACGACTTTTCATACTTTCGCAAAAATATCCTCGCGACGCTTTACAACTTTCTGCGCGAGGCTCGAAAGCTCGCTCACGCCGTCGTCATCGTTTCAACGATCGACTCAAAACCTCTGGAGTTAGGACACTGACGCGGACGGTATCGGGACCGGAAGGGGTGCGAGAGAGAGAGATAGAGCGAGCTAGCAGGGTGATCGAGTGGGCGAGTAGGACGGAGAGGGCGAGAGAGAGAAAAAGAGAGTGCGAGGGGGGAGGAGGTTGGAGCTGGGCCGGGCGCAGCCCCCGGGTCCGGCATTGCCATGGCAAAATGGGCCATTGCCAATGGAAATGGGGAGGGGGACTGCGAGCGCGCGAAAGCAAGAAAAACGACCACTTTGCGCAAAACAGGCCATATCAATGAAAACGTACGGCGGAAGCGACTTGGCAAAGGCGGCGAGGAGAAAGATGGCGAGCCGATAAGAACCTTCGCGATGTGTAAGAAGTGTTGATAGCAGCGTGACAGCAGAGGGTGGGGGAGTCGCCGGCCCCCTGGGTATGATCGGTTTGGTTAGGAAAAGAACCGCTCTGATTGCCGGCGAGCTAGTTTGGGTACCACGCCCCCCACCTCCAACTCGCGCGCCCGCGCTGCCCTTGGACGCCCCCGGCCCGTCTTTCCCTCCCACAATGAAGCTCGCGCCCCACCTCCCCCGCCCCACCTCCCCGCCGTGCCGCCGCCTCGAAAGAAAGATATAAAGATAAATTAAAAAGATAAAGCGAGAATGGAAGGTGATAAAAAGAATCGGGCCAAACAACGGGACAGGAAGGGAGGTGGGGCTTCCCCCGCCCCGAGCGTCGTCGCGGCCGGGCCCACGGGCTGGGCTCCCGCGCTAGCGTTTTATCATCGGGATTAAAACAAACAAAATATTTGGCACAATTTGGGCCCCTCCTGTTGTTTCTTCGGGGGCCTCCTGGGGGCTAACTATCCCCCGCGCTGCACTCCGACCCGCACCCCGCACAGGCGCTATCGCCCTGACCCCTTCTCAGACCAACCCCCTTTGCCCCCCCCTCGCTCTCTCTCTCTCTCTTTCTCCCTGCCATCTTCT
>NW_026267182.1:1592064-1602650 GCF_000697945.3 Frankliniella occidentalis
CCCCCCCCTACCTCCTCCTTCTCTCGCGCGAATGGACAGGGAAAATCTTCATTTCTTTCCCTAATTTCTTTGTGTATCTCAAAGGACCAGTGTATACAGAATTCATGGCGAACATTCTTGCTCCTCCTCTGTTATGCCGCCCCGACGGCCCCGGCGCTCTGCCGCCCACTTCCTCTTTGTTATTTCCCTCCGCCTCTGGCCGTCCCGTCCGGATGCTGGCCGCCGCTCCGCCCCTCCCCGCCCCGCCCCGCCCCGCTCGCGCACCGTCTTTGAAGTGAGCGACGACGTCGTGTGGAAGACGGTCAGAAATGTGCCGTGCCAATTAACAAAATTATCGGGCAATTATTTGGGAAAATTTATAAATAGCACAAACTTTTTGTGTGATTTTGTTTTTTTAATTGCGAACGTGATTGTTTTTAAAGAATATTTGCGCGCAGGTCGGAGGTCAAAAAAATATTTCTTGCGTGATTTTTACTGGGTGAAAAATATGTTGTTTCGTTGGGGGTGTTGCGAGGGAGGCTTGGCCCGGCGTAGCAGCAGAGCAGCAGCCAGCAGCCGCGCGTTCGCGCAATCAGAGCCGCTCAGCCATAAAACAAAAGAAGAACGCGCGCGCGCGGGGCGGGGGAGGGAGGAGGGGGTGGAATAAGAGGGTGGAAAAAACGGACGGGGTGGGCGTCGAGGGGGTGGCGTGGGGGGAGAGGGATGGCGGCCGAATCAAACATGGCGCGCCTTTATTGCGATTCGTGGGAAGCGGCGGCGCCGGGCCAGAGTGACTTGCGCTGCTGCTCCTCGTCATACTTAAGAAAAATGAGGTTCTACAAATCACTGTTTTAAAAAGTGAAAAGATCGTAAGTCCAGTAGAAGGTCCGAGGACTTACGCCCTTTTCACTTTTCACTGGTGAAATAGTCTTACTCCCGTCTCCCGTTTCGTTTTGCCTCCACAGCACCCTCAGTTGGTAGCGATGGGGAGTTGGTTGGGGAGAGACACCCAGCAGCCGCCGGCGGAGAAACTTTCTTCTCTCTTGGTGCGCGTGTTGACGTCGCATAATAGCGACCCGATCAACTTTTTCTCGTGGCGTGATTCCACGCGGGCCGCCGTCCGGACCGCGCGGGCTGCGGGGGGCGTTGGCGCCCCGGGGGCTCGCGGGGTGCTGTGGGCCCCTCGGCCGGCCGCCCCGCCACGCCCCGCCACCCCACGCTCTGGGCCGTTTTAGGTCTCTAATGGCCGTCATTATCCAAAAGCAGTAGCTCCTTCGGAACTCATCCCACCCCCGATTCCCTCTTCTTTTCGCCCTTCTATCCCCCTCCCCCTTCTTCCCCCTCGCCTGGACGGTCTCTCTCCCGCTCTACCTCTCCCACGCACCCCCCCCCCCTTCCTTTCTTTCCCTGCGAACCGCTTGCTGTTCTGTGCCAGCAGCCACCTCACCTTAGCCTCCTCAATACTTCACTCTAATTTATGTATTTAATTCAACTTTTCACTTAAACTTTCCCGAAGTAAGTTTGCGAAAAAGCAGGCCGCGCGTTATATTGAAGGCAACGCGATGGAAAGAAAGTGATTAGGGAAAAACAAGAAGAGGGTGGCGCAAGGAGTGGCCGCTTCAAAGGGACATTACAAAAGTAGGAGTGACGGACAGCCTCCGCCCGGAGCTCCTTGCTGCGGTGACGAAGCAGAAGAGTTCGCGGGCTCGGGAAGCGGTCGAGAGAAAAAGAAAATTTAAAGTAACAAAATTAAAAACACTTATCTTTCCCTTTTTGTATTTTTGAGAATATTTGCGAGCGGGCGTCACCTGACTGACTGAGGACCTCGGACCGAGTCGCTGCTAATGGGCGGCCCACCCTCGAGCAGAGAGCGGAGAGAGAAGGGACGGGAGGCGAGAAGAAAGTGGGAGAGAAAAAAGAGAGCGAGAGAGAGAGAGAGAGAGAGAGAGGGAGAAAGGGAGATCCACCTATTTCGTTCGAACATTAATTACTGCGACTTAAACGTGCAGTGAATAATTAGAAGGGTATAAAGGGAAGGGCCGGCCAGGCGGAGCAGGGGTGGGGGAACAAAAAGACAACAAGAAGCTACTCCTACGCACCTCAGGGGCTGCCCCGCACCACGCCGCCCGGAGATAAATTTACGAAGGGACGCCTCGCAAACATTTAAAAAAAGAGAGAGAGATAGAGGAGAGGAGGAAACGGAGCAATCATTAACAGCCGTAAGTTTTTCTCTCTCTTGTTTTGCAATCAGGACCATTTTGAACGGCTTCAAAGAATCTTTGTATTTTTTCTCCTTTTAAAATTTAGAATATTTTTCTTGAAACGACCGCTCTAAGTGGCTTTTCTGCCCTTCAAGTAGGCCCCAATTTCCATGCACACCCCCATCCCCACCCGCCTCGACGTCGACGTCGGCGTTCAACAATGTTACCGGAATGAATTGTCCTGGAGGAGGAAAAGGGGCGGGGGGGAGGGGCAGGTTAGGTTGCTGACTGCTTCTTCTTTCTCGACGCTCGACGCCGCCGCCACCACCACCTCTTCTGCCATTTTCATAATAATAATTCCGCATGAACGATGGAGCATCCGCTTTGCCGCGACGCACAGCAGAACACAACGCACCGTGCGCGTGGTGGGCCACATGGTGGGCCACTCGGTGGGCCACTCGGTGGGCCACATGGTGGGCCACTCGGTGGGCCACTCGGTGGGCCACATGGTGGGCCACTCAGTGGGCCACATGGTGGGCCACATGGTGGGCCACGCGATGGGCCACGGAGGCCTTCGCTAATTAATCGCCGGTCCCGAAGGATGAGGCTTTTCATCCCGCGGCTGCATCCGGCCGACCGGCGCGCGCCGATCAAAGCACTTTCCAGATTTAATATTGACCGTGCTGATAAATCCGGCCTAATAAGAGGTTTTTATGCAAATAATCCAATCTCGGAGATCCCTCCCCGTCCGTCCATCCGTTTGGTCGGGTCCGTCCGTCCGCCTTGTGCTCGCGGGGCTCGCGCTCTGGCCGTCCTGAAGGTGGTTGGCTGCGGCCTCCCCTTGCCCTTGCTTGCTGTCCTCCCCGACATTCTTGCCGCGCCCGCCTCGCCTCCTCCTTCTTCGCCCTTTCTCCCACTCTCTTTTCGCGAATTATTTCCATTCAATGAAACCCCTGGAAGAAACAGACGGCCAGCTATCGGAGGCCAAAGCCTCTCTTCTTCTTCTTTCTCTCTTCCCTCCCAACCGCCCTCCTCCCTCTCGCTCGCCCACGGCCGCCCTTTCAATTTCGGCGCCTGGCCGCAGTCTAATTCCCTGGACCACTTTCCCCTGGAGCTCGCCCGTCCGCTCGCCTCGTTGCCCGCGACGCGCCAACGATGGTCTCTTACTTGGAATAGTTCCGTATTTCTTAAGTTTCATCCGTTTCATTTTCAAGCAGCCGGCTGCCAAAGACGAATGAGAAAAAATGGGCAATTTCATTCAAACGTGTGTGACTATACCATCTACCTCGCCACTCTACGTATCCGGGCTGATGATTGTGCACTTCTAACTTGTCACACACTTGTAAGTGATGGAACGTCACACACGCACACAAACACTTTTATTTGTATAGCGTGTGGACGAGGGGTTGTGGGGAGGGAAGGGGTGAGCGGGAGCGGGCGGCCAGGTGCACCCCGGGTGGAGGCCGGCCGGCCGGGCCCGCCGTGGGCCATACGTCCGGGCCGTACAACAAGGGTTAATGGGGAGTCCGAAGTCCGGACCGGAAACCGTGACCATCACCTCGGCTGCTAAAAACAAAGCGCGGCACGCAGCGCGACCACCCCGCACCACCACCCCGGCCCACGCCACGCGCCGCCACCCCCCAGATGTGTCGGCGTCGCCCCCGGCCGGCCCGCCAGTAAACAGTTATGACCGCTCTCTGCAATGAAAAGGAAGAGGAAGTGGAGGGGGGGGGGAGGTCCGTTCATTTGGATAGGGAACGCGCAGGGAGTGATCCGCGTGCCCAAAAGCGCGCGTCTTGTGAACGGCGCGCCGTGTTGCACACGCCAGCTTCAAGGCTGACCGTTTTTATTTCCGAGATCGGATCTCTATCGGTTTTGATAAGGCTGCCGCTGGGGATGATAAGAATATGCCCGATCCGTACCTGCGCCCGCTCGTGCGGTTTGCACTCGAAGCATCATTTCTTGATCCTGCTGAGCAACACTAGAAAATGTTTTTGGTTGGTCAGTCAAGTCGGACATCGGGGGTCTAGGTCAGATCGGAAGCGCTGGTCAGGGTCGACGCGGCCAAGCCCCGCTGGGCAGGCGCGGTCAGTCCCCGGGGCGGCGGCGAGTCGCCCCAAGGCCACTGGCCATATGCCTCTACCCCCACACACACCACCCCTCTCTCCCTCTCACTCCCTCTCCACCCCTCTCCCGCTCCGCCAGGGGTCAGGGGACCATAGGCGTGTGTTGCCGTCTCACTCGCACACCGGTCAGTCCGGTTTTCACACACACACACGCACACACGCACGCACGCACACAACCCTTTTACTCATCCCTTTATACCCGTCGCTGTGTTTCCATTGAGTGGACAGGACGACACCCTCCTTGGCTTTGGGCTCGCCGTGCCTCCGGGGCGAAGGGTGCTATTGCTCCGCTCGGCCCACCGGCCAGCTGCCCATGGCGTGGCGTGGCGTGGCGTGGCGGAGGGGGGGCGTGCCGGCGCAGCGCTCCGGAGGATCACGCGCTGACCCTTCATTGCGCACACCACTACGGCTTTTGGCAGAGATTTAGTGGCCGGGTCACGCTGCTGTTTGGTTTTCGTTGCGACGGAGGGAAAAGGGAAGTGGTGAGGGGAGAGGAGAGGAGGGAGCGGCACAAGGAAGGCCTTGCACGACATCCTCCAACGCGCATCGCATACCCGCGGACTAAACGAGTTTTATGAACGTTGAAAAAGGGGGGGGGGAAGAAATGCATTTACGCCCGTACGCGTCACGGCGACCTCCCGCCCGCGACCGTCTTATGCAGCGGCGTCGTTGTTGCGACATCTCGGAGGCGACTGAGAGGGGAAACAAAAGATCATTTTGTCGCTTCGCAATGCCAAGCATGAAGCGCTCTGCTTTATGGTCATCGGCAAAGAGACGCGACGCTCGGCCGCATAGCGGTTCGACGCGGAATGACGACATCTGCACCGCGCTGAAAGCGCTGCAGACCAAAAGAGAAAAAAAATTAAAAAGAAACCCCCGGTGTGTGTTGCTAATCATCGTCATCATCATCATCGTCGTGCTCATCCTCGGCAAACGCGTCCTGCCGCTGCTGCTGCCGGACGGAGCGAGGCATCCGACACGCGGGTCATTGCGTCGTCCTGCGACGCGCGGGCCGGCCGCAGGACGGCGGCGATAGCCCCTAACACACACCCCTCCGGCCCCCGAAATCCCGCGTGCACAGTGGACAAACCAGTTTGGCAAGTTGGCCAGAGGGTGGCCCGGGCCGGCCGGCCGCTCGGGGAGACAAAAGCGGAAGGGAAAGGGTTGGCGGGGCGCGGCGTGGCGTGGCGTAGCGCGGGGTGGACACGAACCTGAGACAGAGGCCGCGCGCGTTACCTGCTGCAGCGCGCCGCCCCGCGCCGCCCCGCGCCGCGACCTGCTGCAGCGTCTTTTGTTTCAGTAATAACCTTTCCGCGCTGCGCGGGGACGGACCCGGGGGGAAGGGGAGGGGGGAGGGGGGTAGAGCAGGACAGACGGTGCGATGATGAGAATATAGTAGTCAAGTTGCTAGCTTGCTTGCTGTGCTCTGCCGCCTCTCCGCGCCGCGGCGCATGAGACACACGCCTGTAGGGGTCATCGTTTCGTTAGCCAGGAACTTTTTATCCGTTGCAGTTTTAGTTTTGTACGTTATTACTGTGTATACGAGTGAATTTAGTGTTTTGTTTCGCTCCCATGCGTTGCACACAGCAGGTGCGAAAATGTGCGGTCAAATCGACATTAGCGAAATGTCAACGATCGACTCAAATTTAACGCAATCGATCGAAAAATCGATTTTTGGATTTCTTACGATTGCGGGGGCTGCCCCTCGTGCATTTCATTTTGGGTGCGAACGGAGCCGGTCGCTTGCGAGTGTTGTCGTTGTCGGTGACGTGGACGATATGACGTTGCAGTGCGGCTGACCTAAATGAGTTTTGCCGTTGCGCTCGTCACACCGACTTCTCTCTATCCGCGGAACGGCCCGTTTGGTAATGAGCCGCCGGGTGGGCAAAGGGGTTGGCCTCCGCGGTCCGGCCCGGCGGCGGCGGCGCGGCGCGCGGTGGTGTCCGGCTGGTCAGCGTCCGCGACGCAAATGATGTCCCTGAAACAAAAGAGTGTGGCCCGGTGTGGGCCTCGGCCGGCCATTGTCCAGCAGCCCCGCGGCCGCCGGACCGGACAGTTCAGAGCGGCGGGTCAGCTGCTGACCCTTTGAAACAATGGGAGATATTAGGGGGCCGCGCGTCCGGCCGCGATGGGCCGGTGGACAGGCCGGACAACGGATCGGACAGACGGACGCGCGCTGATGGGCTCCAGCGCACCTTGATGATGCACCCTTCCCCGCGCCACCGCGCCACACCGCGCCGCGCTCTGTAAGACAATGAGAAGACGCTCCCCAGCTGCCCCGTCCTGCCGCGCGCCCCGCCCCACCAAAGCAGCGCTCTTGCAACCCTCTATGCTCGCCCAACGGCGGCCGCGGCAGCCGTGCAACGTGCGACCAAATGCACGTGACATTTTTGAAGAATTTCATTATTTGTTTGTGTTAGTATCCGTTCGCAACCGTTTTACACATAGGCTGTTGTTTTTAACAGCCGCAACAGTAAATACAACTTGATCAAGAAGTCTCATGAAAATCACAAACATCAGTAAAGTTTTAGCTGCATTTTAATTCTCTTTTTTGTTGCGTTGCTGTAAGTTTTAGATGGTAGAATTTTCAGTTGCTTAGATTTTCTTTGGCTACTTAGGTGCCCATACAATACAACGCTGACGCGACAGGTCCCTAGCGCACTCTATCAAATGCGAATAGTGTGGCGTTTCTCCTCACGGTTGTCGTCATGTTTCTCGCTCTGTTTTTTCCCTGAGGTCTTCCCCGGTCGAGGGGGTGCTGTCTTCGAAAATCATTGTACAAGGCCGAAAAAATCACAAAAAAAATCAAACGCAATCAAAAAAAATCAAAAAATCAAAATCAAAATCAAGAAATCAAAAAACCAAAAAAATCAAAATAAAATCAAAAAATTAAGAAAATATCATGAAATTTAGGCCTTTTTGTGCCAAAAAATCAAATTTCAGATTTTAAAAAATAAAAAAAAATCAAAAAATCAAAATGAAATCAAAACAATCAAAATGAAATTAAAAAAATCAAACCAAAATCAAAAAATCAAACCGAAATCAAAAATCAAAATTTCAAAATGTGGACTAGCTGGAAATTTTGTTTAAAAAATCATTTTTAAACATTTGAAAAAAATCAAAATAAAAATAAAAAAAAATCAAAATAAAATCAAAAGAAATCATATGATTTTATTTGATTGTCAATCATTGTACAACTTTCGCACAAGACAGCACCCCCTCGTCCCCGGTCTTCCCGCGGACAGCCGTGCGATGCAGGGTGGCCTGCGGGATGGGAATACGGCAAGGTGGTATGGTAAGGGGGGGGGGGGGGGGGGGTAGACCAGCGGCGGGCTGAGGCCGGACGGAGGTGGAGGCTATTTCACAGGGTCCCGTTAGAAGCAGCTGGGCAACGGGGATCCTGGAACACGTATATGTACACGCGTCGTCAAATCAAGTGCTTTTTTACATTTTAAACGGACATTATGACACGCACGCACAGAAATGACAGGCAGAAATAATTTTCCGCTCGACTGGCGGCCCACCGCCACCGCCACCGTGACTTTGGCGTCGGGATTTCGCGAAGCGCCGTTTCCGCTTTGGCGTGGGCTGCACGTCGTGGAGATGGAAGCGAACTTGTTGTTGTTGGGGAGGGACAAAGGCACGGCAGACAGGCGCACCCCGCCGGTGCGCTGGCGCGTGTGTGGATAACGAACGCGATCGGCCCCGGCGCGGCGCCGCAAGTCAAGACGCACCAGACAACAACTACGTGTGTCATGTCATTATAACACGCCAACAACGGCAAGTCGACATGTGCGCGCGCGCGCCTGCGTGTGTTGCTGCTGCTGCTGCTGCGCGGCGGTGCACGACGCGAGGAACTTGGCTCGTTATTGTTGTCATTTATTGGGCGCATTATATTCGCACTGCTAAAGCATTGCTGCGAGGGGCCCTGCTTTGCTCTTGCTGCTCGCGCTGCGGCTGCGGCTGCTGCTTGCCAGCGCCGCCGTGCGCCCCAGGCAGCCCGCCCGCGCCCGTGCGCAGCGGCACTGCCTACCCTGAGCTCGCAAGGCGCTCGGGCACGCTCGCGACCTGTCCACCACCCGCACTTCTGCAACTGCACGCAGGGGCTCCGCGGTCTGTTTAGATCTACCCGTTTAACTTTTCGTTTCCACCAATCAGCACAGCTCCAACGCCCACCAGAGAAAAAAAAATCCAAACCTGGTGCAGAAAAAAAAAAAACGTAAGGTGCTAAATTTGGCATTAAGCCACATTTAGAGCGATTTAGATTTTTTTACCGCTTGCTTGTCGTGTGTAGTCTGCCCGTCCGGGTTGTTGCGGATTATGACGACACCACCGTCCCCACGGACGCCGCGCTGCGGCGGTCGTGTTGCGAAGTCACGGTGCCTAACTGTCGCATTGTCCCCCGGCCGGCCGGCCGCCGTCGTCCCTGCGGACGTCCCATGGACACACCCCAGCTGCCCTCCGCGCCGCGCCGCGCGGCTCCGCGTCCGAACGCAAACATCTCAGTACGCTCGCCGATTAATTACAAAGGAACAAAAGGAGGGAGGAAAAATTAAGCGTCGCCTGTTTGACCTGTTCCTCTCCGCTCGCTCGCCGCTGGTCGCGGCTGCCTCCCTCCGTCCTCTACCTCCCCGTCCTTTCCCCCCGGGCCCGCCCCGTACCCCCACCAGCTCACTGCCTTCGTGTCCGGCGGGCCGGCGGCGGCCGCCCGACCGTATGCGGAAGTAGCGATCAACGGCACAGAGCTCCAACTCACACGTCTCTGGGCTGCGTGTGTGCTCAGGTGACCGCGCGACCGAGGGCCGCGGGCCGGACGTGCGGCAGGCGCGAGGACACCGCCGAGGACATCGCCGAGGGTCATCGCTGAGGACACCGACCAGGGCCATGCACATCACCTAGGACACCGATCAGGGTGTTCTCAAATGGAAGCGGGGCCGCGCAGGACGTGGCCAAGACACCACAGCCCAGGCACAGCGGACACACCCAGGACACCCCCAGGACACCCCCAGGACACCCCCAGGACACCTCCTAGGACACCGACCGGGACAAAGGGGCAGGACGTCGTTGCCGTTGTCGCTCTGGCAGAGTGAAGGTGCTGAGCAATAGGCAGGTGGTGAGTGTGGCAAGTTACATACGACCATAATAATGCGAAAGCTATAACAGTAGGCTGACTGAAGTATTCATTTTGCTGACCGTTTGACCGTTATCATACAACAAATTTAGTCTTTTTAAAGAATGGTATTCTTTCGTGTCCGCAGCAAACGCCAACCTGTTTGTTCGAGAGCCTCCTCGGTGACTGCAACCCATCAGACATTTCAACAAAGTTTCACAGGTATGTACGGTGACTGTATACAGGGTGGTTCACAGACCCCTTCCTTTATTTTGCTTATACTGTACCGCATGCACAGATGCAGGCAGGCGTGCGGACGGGTTGCATACTCGCACGGGGCCATAAGGCGCCGCGGTGAGCGACGGTAGGCAAGCCCGCCCGCACGCTTGCATGCGGTACAGTATAAGCAAAAGAAAGGTAGGGGTCTGTGGACCACCCTGCCCCTTCCTGTAATTTCCTCACACTGTACCGCATGCAGGCGTGCGGGCTTGCCTACCCTAGATCGCCGTTGCACCTTATGGCCCCGTGCGAGTATATGCAACCCGGGCGAACGCCTGTGTCCGGTACAGTATAAGCAAAATGAAGGAAGGGCTCTGTGGACCAACCCCCATAACAACACGAAATCTAGAGGAATTTAATGTATGCGAGCGAAAATAATATTTTTGGGGGGTCAACACTAACAAAAATCTTTTCCTGTGGTTACAAAGTCATTATTCTCCGTTATTTTTTGTTGTTTGCTACTTTGCTCCCTTCTTCTTTTTTTTTAACATCGCCCCCTTCAGGCGGAAGACGGCTTTGGGCAAATAATTAACATAAACAGCGGATATTTTCCTCGCCGGGGTGAAATAGAGCAACATTTTTCAGGCAAGAATGCGAGATAGCCGCTGCGAAAAGGCAGAGACGTCGAGAAAAGGGGTGGAGCAGCCCGGGCCAAGTGAGAGAGAGGGAGAGGGGTGAGGGGCGAGAGAGGGAGAGAGGCCGATACTGTCCAGAAGGCATGGCAGATAACGCCAAAGAAATAAGACATTTCCATCTCAATTTCTCGAGGCCACCCCGCGGAGCCTCGGCGGCGCGGCGGGGCGTGGCGGGCGGGGCTTTGGTGAGGGCGTAGCGAGCGCGCTGCGCCTGACACCCCCTCCCTGCCCATCCTCCCCTCCGGCCGGCCCCCGG
>NW_026267182.1:1602736-1608140 GCF_000697945.3 Frankliniella occidentalis
ACTACAGTGTATACAGGCGCTGATTAAGGGGGGGCGCTCTCTCTCTCTCTCTCTCTCTCTCTCTCTCCACCCCCCTCCCTTTCCCTCTCTCCCCCTCTCCCACCACCCTCTCCACCCCTCTCTTTCCCCTTCCAATCTCATCAAGTTTTTAATCCTTCGGAAACTCGGGGAGATGAAAGTATTCCTTTGTCTCCCAACTGTCTTCTGGGAAATTGAGGATTCGACTCGAGATAGGCGGCCGCTGCCGCCCCTTCCCTCCCGTCCCATTACCCCTTTGCTTCGCTTTCGTGCTTTTTCCTTTCCTTCCTCTCACCCTGTCCAACGTGGACCCAGGGGGAGGGGGAGGCGGGGGGGCGTGAACGGAATGACCGATAATTGGGCGGGTTCATTGTGAAATGGAGGGGCCCGCTCCTTCACGCCGGAAGTGTCTTGACGGCCATCTTGAAAAAGGGAGAAGGGGCTTCTGTCCCTCTCCCACCAACTTCTTTCTTTATTACTCTGCCAAAATGTAATCTCTGTCGTTGGCGTTGCCGAGGTGATAGATCACCCCCCGCGCTGCTGCTTGTGCGTCCGCCGCGCCGCCTCTCACAATGACCTGAATAGGCAGATAAGAAAGTAGGCACTTAACGCTGCTTGTTTTGTTTCCCTTGCGAAGAAAAGTCTTTTGCGGATAAGAAGTGCAATTCCTGACAGTGTAGAAGTATCCAGAAAAGTCTTTGGGACTATCATTATGAGCAAGTGAGGGGGGAAATTCAGATTTTTTTAAATGGATTTCCAATTTATTGAGCGAGTTCCACTAAGACGTAAAATTTACATAATTCGCACCTCATGGTGCGAATAAATATTACCAATTTCAGGAGGTTTTTAGTCTTCCGTTGTTTTCATGGGCCATTGCTTTCCTGTTAAGTTTTCTAAGTCATACGATGTTTGTGTGCTTGTGTTTGTATTAGTGTGTTTCTTTCCTTTCGTTTTTCTTTTGTGTGATTTTTTGAGTTAACATAAATGATGCCTCTGCACTTCCAGCCGCAGGGCACAGACATCTTATCTCTGAGTGATGAGCTCATAGCTCACGGCGAGGCTCGTACTCATCCTAGGATTTGTACTACTGTACCAACCACGTGTTTGTCATTCGTCGAAAGGCGTGTGTTCCCCCAAATTACGTCAAGGCTAGAGGTGGCAAGAGGAGACTAACGCTAGTTGTCTAGTTGCTGGATTTTAAGAATTTGCTATAGCAGTTGTCGGTACATCACGCGTGATGCAAGCGCGCTTGTTGCGTTTCAAACGGAAAAACATGTGCATGTGCATAAATTTTGCACAGACATTGAGATTTATCTTCTTGCGCTTTCGGTGACTTAAAAGTACGAAATAGTTCTTCCCAAGCTTTCAAACCATTTTTTTAGAATGCAAACACACAGTTTGCAAGCTTGCATCCTATGATTTTAATAGCCTGCATTCTATAGAATTTCTATGCAATATGAACTAAGTCTGAGAAAAAAAAAACGCTCGTGATTTCTTTGCAATGTTGCAAAGAATATAGTTTGCAAGCATGTTACAGTGAAGGGTACGATTGTGTAGAGGGCTATCGTAGTGTGGTCTTTTCTTTTGGTTCAGGGTAAAAAATAGTTTCTTTGAATTTCAACACCCGGCCTCGGTTGCCATTGGCGTTCTCCATTCGATCCAAGACCAGGTCTTCAAATTCAAGATTTTGTTTACCGTATGCAGGCGAGGCGAACGGTTGGGCCCGTCACTCACCGAAACGAGTGTGCAACCCCTTCTGCATCCGCTACAGTAGAAGAAACAACGACGGAGATGGGTTATTAGGCCACCCTGTAAGCCGTTTTTATATATAAAGCCAAAGTAGTATTAGTACTGTACTGTATTTGTATTGCCACCTGTGTATTTTTGTAGTATTAGGACTGTACGTTTGTAGTATTATTACCCCAGCTAGAAATACAACCTCGAAACGACGTCGAATCCACGTCGAAGTCGACAATTCACCGATCTAGGTGACAAAAACCCATCGAATCGACGTCGATTTCGCGTTGATCGATGAAATCGACCAAATTTCGACGACGCATTGGCTGGGTACTGTACTTTTGAGCTACTGTGAGCACATATTTAACAGTCATGCAATTGCATGCATTGACTTAAGTCTCAATCGACCGACGCGATAAACAAACCGCTCAGTATGTACAAAACAAAATCAACAATTTTCTCAGTTATGTAATCGGTTAAAATTGAAAAAAAGTCAGAAGAAAATAAAACTTTGTTTTTTTTATCTGACAAATATAATACGACAATACGCGAACGCACATTATTTTCGAGTCAATCCGCCATGGAAAGCTATGTGGCGACATACCCCCGACGCGTCAGAACCTCACCCCACCATCTCGGGGGTGGAGACGCGGCGGGCGGGAGAACGGGGAGGGGATGCGGGTGGAGTGGAGTGGAAAGGGAAGGGGCGGGAGAGGGGTAGCAGTGGATTGGGGGGAGGGAGGGAGCATGCAAGGAAGTGGAGGGAGGGCTTGTGGGGTTGCCCGATGACACATTCAAGGCCCGTAATTAGCACCTAATCCTCATCTGCCGCAACGATTTTGCAATTTGACGAATTTCTGCACACTGCACACGCGGCTGTGCGGAGGCAAACCGTCGAATTGTGACCCAAGAAAGCGTACTCTGTTAATAATTTGCCAACATTTAAGTTTCAGAAAAACCATATGACATAATAACTATCTCAGGAATTTTTATTTCCGTTACCTTCGCAACACGAATGCATTGCATATGCATACACTGTAAAACCAAGTGTGTACATAGTACACTCTTCCGTGTGCATATTAAAAAGCACGTACAAAGAAGTGTGTTACAGTCGACTACAGTGTATACAGGCGCTGATTAAGGGGAGGGGGGGATCCCCCCCCCTGTCTCTAGAGAGCCGCCTAGGTAGGCAATTTGCGCCACAAAACCACTGTATGTAGGCAATCGACAGTGCATTCCCCTGTCAGCCGGACCTTAATCCGCCCCTGTACATCTGTTAGGTTCCCACTTGGAAAACTAAGGTACGGGTAGGAGTACAACTCTATCACATTTAAAGATGTTTCAGTGATTTGGTTTACTAACACCCCCTTATAGTGCAGACTTTTTGAGCGATTTAAGTGTCTTTGTAAAGTATTAGCAGTCTAAAAAAATATTTACCCTCTCTGGAAAGGCACGAAGTAGCACCTTTGTTTCTCCAGATGGACCCGCCCTTAATAAGCTTTCATTTCTCTGAATGGCCATGTTGTTTCCTCCATTATAGTTATCGTAAAATATTA
This sequence comes from Frankliniella occidentalis, assembly GCF_000697945.3. Lineage (NCBI taxonomy): Eukaryota > Metazoa > Arthropoda > Insecta > Thysanoptera > Thripidae > Frankliniella > Frankliniella occidentalis. Next base: position 1,606,048 of record NW_026267182.1, read on the forward strand.
ATTACTTATCGGAGTACATGGAAGCGTTTCGCGAAAATCGTTGCGATGACAACTTACGGCCAACGATCAGGCTCCTTTTGCGTGTCCCTCCTGGCTATGCAGCTTGAGAGAGTGTCGCTCGAGACGTATCGCTACGGCCCTCTATCTCGTTCTCTCTCCATTGCGTCCGTCACTCACTTTCCCAGCGTTATCGAGTCGTATTGTCTGATGCTAAACGTTTCCATTTCCTCTTAATTTCTGGCGTTTCGTCTGTCCGCCCGGTTCGCTCCGCGGGCCCTGGCCGGCGCTGCACAGCCCGCCTCGGCGCCTCGCTACCCATAAAACCATTTTATTCTCTCCTTTTGTCGACGCTCATCAGTCGCCAAGTATCTCCGTGTCGTCTCTGTGTCCATCTCTCCTTCTCTTCTCCCCGACCTCTTTGGCTCTGGCCTGGCAGGGTCTCAGTGCTCCATAGATGGGACTTCCGCACTGTTGTACTCGTAAATTTTGTCAGGCAGGCCTTTTCTTCTATTTGCACCCTTTTAACTTTCAATATGTACGCAACCTTGTTTTTCTCTGCAATAGTTTTTTAAGAGGCTTCCTTGGCTATGGCGGGGAATTCAAAATTTCACACTTCTGGCGAGAGAAGAGTGGGGCGCGAGACACGTTTCCGCAGTCACTTGTTTTGTTAAATGCCTCAGTTCCCTCTGCTTCTTGACATGGAGCAGCCCATCCCAGCCCAGCAGAAGCAGCAGCCCGCGTAGTAGTGCCGTCATTGTTCTTTGCCGTCCAGCGGAGTTTCAGTTGTGGACATAATTTTGGCATCTTTAAAGAAAGTCCAGCGCTATGCACTGAAAAGATAAAGGTGTGGTGTGGCTGTGACAACTTTTAAAGGTGCTATTTTTAGAGCCTCTTTTAAAACGTACTGAAATCTTAAAAAGTCCTGAATCTGACACCTTTGAAGTAACTTTAGCTTCTAAATCATTAGCTCTCTCGAAAGTTTCCCAAGCTCTCCTTAGAGCAGCTTTGTGACTACAGGGGACGATTTGACTTGACTAATCGCGAGCCGACTGTTTGGGTTATGCCGCAGCCAACTCAAAATCAGTAATCCGGACCAAAATTAAAAAGGAATTACTTTTGTTTTCATTTTATACGCCGCACCATCTTACGTATTGACTAGAAAGCAGTGTGCGGTCGCCGCGCGCACCGTCCGTGCACTCTCCCCGTTGGGGTTGGGATGTATGCTGCGCCGCCTGGCAGGCGTGCGTGGCGGGTTTGCCTATCGCCACGGCGCCTTGCCTCTCCGTGCGGAGTTTGATAGTTAGGCAACGACTCGAGCCACTCTCCCCGTTGGGGTATGCTGCCCCGCCTGGCAGGCGTGCGTGGCGGGCTTGCCTATCGCCACGGCGCCTTGCCTTTAAGTTCACTTATTTGTTCCAGAGAGTTAGTCAACCCGCTCTCCGCGCCGCGCACGGCGCAAGCGGAGCCTCGCCACAACAGAAAACGAAGCAAGTGTATGAGCTGCCTCGCCACTGCCGGTTCGCCTTGTTTCTCCTTCCTATGAAGGCTATGTGCTGCCTGTGCTGCAGCCGTCGACAGCGCATACCGCGCCAACACCGCGCTGCCTTCTGCTTTGCCAGCCCTCCCTTCCCCTTCAAATCGAAATCTTTTCCTTCTTATTGATTCACTGCCGCCGGGCTCCGCTCCCCGTTCCCTCCTCCCCCGTACAAAAATACCCTTCAATGGCCGAGCGCGCCACGCGAAAGAAGGAAAGAAGGGGTTGGGTGGGCAGCCGGGAGGGGGAGGAGCGGTGCGGCTACAAGTGGGTGGTGTTCTCGCTCGCTCGTTCCTCCCCCTTCTTTCATTTTCTCCGTTCTACTCGTTTTTGTTTTTTTTACCCCTGATGGAGACATTTGGAACGGCGGGACCGGCCCGGCCCCAGCAGCAGCGCCATTATACGACGCCGCTAGCGCACAATTTAAAGGCGTAATGCAAAAAATGAGAATAAAGTAGCCGCTTCGACTTTGGCCTCGTCGGCCTGTCACCGCGGAACGGACTGACTGAGAGAAATGCGTGACAGGCAGGTCGAGGGGCGTGCGGGGGAGAAGGGGGGG
>NW_026267182.1:1608190-1647183 GCF_000697945.3 Frankliniella occidentalis
GTCAGTAAATGGGTATAATGACAATCAAGTCCATTGTGAGCAAGTCCCTCCGCTAGCTCAACTGGAACAGAGATGCAGCTCATGATAACAAATCAGGGGGGGGGCGATAACGGGGCCATGGTTGGTAGGCGCCTAGATAACGCTACCAGCGGCTGAACTGAAACTCTTCTGTTGTCTTGGAAAGATGGTCGATGCCTGCCGTGCACGGCTCCGACTAGACTTCTTGACTTTTCTCTCCCTCTCCACCTTCTACTTGCTTGGCCCTTACTGTGCCGCTCCCCCGGCCTGCCGCTTCTTGTGCCTCCCCAACACGACCCGTGCCCTTTTGTACTCGGGGCGCGCCGAAATGACACTGATATTCTTTTGTTTCTTATCGCCAACGCCAGGCTATTTTTCGCTCTTAGTTCCTGTCGTCAGGGGAGAAGTTTTTCGCCAAGGGGCTTCCAGATTACCCCCACCCCCCTCTCCTCTTCTCTCCTGTTCGCCCTTCTTTCTCTCTAACAAGCTTGGCTTTTGTGTTGCAGGCTGCAGTCCTAGGGTGAACTACTATCTGCAAGGTGGACTATCAGCTTTATTGGTGCAGCTACGTGAATGTCTCTCCTAAGTACTTTAAATCCGAATGTACTTAAGAAAATGATTGTACCAACATTATGCTGTGAATAATTAAATAAATGTTTTAGAAAGGTTTGAGACTAGACACTTAACTCATGACCACATAGAAAAAAATATATGCACCCTCACTTATAACTGCAAATCAATTTCCAGAGTTCCAAGCAGATGTAAAATATGGGAACAGTTAAAAAAGAAAATAATCAATAACAGACTAAGGATAACAAATTTTAATGTAGCTTTATTTTTAACAGTGATATACATTTATGTGGGCTTATACCACTCATTTAAAATACATTATGATTAAAATGGAAGACAAGTCAAAAAACGATTCCTCTCAAAAACCTACAGATTTAACTTCTTTGGTCGGACCAGTCCAATAAAGACATGGTGAAATATCTGAGAAATGTAAGATAACAGAAAAACAAAATGCGTACAATACTGTTTATCACAACTGAAATACCAATCAAAACTAAAGAACTATTCAAGACAGTAAACATCATGGATATCATTATAATTTCTGTACTTTCCCAATTATGAGACTCCCCTTTTATTGGCCTAAAAATTTGTCTCTGAGCAACATGGGTTGGGGGAAGGGTTCTTATATGGGAAGGTTTAAGCCAAGAGGGAACACACTTAGCATGGACACCAAACTAAAAAAGAAACCCTTTTTCATTTCCTGAATTTGGGGTCTTAAAAGTGGAAGGGGATCTTATATCTAAGGGGGTCTTATACTCAGGAAAATACAATAAATTCCATTTAAAAGATTCATTTCATGATTATTAGTTACTCTGAACAACTAAGTTCCAGTTTAAATTATTGTCATTGCAACAAATTTTTCTTATATTTACGGTAGTATATAAAATTATAGGATACCCTCACTGATGCAAGTTATTTTTGGAAAAACCAATGCACGGGAGAAATGACTAAAATCCAAGTGTGTACAGATGACTTTTAAGACTTCGATTTTGTTTGATTAAGCGTAAAGCATAGAAATTTAGTAAATATATGCAGTGATATGCGCAACAAAATACTGACCAAGAACTAGTTGAAGCACTTGATATTGATAATTAGAGATAGTTGATTGGTTATATGTTTATCCAATAATTCACAAAGTGTGATGGGGTCTTCATTCTTTAAGTAGAGTAGCAGGATAAATTACTTTTGGATTCTCAATATCACTCTTACCTTGAATAAGCTTTAGCTCATTTTGGTAGACTGACTTTTCATTATTACCTGGGTGGAACAAAATAGGTATAAGTCAAATTTTTCCTTGAAGTTTTGTATACAATGTATACTATGCATTTGTTTTATAAAGGATTAATGACCATTCTTTAGTGCTATGGTACGCTGTAAAATAGCCTGTATTGTGGCGACAGTAAACTCCAAAGCTTGTTTTAAATTTTGCTGGGAACGCCACATCCAAGCCAGGAAGAGTGCAGAGAATAAATCACCAGTACCTGTGTAGGAGCCCTCTAGCTTCGGGAAAGTAACTATTGCTCTTTCTCTCTTTCCCTCTGAAAAGAATTGCTTGTAAGACAAGTAGCACTGACAGCAAAATAATTCAGGAAGCAATTAAGCCATACCAACTATCATGCTTGCTAAGCAGAGAAGAGAATCATCATCTCCCAGTTCTGATGATGAGATAACAACAGTTTGTGGACCCATGTTGTGTAATACTGCAGTTGCTTCCCATGCATCTTCAACGGACTTCACAGGTTTACCAGTCAAAATCCTGCAAATTTCAGTACAGTGCTACAGGTAGTTCAATGAACCCTTAAACAGTTGTAATAATGGCATTGCAAACAGCTTATGACATTTTTCTTCAAATTGGTAAATTGTAACTCACTCCAATTCAAATTGATTGGGAGTAACAACGTTAGCTATTGGTATGATGGTTTTCTGGTACACTTCAATTAAATCTGATGGAACATATACACCACGGCCAATGTCACCAATAACAGGATCACATACTGGTGAAATATAAAAAGGTTGTAAAAAAATGTAATTAAATTAAAATATCTCCCTTTCTATTACAGTGTAAAATACTTACAATATATCAAGCCTGGATTCTTTTTGCGTAGCTCGCAGACAATATTGGCAATGTGCGACAGGAAAGACTTCGAACGACTATAACCAGTCAGTAAATGGGTATAATGACAATCAAGTCCATTGTGAGCAAGTCCCTCCGCTAGCTCAACTGGAACAGAGATGCAGCTCATGATAACAAATCAAGTTGGGAGACTAGTAGTACCCCAAGTCACAATTAATTAACCTTGTTCATATTATTTAAAAAATATTCAAAAGCAATTTAAGTACTAACCCAATTCTTGTTCAGCCAATACGTGTCCTTTCCAATAGCCATACCCAGTATGATTTGAAAACTGGACTGAGTTTACAGCATCAACATCAAATCCTAAGACCTGCATGGAATTTAAATGAGGGGGAGCTCTTACAAATTATTACAGATATCACACAGAGATGGGAAATATTCAATGATTCAGCTTACCTGCAATGGAAATGTGGCACTTTTGTTGCCCACATAACCCGAAACTACATGGCTCTGTATCGAGAGAACGCGAGGGCTGGTGTCTCCCATCGTGATGCTATTGCTACGGCGTCTCTGAAGACGACAAAGGTTGAGACCAGACTGACTGCAACTCTGAGATAAGAGTCCTAACGAAGCGCCAGCATTCGGCCAAAGTATTGTGTTTACACTACACATCTGCAGTCTCGAGCCATTTCTAACACTTAAATACATTTGCTGCCTTTGACACACCCATGAAAAGTAATGGAATGGTTTCAAAATAAAAATCGTCCAGAGAAATCGTTGGAAAGTACTGGATTTGTTCCTTTTTTCAGTCTAAATCATTATTGAATGTCGAAATAAGAGGTGGCATGACGAGGAATGATGAATATTGATTGTCGTCTGCTCTTATGTCTGCTACTCTAACCCTCCGCATTTGCCAACATATAGAAGCAATATTCAAATTTAAGTCCACAAGATGTAGAAGCGTGGCAATCTTGAGAGGAGGACTTACTATAGATCTATTTTAAAAAAATTCTTTGAAAGTGTCAACTGCCACGATTGTGTCGTGTTTTTTTTCCTAAAATTAAGATAGTCAATGATGAAAGGTTTGCGCAGGGATGCACGGAAGGGCAGATTTTGGATCGGTGCGCATCATCTGCATCATTCATCCTGTTCTTTATGGACTGACAACCAACATAGCTCGATTTTGAGTCTTTATAATGAGTTTTTTTTGTCTTACATCTGTTCTAAAGTCTGTACACTCGAAAATAAATAAATGAGTTGCGTTACTAGTATTTGTATCCCAAATCTCCCATGAGCTGAACTGAACTCGTGGTCACGCAACTCGATTGTTTTTTCCCTGCACAACCACGGATTATGGGTCAGCCATCTTCGAAAGACTTTCAGACCAGAGGACACCTTTGAATCTTCTTGATAATCTGTTGAACCCGAGGAACTCCTTTTCATCGGTAGGGCAGAACTTTTTTTCAAAAAACAACCGTCCTGCATGTATGTTCTTTGTTTTGCTTTTTGTTCCACTTGATTTGCAAAGTTGAACCTTTTGAACTGCTGAACCTTCTTGCCTGTTCCGAGTAGTCATCATGTGTTTAAATTTATTTCCTTTTCACCTTCTGGTCGCTATCTCTTTCATTACGCGTTAGATTCCGCTAATTTTTCTCTTTGTCTTATTGCTCTCTACATTGCTGAACTCATGCTGTCATGTCTTTAGAACTTTAGGGTTAGTTTTGTCAAGGACAGATGCTGTTTTGCCTTTCTCATCAGCTCATGCAGTCGTGTAGCCTGTTTGCTACCTTCTTTATTTTTCTATGACCTTAGCTTATCTTCTTGCGTCCCTGCCTGTATCTCTGTCATTTTCTTTAACCCTCATAAAATGCGGGTGGTTTGGCTACAGTCCAGTCAAAACTGCACTAGTTTTTTACATGAACGTCATTATCTTTTCAAATCTAAACCTTTCATAGACCTCAAAACTTTGAACATCATCTATGTTCCAAGTTGTGTGCTGTTTGCTGTTCCTGTGCCATGTCAGTCATGTGTGTAGTTCATTTTAATAAAACACTAATAGAAAGCCTTGTGGCCTCAAAGCTTTATGTAATTTATCAATTTAGATTATTATATTAAACATTAAATTAAATAATTTATATTAGAGATTGTCATTTAGTGTACTGAACTCTACGAGATGATTAGTAAATTGTCCTTCAGGTCACTTAAGGCCTCATTTGATTTATTAAACCATTGCCATTGCGTAGCGCCAATGCTCATCCACGATTTTCAATATCTAGGTTGTGGTGTGAAATGTGCATTTTAAGTATATTTCTGAATGCTTCTCTATTTGCCAAAGCTCATTTTATTTCGTCCCAAGTATTGCTTTGGCTGTTAGTTAGTAACTTCACACTTGGTGTTTGGTATGCATCTGTTTAAAAATTTCTATGCTTTCTTACTGTGTAGCAAATTTTCTTACGCACTTCAAAGCTAGTTGCCTTAATCAAGATACTCATCTTGGTGAAAATTCTATTGTTCTTGTGGAGCCATTCTGTAGTCACTCAATACTACCAAAAGTGTCTTTCATTCTGTAGAACATGTATTTAATATATTTTCACAAGAGCATAGATGATGTTTCTCAGCAGTTTTGTGTCAGTTTGTGTTCATACACTTCTGTATTACATGCTGATCTGAAATATTGTACTGCTCAGGAACATCTTGCTTACTTACTGTACAATGATGGATATTGGTTCAAGTATGATGGGCATGGTGTTTACACCAGAAAGTTCTCTTTTCATAGGTGATTGCCATGGTGTATCATAGGTCGGAGGGGGACACCACCCCACCAGCCAGAGACCGAGCTCCACCATCTCAGTCAAAATCTGACGCTCAGCCCCTTAATGCTTTCCGGAATGATGGCAGTTTTCTTGAAATGTTCAAGAGAATGCAGGAAGCAAGTGGAAGTGGGACTCCTTCAACATCTAGTTCAAGCAAAAGTATTGAGTCATCAGCCCCACTGTCCTCAGTTAAAACAGAAAGTGCACAGCCTGCATCCCCAGAAATTCATCCAACCACTTCTGGGCAGTCAGGCAATATCAGCAGTGGTGATGAAAGTTCCAAAGAAGCAGTCAAACGTGCTCCTATGGTTGGAAAGAGACGAGGTGGAAGGGTTTTACCTACAGGTGTGGTAAAGAAGAAGCGCGCGGGCGAAGAAGAGCCTGAAGAAAAACCCAAAGACGCTTGGTCTCTCTACATGGCTGAAGTTAAAAGATATAAAGAGACATCTTGTGAGGAGGATGGAAAAACAAGACCTCTTGTGAAATAAATTTGAAGTGTCTGATTGTATATATGTTAAATATATTAAATATAAGTGATTTAACTTAGTTGTTTTGGATCTCATATATAATATTTCTTTACCTGGACAATCTTTTAAAATGAGATTAATGTACTAATTTCATTGTTTTTGTAAGAAGAAAATGTTGTGGTAAGTGGAAACACAATGCTTGAATTAAAAAAAATCCATCATTGTACTAAGTCTTGCATTGACTTTGCTAGCTTACTGTGCAGCTACTATTTAATTTAATCAGTCAAATTGAAGTTTATAGGATGGCCTAGTCAGTCACTTTCCTTTATCACAATTTAAGAAATTTTGTCTCTCCTTATGGCTGGGTTCTATGTATTTTCTTATAACCTTTACTGGGCCCATTCTCTTTCTTCCACTTCATTCCAACAAAAGGCAAAGGACTGTCAAATAAGATGTAAAATTGTCTTTTCTTCCTGGCAACCCTTTCCTTGTTGGTAAAGTAATGTTCGCGTCACTATTTTCACCAGCTCTCCGAGCACACATTTCCTATATTCTTTGTATATCTGTTTCAGAATAGTCATGGCTCCTAAATTGGTTGAATGGTATGTTAACAATCTCAGAGAAGCTCGTCCAGCCCCTGCAGGTTATCACACTGTTGCACCGGATTCCCGGTTTCCTAACCAAAACCAAACGAGGTATGTTGAATTGTTGAAGTTAACTCAAGTAGCTTTTTTATAGACAATCAGTTAAGTTGTATTGCTTTTTGTTTCAGGCACTGCTATCAAATGTACCTCGATTATCACCGTTGTGTCAAGAAGCGCGGCGAGAAATATGAACCCTGCAACTACTTCCAAAAGGCTTACAAGACAATTTGTCCTGAGTTCTGGTTTGAGAAGTGGGATGAGCAGATACAGAACGGTACTTTCCCAGGAGACATTTAGATTTCTGAATTTAGCTAATTGGTAGTTCCAGTCAACATTATCTTTGTCCATGGCACTGTTCTTGTACAGAACACCTATTTTAACAAACTGTTCTAAAACACTTTGAAGCCTTGTCAATACCCAAACTGTAATTACAAAATAAAATTTTATGTTGTTGGATCTTATATTTTTTTTGTTCCAATTCATGTTCTCATAGTTCCAAAGTGAATTAACCATTTGAGAAGATTCACCAGTAGTATATCAAATTCTCTGCAACTCACAGAAATGAAATAAATTATCAACCCGCTATTTTACGACTAAACCAAACCATACTAATTGCTATTCACTAAATTACTTGAGCCCCATGTTTAAAACTTGCATCTCTGCACAAGGCAAAATTAAACTGCTGGATCGATTTCGTATATTTGTATTTAGCTTTTCTTGAAGAAAATAAAGTTGAATGTGATTTGATCAGCATTATACAATTGCCGCAAATAGCAAAGCATCGACGGGGTCGGTAGCTGGTACTGATATATTCTTTAAAATCTAATCACGGGCAAACAACGTAACCACTACTGAACTTGGTAATCCATCCCTTTGCTGCTCAGTCAACATTGAGGCAAGATATGCTTGTCACTTAAATTTGAGTGGGTATGCCCTCACTTCTCGCAGTGATGGTACACACAGCACAAACAGCGGCCAGTCATACTTCCACCGCACAAGGAAATTACTTTGAAAGTGACAAATCTTTCAACCTTTAGCAAGTATATAAGTAATATATTTTATTCCTCAGAAGTGGAAGAAAATTAGAGTACATTAAGAGTTTGTTAGCACCTTGTACTTTAGGACACTGGTTTAACAAGAACTTTCAGTAACATGCGACACACAAAAAGATATTAACTTTAATAATAACACTAAAAGTATGCAAGATAAAATCCTACATACAAATTTATTGTATAAAAATAAATCATGGCTTATTATAAACAATTCGTCAATATCATAATCAATTAATTCATAAAATAAAATACAGCATTTCTTACTGATCCAGTAACTGTTTGGGAACAGTGACCCCCAAGTAAGCGTTTCTGTCAATACAGTAGGTCACAACACTTCGCCAGTACTTGTCTACTAACAAAACCTCTGGATCCCCACAAATTACTAGAAGTGCTCTTGCTCTTGATATGGATACATTCAGTCTTTCTGGGTTGTTCACAAACCCCAGTAGTTGTTTAGCAGTATTCCTCTTGATTGAGGTGAGATGAGTACTGCCTAAGCTTCTAACTGTAGAAATAAAGATAATCATTCTTTCTTGTCCTTGAAACTCTTCCACACTTCCTACCTTCACACCTAGGGCAGTTTCACCACGAAGTTTTTCTAACATATTTCGGATTTTTGTTACCTGTGGGCAAATTTTTTTTTTAAAGTGGGACAATTTAGAGAATAATAAGTAAAATGAAGAATGACATCCCACATAAAAACGAGTACAGATATCATATCTAGTTGTCTAAAAGCATTACCTGTTTTTGGTATGGGGTAATGATACCTATATCTTCACTATTGAAGTCTGCATCAAGTAATGAGATTACAGAATCTACAGTGTGATACATTTCTACAGCATTATAGAATGAAGGAGAATCATTATCTCGCATGGCATCTCCTTTCATTCCCCGAAAAACAACAGCAGAGTGGGGCAAGTTGAGAACTGAAGTAGCTTTCTCGAGAAGTTTTGCTTCATAACTGTCATGGTCAGAGAGCTACAAAACAAAAACAAAAAAAGGGAGAAGGGGGAAATTAGCTGAGCTATTCTAACCAAACCAGAACTTTCAATAGAATAAAGAAATTATTAAAGCTCACCCAAGGCTCTAAATCTGAGTCATAAAACAAAGAGCTTGGCAATTCAAGAATATCAGGCAGTGACCTATAATTCAGAGACAAGCGTGTAACTAGTCTAGGATCATAACCTCCAGTTTCTGGAAATCCTGTAGCATCTCTCTGGTAAGGAAATCTTGAGAGTAAACGTGCCAACAGCGACCTGTCCAGACCAAAACCACTGGCTAGTTGAGACTGAATAACAGGTCCTAGTTGGTTAGGGTCACCTGCTAAGATTGCTTGCCCCGACTCATGTGCCATGAAACCTATAATAGACAATTTTCAAAAACAATGACAAACCTTTAACAAATATTTATAAACCACAGTAAAGATAACATACTTAGCGGAATGAGAATTTCTGGCTCAGAAGCTTGACCAGCTTCATCCACCATAATATGAGTGAAATGACCACGTGCCAGACCAAGCTGTATGATCTGACCAAGGGCCATGCAAGTCCCAATTATAATCCTGGTTCTTAGAATTGTGGTGCCGTTATGAATTTGAAATTTATCAGCATTCTGAGAAAGATAAGTAAAATTTAAGTCTTGTCAAAACTTATAAGTACTTAAAACATTGTTTAATTACCTGATTTTTTTGTTCATCTGCCCCAGCGTTAATATCAACAGTTGCAGAGTATGGAACAAGCTTAACAGGCACCTTCCCATCAACAATAATATGATTTGCAACTAATCTAACCATGTCACCTGGCTGAAATAGTCCAGTATCTAACAGCCTCTCAGCAAGGAGATTTGCGGAGCTATTGGAAGGTGTAGCTATAAGTAACCTGTAAGAATACACAATTTCATAAATTACAGATCAGGGTTCATATCAGATCCCAATTTCCATTTTCCATGACTTTTCCGTGACTTCCAGACCAAAATATCCTGTTTTTCCCTGACTTTTCTGAGTGCAATAGGAGGTCAGTGTAGTAGAAAATACAGAACAAGGGAGAATGAAAACACAAAATTAATTGTGTAAAATATGAAATTCATTCTTTACAGAGATCACACTTTATGTCAGTATGCTTGGTTGTAAGAGAACAAGTATTGTCCTGAGTGCAGTAGTTAAACCCGTAACATGTTGTGTTGGAGGGACAAGTCAGGTAGAGAGTGCCTCTTTGCGCAAAGTGTTGATATTTTGAGCGAATAGTTCTGACAAATATTTATATCTATGGTTTTGTAGGTAGGACAATTTCAAAGCCAGCCCGCTCAAGATGCAACACTTGGCAAAATGACCCCCTCAAAAGTCAGGACACTGGCACTGGACAAGGAAGGAGGGTTTATTTGGGTAGAAAGTACCCTGCTGAGGGAGGGGCGTGGCCAGTGGCCAGCCGGCATTGGACCCAACAATGGGGCCCGAGGAAGGGCCCGAACAGAACAGAGCCCGCCCGTGAGGCCAAGCCTTAAAAACTTTTGTTATGAGTTCTCAAAATAATACTATAAAATGTGGGAAAAGTTCGTCGTTACAACAGACAGCAAGGTTCCTCATTTTAAATAGTATTACTTTCAAGTTTGAAGGAGTTGTGTCTTCTGAGATTGGAGTGTCCAATAATTAGAAGGGTTTAGGACTTCGACTGAAAATGTGCAGAGTTAAGAGATTTAAAAAAAAAAATATTGAACATGAAAAAAGGTCATTCTTTAAGTTGAGACCAGCGTTTGCGCTGTACAATGACACTATTTGAATATCTGTGGGTGTCTCATGCTCTGAGATGAAAGTGGAATGAGTTAAGGTGTGCCACTGCACTGAGAACAATACTCATTCTTTTTACCACCAAGCGGATGATGGTGGGACAGTAAAGAACGAGTAAGAAAACGGACGCAATAACAGAATACTAGTTATCACTGAAAGATGAAAATCAGAATATTGGTAGAAGAATTGGCTAAGATGGTGTATGTGATCGCAAGCAGAGCGAGCGAGAAATGTTTCTGATGCTAAATCTGCATGTTTTGCTATCTCTGGTGAAACTACCAGGGCCATGGCCAGCATTTGTCCACACTGAAAAGTTTTCCCTGACCCAAATTGAATTTCCCTACTTTTCCCTGAATTCCAGACACCTCTTTTTTCTCCCTGACTTTTCCCTGACTGGTATGAGCCCTAAACATTAGACCTAGCATGAAAAAAAAAACTCACTTTCACCAAGCAATTACTAACACTTAGATACTAAATTGTACCAACCTGCTTTCACTCATGAGAGTGTATATTTGGAGAACTGTTTCCACTAACGTGACAGTCTTTCCTGTACCAGGAGGCCCAAAGATGATGTAAGGAAGGGGTCTAGCTTCACCAAGCATTATGTTTCGCACAGCTTCTTTCTGTCTGTAGTTCAATTTCTTATTGAACCAAACCAATTTTTTGAGTCTGTTTGCATACATATTTGAATCAAATTTACTTTCTACAAGTTCAGTTTCCTCTGATTCTACAATGGCAACCTGGGGTGGCTTGGTCTTCACACCCTTGGGGAAAAGCCACAACTTTGCTTGATTACTGTGGCATATGTCCAATGCTGCATGGCACCTTCGGAAGCAAGTTCTGCTTTGTTCAAAATATACATCATAGTCCTCAGAATTGTAAGAAGCGTGAAATGTAGGAACAAATTTCAGCCAAACTTCATCTTTTAGAACCTTATGAATGACACCCTCAAACACTGCAGCTGAAAATATCAAATATATGTTAAAAATGCAAGTTACATTTTTAAGAGTGTAATGATACTACACAGCAATGTTTACCTTTGATTCCACAGCTACTGCTCTTTGCAATCACTCTGTCCCCAGTTAAAACAGACGGCCTTCCTTCAGCTAGGCCTGGGACAGTTAGGGTTAGGTACTCAGCACCTTCACCACGCTTCACAAAACTCACTCTTTCCTTGGTATACCGACACATGTCAATACTACCATCTACTTCAGCTATGTGAAGCAAATCATGGAAGCGACTTCTATGGTTTGCTTCTGACAAACTCTCTGACAGCACAGGGCACTGCAAGCATAGCGAAATTAGTTAAGGAAACATTCTCAGTGTTACAGAAAAGTATTTTTTAAATCTCTTACACATTTCTTAAGAGCATCTCTTGCATCTGCCTTGCTGATATATCTGTTATCTTGTGACTGACACATTGCATTGCTTATATCATCATTGATGGGATAATGGCCTAGTCTGACTTTAACAAAGTTAGGGCGTTTAACCAAAGCCCTGCCTCTAACAATGTGCTCCCTGTAAGAAGTTTTGAACAGTGAGCTGCCAAGTAATTGAAATAACTCAAAGTAATTGCAGGAGCAGTTGTGAGTCTGGCTGACACAAATTAGTCTTCCAAATCCTAATCAAAAGCGAAATGCTTACCTTTGACTCCTTAACTCGTGATATGTTTGAGAATGCTGAGATCTTTCTTCATGAAATTTCTTGTCATCAGTGATTCGAGCTGTGGGAACTGCAGAAGTATCTGGAGTGAAGACTTCCCATTCAATTAAGCGTCCAATTTCAATATTTCCTAACTGAATAATGAAAACTTCACTGAACCATCCGAGGAGTTTAAAATTATATTTAAAGCAGAATGTAATTGTTTGTTGTGGTTCAATCCAAATTTGCTGATTGGTTGGAGACATAAGAGTAAGGTTGGAAGGAGTGGAGTCAATGTAATGCCTTGTGATTTTCTTCCGAACTTGCCCCTCATTTGAAACAGATACCTACAATGTAAAAGAAATGTGTTCATTGTTTAAACCATATACACCAGAAGCTTTCCCAGAGGCCACCACTTACCTCAATTTTATATTGATCAGAAGCAGGTAGAGCTCCAAACTGAGTGTTCTCTTGAACAACAATATTTCCTTTGTTTAACAGTAGATCAGGATCAATCCTATAAAAAGATTTCCTATGTACTGCCTCACTCTCATCACGCTGACAGATAGTGTCAGGACGTACAGAGATAGCACGCCAGTCGTAACCAATTCTCTCAAACTCAATAGCCTCTACTTCAACCTAAATAATGATACAAAGGACAACTGATTTGTTACAAGAGTGCCTTGGCAAGAAATTATAGAAATTTTAAAGATAAGAGGTGGAAGTACCGTATCTCCTTTCTTTGGGATGTAGCCAGACTCGCAAGCAGCTCTGTTAAAAAAGATATTGGCTGCTTCTTGTATGGTACCTTCTCCTTTTCTAGAAAGCCATGCTGAAACTTCTCCAGTAAATGCCCGAGCTCTATTGGGCTGAAGAGAAAGAACTTTCACTACAGATCCACTGCCATCTGCAGTTTCTTCAGTTATTTCCACAATGCAATTCATACGAACAACGTCTCCTATGGCAGGAAAAAAGAAAATCAGTCAGATAACCCACGATGTACAAATTGTGGTTAGCAAAATAAAGATAGGGACTTACCTATCATAGGTAAGAAATCTGAAGACACCTCATCCAGGTTAAAGCAGGTTTCGCGAGTTTCATGGGCACCCTTCAAGGGCTTGACAGTATACCTCACTACAACTTCTCTCCCCTCTTTTAACTTAACAACTCCATTAATAGTTCGTTTGTTGGCAGAACCAGTATTATCCTCTATTTCTTCAGGAATTATTGGAATTTCATCACATTTCACTTCAAGACCATCATCATCAGAGTACTGATCATTCCATGTTTCATCATGAACTGCAAAAATTTGAGTGACTCTCCATTCGTGCTCTGTAGTCTCACGGTAGGCACTAAATGTGACTTCTTTTCCCTCATCAAGTCCTACACAATGAATACTTGCACGGTTGAAATAATATTTATTATCGATGACACCACTTTTATCAGTCAGTCGGGTAACTGTACCAATCGCCTCAAGCTTGGTTTGAATGGTGGGCAACACTGGTTTAGTATGATTGGGTGCCACATATCCTTCATCTTCTTTGGTAAAGATATCATTAAGTATTTGATCAATCAAAGAATCTGTCTTTTGATTACCAGAGTCGTCATCTTCATCAGAAGAAATATCACATTTACTTCCCCAGCCAACTGCAGAGCTAACAGCTGATGCTAATCTGCTCAACATTGTTGTAGTTGATTAAAAAGTGTGAATTCTGATAGGTAATATTTTAATGGGCAGAGCCTACTATTGACCTATGAATTTATCAACAGGCTGGTACATCCATGCAGAATTTTTTAAGTAATCAAGCTCTTTACGTAAAATTTTCAACCGTTTCTGGTGAGCTTCTTTTAAAATCTGCAAATTACCCAACAAAATTAGTTTGATGTGAACACCAAATAAATACATCAGTAACATTAGCACATAAAACATATTACCTGAGAACGTGCTTGGTCAACTGCATGTTCAACCTTAAAACGTGCTAGGAGAGAGAGTTGATTCAGTTCCGGGTTGCTACTATCTTTGCGGGGTGCTCTAGTTGTAGACAGCACGCTCCTGTTGATATTGGGTGCACTCATAGCCGAAATCTAGCATTCAAAATATATATGAATGTTAACAAAGGTCCACACATTGTGGTGCACGCGAAACTGAGAGTTGGGGTTGAGAACAGTACTGAGCATCATCGAAAGAGTCGCGAATAGACACACGCAGTCTATCAGTAAGAATATATAACAGAAAACATAAAACGTGCGAACGCACACACCAAAATCCCACTTTAAAGCTTGTGGAAAGGTTAGGGACACCGCTCCAACACCTGCGACTGTTGTTTTGATTTGGAGCAGCAGATTTAATCGATAGAGCAAGTAGTGAGAAAAACGCAAAATCGAATACGGGATTTAATAGAGGAAAGGAATTAAAAAATAGTGTTAGATCGTACCTTGGGCCAGGTGTCACGAAACAAATTAAACAATCACACTGACCAAGCTAAGCTTTTCACAGTAAGGTCGGTGCCCTACCTCACCCTCCTCACCCCTCCCCCCGCGCAGGAGCAGGAGTACCACTACTACCTGACAAGTTTCCCACGTGCCCATGCTGACAACGTTAACTAATTTTGTTGATTCGGCAAAAGAAAGATTTCGTTAGATTTAGAGTTATTTGTGTCATTAATTACGTATTTAATAATCAGTTAGTCACACTACCAGGTATTGTTTGACTGAGATATAGAATGATAATGAATTGCCCCCGTGCGAAAGAAGAGAAGCTTTTCACTTCCCCTCCGCTTACTACCCTTCCTCACTCACGTATCGGACGCGTGATTATTTTGATCTACGCACGCGGGGGTGCAGCGGTGGGGCTGCAGACCAGTCACTCAAAAATCGAGAGATGTTCACTCTTCGTCTCGACTGGGGGGGTGCTCGGGAACCAAGTGAGAGAACGACTAGTGCCGTGAACGCGTGAAGGAACGGCCGCAGGGAAAGAACGTTCTCCAGTAGCTCTTATGGCGCGTTCACCAGTTCGTTCTCTTCTCCGCCGCGTTCCCGTTCCCGTTCACGTTCCCCGAGTTGTTCCCGAGCAGCCCCCCTGGGGTTGCGACCCGCCAGACAACTTGATCTTTAGGGATCTGTGTAGTCAGACCAGACCTACTGCCCCGGTACCAGCTGGGCATTCCCTGTGAGCTTCCTTGCAAGCTGAGTTTGAGTTACACTTTAATTCGTCCTAACTCTTCCAGTCGCGTTAACTATTGATTTTGGTTATCATCGAGATCAAAGAACTGGGTGGGGTGACAGAAGGGAAAAAGTGGGTAACATTGATTTGAAAATACTTTAATTATCAAAATATTCCAAATAATATAAAGTTTTGTTGTGAGGCCTACTTTAAAGGTGGCATGTAACAGTAAGGACGGTTTGTCACAGAACTAATTTTATTTTAAAAAATACTAATATTTTCACAGCACTCAGAAATTAAGCTAGTTATAAAACACATCATTACATACCACTACCATAGTGGTATCATCTTTTCTCAAGGCATGACTGGTTTACCCTGTCCTGAATCAGGCTGTACTACAATTTTTGATTTGTGAAGCTTTCCAGATATGTGACTCTTCTTGTTATTGTGGGACATACTCTTTTGACAAATGTCACAAAAATAGATATTTTTTGGAGGTTTAACAGGATTAACTTTGTTTGAATTAGATGCTTGAGACAAAGACTTTACCGGGGTCAGTTTTTCCATTGGAATTTTCCGGCACTGAGCTCTATGTTTTCTTCTGGATGCACTGGTTAAGTCACTTATGTTCAAAGAGCACATTTCACAATAAATATGATTTGAATTAATGAATGAGAGACTCTGCTGAACTTGAGCAGTTTTGATCACATTGATCACATTTGATCCATTGCATTTTGAAGTGTTGACAGGGACTTTCTGCTCCCCAACAGCATTATTTAGACGGTATTGTTCAAATTCACTTAAAGACCTGTCTTCTACGATTTTTTTAATTCTTTCAATAGCACTTGTCAACATTGTGACAGCATACTTGTATTTTAACAGAGAATAAAGAAATTTGCTCCTCTGCACTAATTCAACATCAGTAAAGTGACCAGCCCAATTATCAGACAAGTGCTCTCTACTTATCAGATGATGTAGAGCAAGAGTTTTCTTTTTAGTTACAGAGCAAAGCTTACAAGTAAAATAACTATCTTGGCCTAATGAAACAAACTTTTGCTCTACTTTTAAAAGTTCCTCACAAACTTTGGATCTTCCTTGTGTCACAACAGCCCTCATATTTGGAAGCTTATTAATAGGAGCTTTATTCACCACAGGTGTAAGTATAGTTTTGGACATTTCAGCCATACTTTTGGCATCTCTTTCAACAGGAACAGCGATGGCAAGTTGATGTTGTGGATCATCTTGAATATGCTTATCAAATGAAAAATCCACATCATCATTAAAAATGAGGAACACAACACCACAAATTCCACATTCCATTTCAAAATCATCAATATCATTTTCTTGACGAGCTTGTTCTACTTCCTCTTGCAGACTTCCCAAATTTGAATTTCCAATCACAATGTTATCGGTCAAATTAACTCTCCCTTCAACATCCACTTCCTCCAACTCTTGTGAACTTTCGCTAACAGTAGAGCTGTATGATGGCTGGGAAATAGCTGGAAGCGAAGCAGAATCAAACTTGGCACCCATCATTTTAGCTTTAGCCAAATTTCCAGCTTCAATTAAATTTTGTATCTCTTGCAATGTTTTCTCAACAGTGACAAAATCCATACTTTTCAATAGTTTATGGCTATCTCTTGCAAGTTGAAGAAATGCTAAAATCTCATGTTTTTTCTCTAGTTCATTTAAGGTTTGATTTTGTGCAATACCTCTATGTCCCTTAGATATCATATGAGAGATCATATTGGACATAATGCAAGCTACATTACACTTAGTACACACAAAGTTACTAACTGGCACCTTTTTCCTTGTTTCCACAATTCCATCAATAACAAAATATTCTGTAACAGCTTCAATAATATCTTCCAGAGTAATACATTTTCCTTTGATGAAGATCTTCACACCATTTACACCAGGAACACATTTTGATTCATTTGGGTCATTTGGAATGCTAGAAACATCATTGTTTTTAACTTCAGCAGTAGAACTAGTCTGTTCCCCATTCAAAGGAGAACTAGCTAAGTTCAGAGGAGTTAATTCCAATTTATGAGGTTCCACCATTTCCAGGTCACTCATGGGATGCTCAAAATCTGATTTTTCACTTTGGGCTTTGATCAGATTGTTGGTCTTGTCCGAAGACAAAATAGTGGCTTCATGAAAACTACCAATCATTTTTGAGAACTCTGACGCAGTCATTTTAGTAGAATTCTCCAATTCTGTTGATTTATGGTACTGAATGGACTTTTGAGAAGAGTTAGCAACCCAAGTTTCACAGCATTTTTTATGGTTTTTACCTGTTTGATGTGTAATCACGTTTGCTTTAGGGACATTGACTGAACAGGGAAAACAAAAGTAAGATCCATCATTTGAACTCGCTTTAAGACTTGCAGTACTTTTATCAATATTCTTTAATGATTCTTGTTGTTCAGTTTGAGTGGATGCAACACTATTTGCTACTTGAGAAGAGTTAGCGACCCAAGTTTCACAGGATTTTTTATGGTTTTTACCTGTTTCATGTGTAATCACATTTGCTTTAGGGACAGTAACTGAACAGGGAAAACAAAAGTAAGATCCATCATTTGACTTCTCTTTCAGACTTGCAGTACTCTTATCAATATTCTTTAATGAGTCTTGAAGTTCGGTTTGAGTGGATGCAACACTAAAATTTACAACCTTTGCACCAATTGCCTCTCTTTGACCCATTTCCATGGCCATTCTTTTCCTCTGTTGATGTTCTTCCAATTGCTCATGCTCCTGCAAATATCTGCTGTTTTGGAAAGGCAAAAGGCACAAGTAACAACAAATAGGATCAAACTCTACTGGTCTTGAAAAAGCTGAATGTTTGTGGAAAACACCATGGTTTTGTAAGTCATGCTTGCACAAAAATCTTAAAGGGCATTCACGGCAGCCATACGGGTAAATCCTCTTCAGAAGGAACTCTCTTATTTCGATATGATTCTTGGTCGACTGATGAGAACGTTCACTTTTCAGGCCAAACTTTCCACAAACAAGGCAGAAATCTGTTTCTTCAAAAAGTTGGGGAAAAGTTCTGCTATTTGTCGTAGATTCTAGTGAACACTCTAAACATGAATTTGTCTCCGGGTGGTTAACAGCCATGGCCAAGGACTTTCTCTTCCTTCTTGGAGCAACAGGTTGTAGAACACTACATGTACGTATATCAAGATAATCAGATAAATCGAGATCAAAATTGGAGGAATCAGATAAATCGCCACTTGCATTTGTAGCCATTGTTGTTGTTTTATCAGTACAGCGTTTCTGTTGTCTGGTTGCAGTAACCTGTGACTCCCCTTTCTGGGATTTTTTAACATGAGAATTGCCCATAGTCAGCTGTTTGAATTCCTCAAATTACTGAGGGGTTAAACCCTGTAAAATAGAAATTAAAATGTTTCAAAAATTATACAAAATCATACCTTAGCATAGATAATCTTGAAAAATGTTGCACTGCACGGTTCATCAATGTTAAGTGAAACTGACCATTTTATTAGTAGCATTAAAATTTGAGCTGAAGCAAGCACATTGACTAACATCAAAATAAAATAAGACTTGGACAATGATAATGGTGCTCTAGAATATCCTTGCCTGGATAGTTAGATTAGGTTAGGTCCTGAACATGATTGTCTTCTCGTTTTGTTGTCTGTTCCAGGAGACTGTTTTGTCTGTCTGTCCTGGTCTGTCCAAGAGGTCTGTCTATCTGTTGACGTCGCAGTTGAGCAGTTGCGCCAACGTCTTAATTTCCTGCGGTTGGATTTGAAACATTCTAGTCTCTATGTTCTAGTTGCCTGAATTGTTGTTTGAGTTGCGATATATTCGTGCTGACGAAAGAACAGTTCAATTGACTCTAATCTCCACCTACTACTGTGCTGTTCTTTGTTCTTTCACCAGACGCGACGCACCATAACTACTTTTCGGGGGTGGTTAGCCTCGTTAGACAGGCAGCGGGATATTTCGCTCGCTCGTCCGCCGCTCTCAAGTTTGTTTCGTTTCATTTTCATTGTTTGTTGGTGTCCAGTCGGTCCTGTCCAGTAATTGCCTCGTGGTGCTTGATATTGTACCTAGTTTTAATAAACAAGATTAATCATGGCTAGTGATGGAGAACCACCCCCTGAAGACGTATTCAACATCTTAATAGCCACCGACATTCACCTGGGATATGAGGAGAAAGATCCAATACGAGGTTAGTCATCGTTGTTTTCAGGTTTTTACTCATTTACTGCGGCAGCGGCGTGACTTTAATTAACATGCGTCACGGCTCATATTTGGGAGGTCTACAGCAGTCGCTGTCGAATTGTTGTTCGCTCTTACTTTTTATGGCTGACAAGAAGTCACATGTTACTCGTGCAAAGTAGATTGATTTAATTTTTGTTTCAGGCAATGACAGTTTTGTCTCATTTGAAGAAATCCTAGAAATTGCTGTAGAAAGAGATGTAGACTTTATTTTATTGGGAGGTGACTTATTTCACCTTTCTAAAGCAAGTGCAGATTCCATGCATAGATGCATGTTACTACTTCGCCAGCACTGCATGGGTGACAGGTATGTTTACTTTATTTTTAATTGTCAATGTTTTTGTATTGCACAAGTGCAAGCATCTCATATGGTTATCATTATTTTCAGGCCTATTTCATTTGAGTTTTTGAGTGACCAAGATAAGAATTTCCTGAACACAACTCAAACTGTCGTAAACTATGAAGATCCAAATATTAATGTATCTATTCCTGTGTTTTCTATTCATGGAAATCATGATGATCCTGTTGGTAGGTAGTTTGTTATCACTTAAATTAACACGTTGAGTCCCAAGGGGGGTCGCAATAATTGCTTATTGTGCCCATGCGTGTGGTCACGTGGGACTCAACGTGTTAAACTCTCCAATGTTGAAAGGTTTACACTGAAGTCATTACTTTATTTATTAGGTCAGAACCATGTCAGTTCCCTGGATCTATTAAGCTGTGCTGGATTGGTAAATTACTTTGGAAAGAATTTGGACCTTCAGAATATTACTGTTAGTCCCATTCTTCTTCAGAAGGGGAACACACGTTTAGCTTTATATGGTTTGAGCCATGTTAAAGACAAAAGATTGATTCGATTGTTTGAAGAAGGGAATGTAAGAAAATAATGTTACTGAATGTGTCCTGTTAACATGCCACTCTCCAAACTAATTAATATTGTATTTCTTGAAGGTTACTTTTGAACAACCAGATCAATATACAAATGAATGGTTTAACATTTGCGTGCTCCATCAAAATAGGGCTGCGAGAGGTGTGAAAGAGTATATACCTGAAGATCAACTACCTAATTTCATGGACCTCATTGTTTGGGGCCATGAACATGATTGTCGAATAGTTCCTGAACAAGCTCCAAAAGCAGAATATCATATCACACAACCTGGTACTGTTATAATATTTTGTCTGCAACTAATTGTAATTATTTTAAAAATATCTGAAGTATTATTTTTGTTTAAATTTTAACTAGGCAGTTCTGTCGCCACATCTTTGAGTGAAGGAGAAGCTATTCCCAAATGTGTTGGTCTCCTGAAAGTACACAAAAAAAAATTCCTTCTTGAAGCAATTCCTCTGAGAACTGTTCGACCCTTTGTTTTCAGAGATCTATGTGCTTCAGAATTTAATTTTGAAGATGATGACATGAGAGATTCAAGTGAACAGGTATTATTTGTTCGTATGTTCTTTACTTCTTTTCCAAATGAGTTCAATTGATAATATTTAAAAATTCAAATTCAAATTCAGCTAGAAGAGAAGGCTGAGGAAGAAGTAAACAGCATGATTCAGCATGCTGAAGGGATGCTCACTGGTAACCTTTGTCATTTTTATCCAAATTTTCTTCTCTACTAAACGGTAATTGGAATCACTTCCTCATTATTTCCTTTCCTCATACCTAGGTCATGAAAAGCAGCCCAAGCTACCTTTGATTCGCTTACGCTTTTTCTACACCGATGAAGGCCAGATGTTTAACTTAGTACGCTTTGGACAAAAATTTGAAGAGAGAATAGCAAATCCTCAAGAACTTATCTTAATGAGGAGACGTTTCATAGAAAAAAAAGAAAAGCGAGATGTATTGGATACCGATGAAATGAATAGAATATATCAGGAAGTATGTTACCAGTTCTTTTCATTTATTTTGCAAATTGATGTTTCTGTACCTATTAAATGATTAAAAATTATCTGTAGAGAGAAGACCTTACAGTGGAAGACTACATATTGAAGTACTTCCAACAAAAAGCTGAGGAAGGTGATGATTCACATTGTATGTCTGTTCTCACTGCCATTGGTCTTAATGAAGCTGTGAAAGCTACAGTTGAATTACAGAAGAATTATGTCTTGGATGAAATTATCAAGTAATTATCTCAATGTTTACCTTTGATTAGTTACCTCATTTTTTGAAACCAAAGCCTTGTGTTTGAGGATTGAAACAGTGATTGGCATGGCAAAATCTTCTACTTAAATTAATGCATTGTTTTTTGTTTTTTTGTACAAGTTATCAATCTAAACGAATGACGGACCATTTAATGACATTGGATGTAGATGAAAAGAACATTTGTGATGAAATTAGAAATTATAACATTCAACGGGCAGGAGGTGAAAGCCAGGAGGTAACTTTTCTTGAACTACCCCACAAATGATGACTTTTTTTTATTTGAGTTCATCATTTGGTATCAATGTTTGTTGCAGATTCTAACACAGCTCAAAAATGCTAAAAAATCTTCAACCGACAAACCAAAGAAACCCTCTACTACTCGGAAGGCCTCATCACGAGAGGACAAAGGCAATGATGATGCGGACAAGACAATTGAGGACTCCGATGAAGAATTTGAAGAACAGGTAGCAGTTCGTGGAAGAGGCAGGGGTAGAGTTTCCCGTGCTGCGCGCGCCGCAAGAGCCCCGAGGGCACCTAGAGGCGCTAGAGCTTCCAGCACATCTAGCAAGGCTAAAGCAGTGAGTTTGAATGAATTTTGACTTCTCCAATGATTTAAATTATTTTTTCTGTTCTCATGTTTATTGCTCATTTACTATGCACCTCTTTCAATTCAAAATGCAGGCACCTCAGCGAACTTTACAAGAGTCTTTTGCAAGCCAAAGAACATCTTCTCGTTCTACTGCCAACAGGAGTAAGATTCAATATGTGGATGATGATGATGACTGATTTACTTTTTCAATTTTAACCAATACTGGTTTTTTTAAATAGTTTATGCTTAATGCCATTTTACAAGGTGCCAGTCAATTTGCATTTTTATTTCTACTTATGGACATCTTTCAGTAAAGGTACTCTTCTCAATCTGTTTTACTTAGTTAAACCTCTGTATGCAAGAGCAGTATGCACAAGTGGCATCGGAGAATCTTAAGTTTCGCTGGCAAAAGACCGATAAAAAACCAATAAATCCAACATATTGGGAATTAAGTATTCTGACTTTCGCAAACATCGGACATTTGTGGAAACACATGCATCTTGTTAGGTAGAGGAGCTTAAGAAAGTTATAAATCAGAAATACACTTTATTTCTATGTCTCTTTGAACTACAAAATTGGCAATAAGTAGATTGTCAGCACTATACAGTAATACAACATCTTTACTGGAGCTCACCTAGAGTAATTGACAGTAAGTGTCTCGGATTGAAAGGAAAGAATTAAATCTTAACATACCAGAATAAATTTAGAGAGGTAATGGACCTTTAACATTTTATAAACAAAAATAGTCAATAATTTAGAATTGAGATGCCTCCACCTTAGTAACAGATTCGTCACAAATCGTTAGAATGACGAAAATTTGTATCTTATCACACTGTTGTGTTTTTGGACCCCAAAGCGCCAATTTTTCATTTCAAAAAGTCATTTTGACATTTGGTGACAAATCTTAGTTACTTGGGTGGGTCACATTTGGACAACTTTCCAAAAGCTACAACTTGACAGGATTGGTAAATAAAAGTTGATATAATATGATATACCAAATTGAAAAGAGATAAGTGAACTGACTAATAATCAATCACTCGAGGAAAATTTAGGAGGTTCTTTTAGTGGACGGCAATGAAACAATTCACCATTCTTTAACTGCATACTTTGGGTCTATACATTGTTGAATGTAAAATTATTTTCTCCTTCAGTCTGATTGTTAGAAACTAAACTTTTACATTAGATTAAAATTGAAATGCAAAGGAATCAAAACTCTGGTAATTTAATGGCTCACTCTGCCTAAATTATCTCACTCCTTTGATGTAAGGACGTTTCCTTGCTTAAGTTTTACAACAACTTTAATTTTATTTGCAGACTGTAAGGGCACCCATTCCAGTGAATTTTAGAGATATTTGAAGCATCTGCAAGTTGTTTCTACTATGATAATTAATAACTAGGCTTACCTCATTTTTCAGATATTAGGCTAGATTGCAGACAATTTTTCTTTACATGGGCTATGTTGAGAGAATGCATAACCTTGAGATTATGATAATGAAATGATCATTATCGGCCACTTCACAACTAACCAAAACAGTTATGCTTTCCTCACCTTATTGAATAGCAGAACAACGAAAAGCTTTTCATATCACTAAGAAACTTCAACGTTCTTCATTTGAGCAGTCTTCAAAACAACAAAAATAACTATTCTCTCTGGCTAGGGTGAGCAGATTTGTTTTGCAAAAAGGGAATAATTGTTTTCGTACAGTCATTTCATAAATTTATCCAATAATGAAAATTAATTGGTAAACATTCTCCTATTATGGTGTGGAAAAGTGGAAAATGTTGTTGACATGAAAGGTTAATTCTGTTTATTATAAATACCATTAGCTGCCTTTTCACCCAAACTTATCTAGGTATTATCAAGACTTTGGCTCGTCGAGTACCATTATCAAGTAATCGTAATAGGTATAACTACAAAACAAGCAGCCTGTGAAATAAAATGGTAAAATACATCTTACTTGGCAATTGTAGGCTTAAATACTGTTGGCAATTTCAAAATTCAAATACTGTTTCAGGAGGCAAAGTGGTAAAGTACACTAAACTGAAAATGCACAAAAGTGTGGGATTAAAAGATTAGATAGTATATAATGAAGTAATCTCCCCTTGATATATAATGAAGTAATCTCCCCTTGAATTGATTTGGAAAAGAAACATTCAAATTTAAGTTTTCAGATCAGCTTAAATTTTTAAGAGAATTATCTTATGATACCAAAACAATAACAAGAAAAGAGTAATGCACGGTTTATACTGGCTACGATTGTCTTTTATTGGATACGTTCTAGTTGAAGATCAGCCAATCAGAGGCCTCGAAAACCCACTAGAACGTATCCAATAAATGACAATCGTAGCCAGTCTAAACCGTGCTTCTAATGGCAACAAGAGTACAGCTACGCTGAAAATAATAGAATCTAAAGAAAATAAAAGGCCATAATTTGGCACATCCATTGACATGCTAGCATCACACTACGCAGTGAGTTATACCCAGAAAACACAGGTTTGTCAAATTGACATCACGTGATGTTAGTTTCAAAATTTTGTCATTTCGGTGGCTTGATTTGACGTCATTTTGATATCACATGACGTTACATGATGTCAAATTGACGTTATAGCAGACCACCAAAATGACAAAATGACAAAATGATGTAAAGACACTGACATCACTTGATATCACTTTGACAAAACCATGTTTTCTGGGATGGTAATGGACCAAGAGGGTGGGAGTAGTAAATGAACTATTTGATTTCAGGGAAAAAAATGAGTTGTGTGTGTGTGATTTTTGTGCCTCATACAAAACTTTCTGCATATCACCATGATAGAGCATTCTTCCAGTGTGTATCACTATCATATCATACAAATTCAGCCATACTTTGGTAGCATAAAAAAAAATTGGTAACAATTGAGACTAGGGGAATAAACACAAAATCTTAACAAGTTTATCAGAGAAAAAGAAATCACTGTTTTCCAATGACACGTCAGGACTAGTAGTGTAACACAAGAGAGGTAAACTGATCCATAATACAAAAGTTAACACTTTTCCTCACCACTGAATGGGTGGCTAGCCATAATTCTATCATGCTATAGGGCATAGTTTTAGAAACCTGAAGGTCATAACCCAAGCACATACATAAAAACATATCCATATCCTGGAGCAGAAACAGAATTGATTTTTCTTTTCAGTCAGTGAGTTGAGAAATTTTAGAGGCACAATTATCTTTAAATACCTATGGCGGAATATACTTTATGAATCTACGACAGCTACTCTCTGAATGAAATGCATCAAATTTAAGTTAGCATGACTACACACATAAAAAACATATCTCATTTATAAAATATTATTGAATGGAGTAATGTGATACATGTCACCAACAAATACTGTGGTTGGTTCACCCACAGTACATTGATTTAGTTAGGTATAATACTGCATACAGGCCTGCAAGCAGGCTTTCCTACCATACCAACAGTCGCTGATCTTGACTCCTGGCTTCTAGAAATAAGCAAACCTTCCGCATGGTTGCATTCGGTTCAAGATAACAATAAAAATTGTATGGCGTGAACAGCCAACTGGTACATGTCGTGCAAGTAAAATTACTTCATTTCTACACATTGTCTTTCTGGGTGTAAGACAATTCATTCCCAAACATTGAGTTAGAGCACAGTCAAATGGAAAGTAAAGACTGTCTCACCTTGGCAGAGTGTGACTTCAACTTACTTTTTACTTAACTGTGTATTTTTACAACACACTTACATTAATTCCTTGGAAGTTTTCAGCAAACATTAGTCAAAGTCTCAAAATTTTTGGGAACAAAATATGATATATAGTAGAGTATATTGAAAACTAACAAATACATTCAATTTTAGAAGATTATACAGTCTTATATTTATAAAATCACTACAACATAAAATTTATAACCATAATCAAAAATACATACTGGAAAGATTATTAAGTATGAAAGTGTTACTTTCACTCGTGATAACTACTATGCCTTAAATGACTTCCTCAGATTAAAAAATATATAAGTAGCTAAACTCATTACTTTTTTCACTAAATGTTAAACAGTATCATTTTATTCATACACACAAGTGTTATAAGCTAGATACCTCACACATAATTCGGCAGGAGGAAATTGAAATTATTTCAATCTCAGACTTTTTTCATTCATTGAAAGAACCAAAGTTAATTTTGCAATTCTACTACAGGGCTTAGTAACAGGCTCTGGGCATAGCACCAAGAAATTATATTTTTTCTTACACCATTGCGTCACTTGACAAAACTTGAATATGTCAATTTCTTAGGTCGAAGGATATTACCAAAGAATGTGGTTTATGAATGATTGTCAGAATTTGTGTATTGAAAGTCAATTATAAATTTATCTTAACACACTCACTATTTGTTTTTAAAGATTTCACAGCTACAATATATTCTTCCTCCCACCGTGTGTGAGTGGCTGTCAGACACAATTTATATTTTACGTTGAATGGACCATCCAAAAAGTAATCACGTCACAGTCGACAATTAACTAGCACCATTAAAATGGCAATTTTCAAAGGAAAAAATTCTAAACAGATCCAGTAAACCACAAAAAACTCCCTGCATTGGTGTACTTGATATTGAACAAGGATTGCCCACACACAAAAATGATCTTCAATATTGTTTTATCTCTTATCTCCTATTCGCCAACTTTTTATACCAGGAAGTCAATAGGTATAAAAATAAATAGCCTGAAGATCAATAACAGGTGATGCCTCGCCACAGACAATCAACTTTTTTCAAACAAATAAAACAATTTTAACATTTAGTTTTTTAAGAAAATGTTGGATGAATTCAAGAAACAAAAAATCTAAAGAGCGATAGATTTAGACTAGTTACTTCTGGATACTGCAGAATTTCTCCTTTAATAAATGTCATCTCCCTAACAAAAGTTAGTGTCAAAAATTTCCTATAAAAGTATGTAGTAGCACAACAATAAAAACTTGCAACAAAATGCTTAAAAATCCAATTATGATTTTGGCCTGAAATGTAAGTGAGTGGAACATGTAGAGTTGATCAACAAAAGCACCAACAAGTTAGGCACCTATGTTTAATAAAGAAAGTTTTGGAAGAAATTGCTACATGGCAATACTGAATTCGTAAGGCACAGCAGCATTTTTTCCTTGGAGAAAAAACCAACAACAAAAGAACCTCACTAATCAATGGAACTTATGGCTGAATCCTACATGTAATATCTCAAGGATTAATGGCAATATAATGTAACAGTATTATCAACAAGAAATTTTCTATATATATAGATATATGTAAAGATATTGGTAGATAGATAAATGTAACAAC
This sequence comes from Frankliniella occidentalis, assembly GCF_000697945.3. Classification (NCBI taxonomy): domain Eukaryota; kingdom Metazoa; phylum Arthropoda; class Insecta; order Thysanoptera; family Thripidae; genus Frankliniella; species Frankliniella occidentalis. The sequence continues at coordinate 1,635,721 of NW_026267182.1, forward strand.
AAATTTAAAACATAAAAAATTCTTAGATAATTACAGTACAAAGTTGTTGTTTTTTTTTTATGTTTTCATTCTTTCTTTTTTTTTTTTTCAAAATCAAAAACACTGATAATGAAAACCTTGGCACAGCCTTCATATACCTCAAATAATTTCTTAACCTCTAACAGGAAACTGGAAGTAAATTTTGCATTTCCTTAACAGGAGTTTAAAAGGAAGAAAATTAAAACATTTGCATGTACTTACTATACTATGTGGAGACTATTTAGAATTAAAGAAGGCTATTTTTATCACGTAGGCGCTGGACGTGGATGATATCGTAGAGTACAGCACAATTCTTTTTGAGTTGTGTTGGTCCAATGGGCTTTACAGAGAAGAACTAATCCTGTTCCAATAATTGGAATGCCCAAAAGAGTACAAACAAGTTCGGGGGTAAAATTAGGCCACCACTCAATGTAACCTGAAGAAAAGGTAAAAGGAAAAAGAATGAGTTTAAAGTTAAAAGAAAACAAAGACAACAAAAAAAGAAAAATTTAGATTTAAATTAATTCCAATAGGATAATAAAGAACATACCTCCACTTGCAGGAGAAAGCCTAAATAAAGACCAGAATACATTGGCTATAGGTAAGGCTGAAGTGATGACTGCCACAGTAAATACTGATGATTGACACAATAAGAGGAAGTGATAGGCAGAGGCTGAAAACAACAGTAAACATATGGCAAACAGCCATCCATACTGAGCAAGTAGACCACATGATATTTGTTGAGAGGCCATTGTAATCACAGTAGTACTTTGGTTAAACCCTGAACTTGTTTGAAAGTGACAGAGAAGACCTAAATGGGTAGTATTTAGAAGTTCACTCCAGGTTGAAATCTGAAAACAAGATATGTATTTTTAATTAGTTACCAAATGACAACAGCTGCAACATCAGAAAAGTGAGTACAAAACAAAAGTACTTACCTTCCCAACTGAGGGAATCAAACTTGTCCAAAATAAAAGAAGAGTGATAACAAAACTGACAGCATACACCCAAAATGCAAGACTACAAGCTGACAGATGTTTGGTTCCTGCACTGGGATTTCCTCTCTGCACTATCAATCGATTATCAAGACCTAAAGCATTTGACTGATCTTCGTTTTCTCTGTTCTGGTAATTTATTGTACTGCTAATACTAGTGGGGAGCTAAAAGAAAAAGTATTCATCTTATCATATTGATTAAAACTGTCACCAAATGTTTATCAAATTATAGTATACCTCATCAGCTGTAAGTGGAGGCTCACTTGTTCCCCACTGAACTTCTTGCTGAGTTGCATCACTTTGAGAAGATACCATACACGATATTGTTTCGAGAAGAGAAGTTGGACTTGTGCAGACAAGCTGATACTCCTAGAAAAAGAGTTTATTTTTCAACTAACTTCTAAAAGGTGAATTAATAGCCACATCAAATAATTTCAAACTTACCAAACGTAAAGATACAATTTGACCTTCTAGCAAAGAGAAATGGAAACACCATAAGGCCAATCCCACAAGATAAATAAGACCCCACAAGAAGTGTGTGGCACGATTCCATTGGCCACCATCATCTTCAACTTTTTCACGTTCATATCCTCTGCAGTGAAACTCATCGCACAATGCATAATCAACACTGACAAATAATCCAATAACAATTGTTGTAGCACAAAATACTTTTTGAAGTCCCATTACTGCAAACAAAGGAACAATACGATTACAACCTTCCACGATGTAATCTATAGTTTTACACAGCTATAGTAGGCATATGTTTTAAATCTTACTTTTCCTTGAGAAACAGAAGTAAAAGACCATTGAAAACACAAGAATAACTCCTTTCAAAGGATCTTGAAGGTGGCACAGAACTCTTTGACGATCCAATGCATAAAGCACACACAGTCCACCCAAACTGTGGAATGACCCTATCTGCACTAGTTTCCAGATGGGTACAGGGGGTAATACATTCTTTTGAAAACCAGAAAGTGAAAATATTTGGAACTTGGCACAGAGGCATATGAAAGACAAGGTAAGAACAGAAGAGGTCGCACAGCAAAATATGATAGAGGGATAGATGTCAGCAACTTGAGATGACGATTCCAAGTATAAGGGTAACAGAATGAGAAGGGCAGATGCTGAAAATAAGCACAGTACGCCTGTGCTCAAAAATTCCACTCGTTTTTTGAAACAACAACGTCCACCGAGGCCATGCCGGAATGGCGGACTGTGGTTAACCTTTCTGCTCAGGTCCAAATAGGCATCATTCTCTTCTGGAGAATCCTCGGAATCACTAACATTCACAAGTAAATCTTCCTGCTCGTCTTCATCCATCTCAACAAATAATGTAGGCTTGAGTGAAAAAGAGAACTCTAATACCTAAAGCTGCAGCACTAAAATAATACTGATACTACAACATGTCTTCTGCTTCAGATAGATGTATTTGTTTTCTGACACTGTTGTTGTTGATAGAGGCAGGAGGGCGTTGGGTGTTGGGTGGGTTCGTCGTTACTGGTTTCTTGTTGGTGTTTCTTCCTTGCTCTTAACTCTCCACTCCCTCTACTACCTTGCCATCATCGCGTTTCATAGGGCATCTACACACTGCTACACTGAAAACTTGCGTGGAAAAGTGTAAAGCATGGCACTTCCAGCTGCTTATTGTTCATAATGCTTTGTTGTTTTGGTGAAAAATATCGAAAAGAAAAGACATTTTTATTCGCAAGTTGGCAGCATGCTGAAATGAAGAGCGAACTTCGCCCCCAAGAAGCACCTCCCTACAAATTTTGAGATTCGGAATCACACCGGCCGTGCCAGAGAGCGGGAAAACACGAAGCTTGGAGCAAACTGTCTGCCAGGATGTTTACGTTTAAATCCAAATCATAAACATTATTGTGTTTTTGTTACAATTATAACATGTGGTGAAAATCTTGGTGTGCCGACGTTCGATCGCGACAGAGCCCAAAAATACCGCAACTCCTTTACTACCTAAATTTATTTGCGTTCCCCTCACTCTTGTTGTATGTTTGTAAACGCTTTCACAAATTCCTCGGCGCCCCGGTTTTTTATGGAGAATGAAAATCATAAGGTGAAGAGTTTCCTAACGGACTGTTATATACTCATACTATACAGGCATCGTCAATGCCGAGGTGAGACATCAATCAGTGACAGCGATACATGGCCTAGCCAGAAATGGAATTCGATCGACGTCGACGTAGCTCGAAAAACGTACTTTTGTCACCCAAATCAAGGTATCGAGGTCGAATCCACATCGCGAGGGAGGAGGGAGGGGGCAAATTTCCCTCGGGTAGAGGGAGCCTTTGGGGACTGTCTAAAGATGCATCTAATCACCCCCACCCCATTCACCCCAATCATTTCCGGTTATCCGCTCACCTTCGGATCATCATCCGCCCTTTCCCCAGGCGCGGTCGGGGGCACGATCGTGCGGAAGCGTGTTTTCGGACCGACTAACTTTCCGATCAGCTCTCAATGTCGATGTACGCCTAAATAATTGATAGAAAAAAAATCGTTACTGATTAACCGGCAGTTCCGCCAGTTTTGCATTTTTCTCCGGAATTTCGTTTTTGTCGTTTTTTGTCGTCGACGCCGCAAGCGAACGCCTGCGGGCTCCTTCCTCACACGCGCGCGATGTGCCTTCGTGGCTTTCCCCTTGCCTCACCCCCCACCCCCCCGGTCCTTCTTTTTTCCCCTCACACTGCCGTATAGGATGGGCGGTTCCCAAGCGTGCCACACTCTGAGCCGCGAAGGGAAGGTCGGACGGGTGCCATTGCTGCTTTGCCTTCGGTCGGTGCACGGGAGGAGGCTCGGCGAAAAAAGGAGTGGGGGGGGGGAGGCGGGGGCGTCGGTGGAGGCGTCGGTACGAGACGCCGTCATAGTGAACGGCGGCAGGCAGAGGATGGGGAAGAGCTTCGCGGCGGCCTGTCCTAAAATTTGCATAATCCCCACGGGAACACCTCTCCCGCCACCACCCGGGAGCCCCCGGGAGCCTCCACGACGGGGACCTCAGCGGGACGGAACCAGGGGCAGGGTAATGAGCGCTGCGCACATCATGTAGTACACGCCCCTGCTGGGTTTGCTGGTCGTTGCCGCATCCGCGCACTCCCCACCGCGCCGGCCGAGCCAAACGTCAGCACCACACTAAGACTCACTGGTAAAAAAGTGGAAAGGACTTACGCCTCGGACTTCCCATATTGGACTTACGCCCTTTTCACTTTCCACCAGTGAGCTATGAAAGCCACCCCAGGAAAAGGGCGCGGGGAACGTGGCTTTAGGCGCGAGCCTATGAAAAGGGCCCCCGACTCGCTTCCTCCTCCTTCATGCAGTCTCCTCTCTGCCCCTGCTGCCTCCGGCTGCCTCTGCAGCGGATCCTGACAAATGACGCCCTGCCGCGAATAAGCTTTACGCCGTAATAAATCTTTCACGCTAATTTGTCACCTCCATGTCGTCGTGGGAATTCCGAGGAGCTGCCTCGCCCTCTGCGCGGCATAGTGGGTGGATGAGACCGTCGCTGCTAATTTCATATCGTGTTACGCACTTTTTATTTTTTTTTGCCACCGCGAGTTTCTTTGCCCGCGCCCCTCTGTGGCCTTTTGCTTTTCGCGTATAACCATAGCCTCGACCGAAATATTTCGCACCGCTCCAGAAAAGTGTCCAGGGCGATGCGCGGCCGCGCGTTAGCACCCCGCGCGGCCGCGACCTCGCGGCATCCGTAGTAGTGGCGCGCGAACTCTCCTTGGACCGTACGCGGCTGTCGCCACCGCGCCTCCCTGTTTGTCATACCGTGGTCGCCCCCGCCGCCCCCGCCGCCCCCGACCCGACACGCCCAGCATTGTCTCATCGCTTTTGCCTTTCACCAGCATAAGGGGACGAATGTGTGCTCCCGCAGGTCAGGCAAAAAAAGTTGGTAATACAGTGGGAAGACAAGCGATACAAAGCAGGGTCCGATTGTATTCCACATGCCAGTGTGGCACTGCGAGCGACTACAGTCTGCAGGATGTGCGGTACACCTGTGTCGATCCGGAAAATCAGGCGTGCCCTACACACGCGTCAGATTCATCGTACAACGACGACACCGGTTCGGTCAGTTGGGGGTGTCGTCTACGAGTGGCGCACCACCACCTGCGCGCGGGCGGCGGTAGATGTCTGAAATTGCCCTATCGCCACCTATCGCCCCCGCGGCCCGCGGCCGCTCCGCCCCGCCACGCCCGCCACGCCCCGCCACGCCGGGGCACAGCATCCATCGCGCATGCTCACAATACCTCAATTACGCTCATGGTAATGACGAACGGCCAGTAGCCCGCGGGGCGGGGCGGAGCGGGGCGGAGCGGGGCGGGGCTCTATTCAAGGGCGCCGACCGGCGGGGCCCAAGGGAAGGGTCATTGTTTTGAGAGGTGCGACACGGGGCGGCTCCACTTCCACTGCCGCCGCCCCATCCTCGCCCCCCCCCCCCTCTCTCTCCCGGACCAACCATCTGACCCTCTCGGTCTCTCTACGGGCTGAACCCCTGCCGGCCTGAGGGTAGGCCACCCGCCCAGGCCAGATGTATCCAACGCTGAGACTTTGCCTAACTACCAGGCGTTCGCTTCCACTTGCGACCACGCACCGCTTCATTTCTCTCACTCTCTCTCCCCATTCCTCCGTGTTTTCTATCGTTCGAAAACGCCATTCCGAAGGGGAAAGGGCCCGAGGGCGCTCATCCACGCGGAAGACCCCCGCGTTGTATTTGCTCGTCATCGCAGAGTGGGCAGAGGTCAGCGATGACCGCCGAGGACGACGTCGACTGTCTCGGACCTGACGCGGCCCCAACCGGTCACTCACTTCCGTCCGTCCGTGCGCTTGTCAGTGTGTCCGCCCGCTGCTGCTGCAGCTTCCTCCGCTCGCCGTCAACTTGAACAAGGAGAGCGGCTCTGTTATAAACAGCAGCAGTGGGTTTCTCGCGAATCGCTTAGTAAAAACCGTCTCGTCAAACGTAATCATTTGGCGAGGTCGCGAGGCAGACTCTCGCAGCGTCCACTCCACTCTTCCACGCAAACGAAGTGGTAATTGAGCCAGACCGGAGGACGCCGGACGCCGCTGGGGGTCCCCCGCAGGTCCCCTGCAGGTCCCCTGGGCCGGCCGGGCGGCACCTCGTGGGCCGCCCGTAGCTGACGTTGAAAAATGCCTCGGGAAGTGCGTTTATAGCGCGTGTTGTGTCTCATGCCGTGTAAACACAATGCGCCACGCCGTGCGCTGTCGTGACAGCGAAACTACTACTAGTACCGCGAATGGAGATACGGCCGGCGCGGTGGACGCGGGACATCGGGGGCGTCGGTGGCGCCGCCGACGTCGCGGGCGGCGTCAGGGTCCCACCGTCCGGCTCTAAGTGGCGGAAGCGAAGGAGGCACCGCGCCCTGACCGGGCCACCCCCGCGGACCGCCGTGTGTCGTTTGGCCGAGCCACGCGTCGAGGACAGGCGCTACTGTGGTGCCGTCTCAGAGACCCGGTGGCGTCCTGGAGCCGACGGGGACCGGGCGATCCCCTGGAGCCCGGAGCCGACCGGAGCACGACGCCGGCCACCTTATCCGGTGCGAGGAAAAAATATGACACGTTGAGAAGTCTTCGGCCCTGCACTACGACCGCGGGCGAGTGCCATTCGGGATCCCATATTCGCGATGACCGTGTGGCCCGCGAGAAGATGGCTATGGCTGCAGGCAGAGAGAGAGGGAGGGGGGGGAGGGGGAGGAAGAGGGAGGCAGTGTTCTCCAGACACACCGCACGCGGCACCGTGAGAAAGGCGGGAGCCCAAAGCCACCGCTCCAGGGGCAAGCGCAACGCGCAGGATGACACACTGTCCTGACGAATAGGGGGGGGGGGGGTCTAATACGCTGGCCCAAGCTGCGGATACAACTTTTGCAGTATACACAGGGAAAATATGAATCCCACTGTCGAAATGTAAGCAAGGATGTTTTTGGCGTTTTTGGCAGTGTGCGCTGGAGACGTCGTCGTCGTCGCGGTTCACTGCTGACCAAAGCCTGGCCGCGGTCCCCTTTGCTCTCTCGTCTCGTTACCGCTGATGAGCCAGCGAACCAGAGCAAAGTCAAAGCCGAGCCCCGCTCCGGGCAGTGAGCGTGGGCTCGCCCTGCCTGCCCGCGCGCGGCCTGCGCGCAGCCTGCGGCGCCAACCAAAGTCCCTGCTCCCCAAGGGCGACCTCGAGGCCGTCCTACAGGTGAAGGCCGCGCCCATCGCGCCCGATGCGCGATCGCGCGGCGTGAATAGACAAGCAGACAACAAGTTTGTCGGACGCGCATCACATGCTGATAAGGCGAGGTTTTCATCCTTCTTCTCCGGCCGCGCTCTGGGGCTGCGGTCCGTCCGCCCGTGACGTCCGTAAGTCACCGCGGGGGAGTTCGGCAGCTCCACCCCTCCTCCCCCTACCGCCCGGCTCCCACCTGCCCCATCCCATACCCCTTCAACCGTTCCCCCACACAAACCTCGCCCTCGCGCGCTCCCTCTCTTCTTTTTTATTTCTTTCGGAATTTCGCGCGCTCCTGCCGCTGACACGGACGGACGCAAGCGCAGGCTCTTCCGCGCCCGTGAGCTTCACCTCCGGTAGCGGCCTCCTCCTCGCGCCCCGCCCCCGCCCCGCCCCGCCCCGCCCTGCCGGAACCCTTTGTTTAAACTTCCTTCGAATTGCCCGGCCGAGTGCCCCCGCCCCCTCAACAGCAGGGCCTGACCCCGGCCCGGCAGCGCGCGCTACCGCCTCCTCTTATGACAATGATGCCCTTTTACTCGTTGGCCGGGCCGCGGGCGGGGCGCGCTCCCCCGCCCAAACCTTGAACCGGCCTGCAAGCAGCAGCAGCAAGCAGCCGCATTCAGGAAACGTTCAATTTCACCCGGCGTGGGCAGTGCCGCACACTATGGCGCCTGGCGCCGCCGACCCGCTCCGCCCCGTCTTATGGTGACAGGCGCGCGGCCGCGAAGACCCCGCGGGGAACCGGGAGGAGCAGCACCTCGCGGGCGACACAGCCGCCTCGGGCGCGTCCGCCGGGTCATCGGGCAGGGCGTGGCTGCAAGGGACGCGCCATCCCATCCCGGCCCACAGCCGCAAAGCGCGCGGCCCGAGGCCCGCCACGCCGTGTGAAAGGAGATCTCTATCTGAAGCTCCTCACTTCACGCACGCTGAGCAAGACCTTCCCCAAAGTGCGGCGGCGGTGGCGGCGGCAGCGGTGGCAGCGGCGGCGCAGCCCGGCGGCCGTAAACGAGTGCGAGTGAGACGGACGCCGCCGGCCGAGTCCTTTTGTTTCCTCCTATTGGTGGGCGCCGACCGCAGCATCGTGGACGCGGGGCGACGCCTCATCGAATGCAGCTCGGCGGGCGGCGGCGGCGGCGGAGAGGAGAGGGGGCGTCGGCGGCGTCCCGGCGGCGGCGGCGGCGTGGGTGTCGATGCAGCGCGTCGACGAGCGGCTCCGGGCGCGCGGGGCGGGGGCTGGTGGCGGGGGCTAGGGGGGCCGGGGGTCCCTCCAGGCCCACCACCTCGGGGGTCCTCCTGGCCGGGCCGGGCGGGTCGCGGGAGAGTCTATAAAGAAGCCGGCTCCCGCGCCGCATGGCCACTGTTGTCTCCGGCACGTCCGTCGGCCCGCCCCGCCGGCATCCTCGCGCGCTCTGTCTCCGGTCTGCGTCGGCCGAGGAGGCGCAGTTAGTAGCAGCACCGCGACGTCGCGAGCGGATTTGTTTCTTTCTTTATTTCTTGCCCCGTGTGTTTCCACGTGTAAGAGAGTGACATGAGGACGGTCGTGTGCAGCAGTGTCGTGCAGTGCCGTGGAGTGACGCGTGCGTGACACGCAAGTGACAGCCTTGCTAGTGAACACAGGAGTATCGAACAGCAGAGTGATTGATAGCAACTCTCATCATGGCGGACATCGTCGCGAGGGTCAAGGTAACTGAAAAACTTCCTACGACTGTACTCAATTATTTTAAAACCTACGGCCGGGAATTTTTTTGCATTCGCCTTGTCTGTAGTGTAGTGTGTCAATTGAGGTCAATTACTTTTTAGACAGTCCCCTAAAAGACTGTCTCTACCAGAAGGCAAAGTCTCGTTCCTAAAAAGTTACCTTTCTATCATTACTTTTAATATTTTAAAGTTTTGACTATTCCTGATTGATGATATACAATCGTACTTCTTATAACAAGGCCATTGGGGCGCTATGTTAAATCTTTGTCACCAAAAATGAGCCCCAAGGAAGTGTTAACTCCTAAAAGTTCTAAGAGCTTGAATAAGGTCACATTGAATTGTAAAATAAAACAATTAATATGAACATCATGTTCTTAGATCATTTAAGCTCATAATTTTAAGATCCGGGTGTCAATGATATGGCGACGTGTGCCCGCCCTTGAAAAAGAATCCCACTCCCCTTACAAAAGAAGCTGCTAGAAACAGGCCTCACGTGGAATCTATTCAAAATGGAAATACGTGGGAAACCCGGGCTCGCGGGTGTATTCTTTGACCGGCCCCTATGTTTATAGCCCGCTCTCTGCAAAGTTACTTGCTTTACTTTAATTTGGTAATCATCAATAAGCTAAGATTTTTCGCTGGACCGAAAATAATACATTAAATCAAAAACAAAATCATGAAAATCACAACTTTTGCTACTATCACTTTCACCTCTAGCATGTACAAAGTCAATTTTTTTGAAACCTATAGTTTGTTTGAAATTCCTATTCAGTCATCAAAAGCCAGTGTGTCATGCGTCACTCGCATCCCCGGCTGAGGGCGCAGCACGAGGCTCTTTCCCCTCTCGTCTCCCATCCCTATGGCCATCAAGGCCGTCCGTCCCCTTCTTCCGCTCGTGCATACATACGGCGGTGGTATGGTGCACTGCGCGTGGGTCAAACTGCCGCTATCGCGAGCCAGGTTATGGTGTTCGCGTGCCTCGCGCCTCGCGCCGCGCTACCGTGGGCCCGCGCGGCCCTGCGGTCCATTGTTTTGGCACCCCGCGGAGAGATGGGAGCGGGAGTGGGGGAGGAGGAGGGGGGGGGGGAGTGCCGATGCCACCCGGGAGAAGGGCCTGGGAGATGGGCTGTCCTCCTACCTCCACCCCCCCCCCCCCCCCCCCCCGCCTCTTCCGTGCCGGACTGTCGGACACGCGGCGGTAGCTGTGACCCCAGCACGGTCATTAAGAAAGATATGCTCGGTGCACACCTTTCGGCGACGCGGCGGCGGCCCGCCTCGAGGCAGTCGCTTCATGGAGTCCTCGGAGCTGCTGACTGAGCACCCCCCGCTGCTGCCGCACGCCACCACCCCTGTGCGGCGGCGCACACCACCCCGACGACGACGGGGCGACGGCGAGCCTGCGCACCCTTATCTGATAACAATGTTAAAGCTTAGATAAAGAATGGAATATGTGCACAGCACTTTTCGTCGCGCTGCACAGCCCTGGCCGAGTGCAGCGACTGGCAACAAAGGCCGCGAGCGCGTGACTCTGCAACACCGTCTAGCTCTTGTCATTCCCATACCGAGTCCCATAGCATACATTAGCCTTTTTAGGCCCGACAACAAAAAATGTGGGTGTTATGACAGCCACGTTGTTTTACTTTTTGGAGGGCGACCTGCGACGTGGGACAGAGTCGAATTGGAACCCCTTTGCTTGTTCCAGAAGCCCTTCTGGGTGCTGCTGGCGATCGCCTGGTGCTGCGCTCTAGCCGCGGCCGCGGACACAGACGCGTCCTCCGGCAGCCCGGAGGCGACCACAGCGGCCATCTCGTCCTTGGCGTACGACTCGGTGACGGTGCAGGACACGAGGCCGGCCGACGACAAGGCGAGCCATGCTGGCGGCGAGGACGAGAAGGAGGCCACTGCGCCCGCAGAGAGTCCGGCGGTGGAGGCCAAGGATGTCGGTGCACCAACGCCTGACGTCAAAGGGGCGGCTGAGAAGAGCCCCTCCGCGGACACCACGAAGGGCGTGGTATCGGCAGCATCGAGCTCGATCAACGCCACGGCTGCGGCACCTCGCGCGGAGCACGGCGCTGGAGAAACCGATGATGATGACGACGACGACGACGACGAGGATGATGTTGATGATGAAGACGAGGAGGGAGAGGAAGATGGGGAGAAGCGGGTGGAGGCCTCTACGTCCAAGTCGGTCAAGATTACCGTGAGCAAAGTGACGGGCTCCGGGAAGGGCCCGGAGGGCGAGAAGAGGTCCTTGGAGGCAGAAGTGGTCGTTCCGGGTCCAGCCGGGGGTGCAACAGCTTCCACTGAGAAAACAAAGTTGGCAGGTGAGTTTAAACACTGACCGGCGACGGAAGGAATCCGGTGCATGCCTTGACAGAGAAAAATGTTTGCCATCTAGTTTATCAGAAGGTCGGCGATCCTACTCAAGGTATGGTATTTTTTGTCCACCTCTAGTGTGTATTCCATGACTGAAGGTAGGTGGGAATCTGAGGGTGGTGCTGGTTCTTACTGTGGGCT
>NW_026267182.1:1647233-1650640 GCF_000697945.3 Frankliniella occidentalis
CCCCCCTCCCTCCCCCGCACCACCAAGCACCTGCCCTATGTTAGGGATGTCCTAAATTTTAATAACAAAGTGGGGAATGAAGGCCGCCGCCAGTCTCCTGTAAAACGTGTTTCTGCCGTTGCGCAGGTACGGGTACCGCGACGCGGAGGGTCGGCCGGTGCAGACGGTCTACACGGCCGGCCCGCGCGGCTTCAGGGCCCGCGGCACGGACATCGCCCGGAAGATGGACCTGTCCCAGGCCGGCGGTCGCGGCCCCCGGCCCCCGCCCGACGGCCGCTACAGCCCCGAGTACGACAACTACTTCGACCCGCTCGAGGACCCCAGCTACTCGTTCGCGTTCAGGACGCCGACGTACGCGCGCAAGGAGGACGCCGACTCGCGCGGTGACGTCTCCGGCGTGTACAGCTACATCGACGACGTGGGCGAGCGCCACGTCGTGCAGTACGAGGCCGGCGCCGAGAAGGGCTTCAACGTCATCAACAGCTTCCCCGACAACGTGCCCGCGCCCGGCTACCACCTGGGCCCCGGGAACCCACCGCGCGGGCGCACCACCATCGTGCAGAACAACGACGGGTCGTACAGGTAAGACGCATGCTTGTTTTGTTAGATATCCTGATATCTTGGCCTGGATGTTCTCAGAAGCGCCCACCCTGCGCACTTCTGTAGTCTGGTGCTGTACTGTACCGCACGCAGGCGTGGGTGGGCTTGACGCCTTGACGCTCGCCCCTGACCGTGGCGCCTAACAAGGAGACTTAGGTGTAAATCTACGATTCGGTTCAAAATCGGTATATTTGCTTCTTATCCCTATAGATGACGAATGCGCGTCAAAATTTGTGCTGAAGTTCATATTACAAACTTCCTACTCTAGTGTGTATTCCATGACTGAAGGTAGGTGGGAATCTGAGGGTGGTGCTGGTTCTTACTGTGGGCTCGGTATGATATCCAGACTCCAGCCCCGTCCGCCTTGGTTTTCGCACTAATCGTTTGTACCCCACGGGCCGGCGGGCAGAGGATACTCTGCACGCGCCCGCCGTGGAGCTGATGCAGGGCCCGCGAGTGCGCCGTCGGCCGTCGTCCACCTCCCTCAAGAAGGACGACAGACGCGTGGTGCGGCAGGGCGATGGCTCCTTCCGGTCCAGGGAGGCCCTGGCCGCCCGCAACGCCCGCAGTAGGAAGGTAAGGGCTCAGTTCCGGCGCCACCAGGACGTCGTTCTCGGAAATCGTCGACGAGCGCCCCTTTTCTCGCGTGTAACGTTTTGAAGGCCGTTTGGGAAAAATAGCAAATTTTCCTGGAAAAATGGAAAAGATGTTGTTCTTTTTTTGAGAAAACATTGAACTCGATTGAACTTTTCTGGAAATTTTAAGTGTTTTTTTCACATGTCTCTGTGTTGCCCCGCCCAGGCCGCAGGCCTGCCCCCGAGGGAGGAGGCCTCGCCTGACCTCACCGCGCCCGTCAACGAGCTGCCGCCGGAGCCCAAGCCGAAGAAGAGGAAGTCCGGCCAGCGGAGGCGGAAGGCGAGGAAAGGCGTGAGGAAGACGACGGCCAGACCAACGCCCAGCCCGGCGACGGACGACTTCGTGGGCCAGCCCCTATTCCCCGAAGTTCCCGCGGAAGTCTGGGGTCGCGGCGCTGGCGCGACGGCGCCGCTTGAGGCGCCAGCCTTCCCCAAGGTGCTGCTGCCCAGCCCGCCCTCCCTGGTGACTGAGCCGCCGCTGCCCCCGAACACCGAGGCCCCTCAGACCGCGGCCAAGTACCCGGACTTCCCTTCAACGACCGGGAACCCCAAGCGGGACGAAGCGAAGGCGGCGTCCCTGCGTGTAAGTAACTTACTATTTGGGCACAGATTTGTTTTTCGACAGTGAAATTTCATGAAAGACCTGCGTGTTTGTAGCCGGAGGTGCGCGTCACACGTCAAGAGGACGAGGCCGAGGCCTCCATGGAGGCGCTGCAGACGGCGACGGACGAGGTCCGCATCGCCCGCCAGGGCGGTCGCCGCCTCAACGTGGACGTGCAGAGGCCGTCGGTGGACTTCCAGCAGGTGGACGTCAACCCGGACGGCTCGTACAGGTTCGCGTACAACACCAACGACGAGGGCCAGCACTTCAGAATCGAGCAGGCCAACAGCGACAACCTGGTGGCCGGACGGTGAGTCGAGGAGGATATCCTTCCTATCTCTCCCATCGGATGAGCCCCCCTCCCCTCTTTCGTTTCCCCGCACTAGGCACGAGGAAGTTTATCCTTCTTTCCCTTTTCCGCGAGAACAGAGAAGACCACCCCGGACGACGAAACATGTTGCCTTTTCCTCTTTGGCGTACGAGGCTCACAAAAACGAGGAAACAATGTCTTCTCCCACACGTCCCGTCCCGCCCCGCCCCGCCCCACCCCACCCCTCTCCTCCCCGCGGCTCGCGCGAATCCTTATCCCCCGGGCGGCCGGACCTCCTGGACCGCCGCGCCGCCCTTGGCGCCGAGGACGGGACGGGACGGGGCGGCCGGTTGTTGAATAATGAAGCAAACACTTGATGACCCGGCGGCCGGGCCGGGCAGGGCGGCCATTCACACGCCGGTTGAGTGGCCCTCCTAATGGGCTGGGCGCCCAGCGCGCGCGCCCGACCACGTACGTACGCCCTCCTTGCCCCTACATACGGAGGGATAGAGGGAAAGTGAAAGGGGAAATATACACAGCAGCAGCACAGGATATCCGTTTTGACAAACTCCCTCTCTCAAACCCCGTACTTCTAATTCCAATTTTGTTTTCTTTGTCTGTTTTTCTTGAAAACTTTCAAGACTTGTCCCGCGTGTGCGGTCGGGGTCGGGGTGATGCGGTAGAGTAGGCGCGCTGAAAAACAAGCGTGACATGTGTAACTTGTTATCGCGCCCCTGCGCACACTCTTAGGATAAGCAAGCGTGCATCCCTGCAAGAAAGAGTGTTTTTATCAAAAAACGTTTTTCTTCGGATAGGAGCGATAGGGATAGGAGTCAAGAAACACCTTGTCACGTCACAATTTTACCAGTGTTAGGAGGGTGGAACTGGACCGTAGCCAGCGTCGGATGCATGCAGCATCAGCAGGTGATGTGCCGCCGCGGTGGATATATTCGCTCGATATTGGCCACCGGCGCACGCGATAGGAGGGCCGTGTGCGATAAAAGGACGCGCCCGACTGATTCATCGCTGTGAGAACCACAACGCCACACACGCGCGGCGCACCGCGTTGTCTCGCGTCGTATTGCGAAAATACAGACTAACGGCACACGCTCCGGTGCATAGCTGGGTACTACTAGACACAATGGGCGCGTAGACCTGATATTTATTGGTAAAATGTACCCCTCTCCCGCGCGCTCCGAAGCACACACGGCTGAACACACTGTACTCCACTGCCGCACTCGCGTGCGGTCCAGGGAGGAGG
>NW_026267182.1:1651776-1667362 GCF_000697945.3 Frankliniella occidentalis
GGGGGGGTAGTTCCTCTTCTATTATCCGATTTGAGAACGCCTTCCATCAGTTAATGTCGAATTTCGAAACTTTTACCATAAAACGCTTCTATAAAGTACCCCGGGATGTGGACTTCAGCACAAAATTCGACCGACGTTCGTCATCTACATGGCTAAGAGGCAAATATACCGAGTTTGAACCGAATCGGGAATTTACACCTACCTAAGTCTCCTTGTAGGGGACCATCCAGAACGCGCGTACGTTTTTCTCACATTCGTTCCGCTAAAGCTTGGCGCCTGCGATACTTGGGGTAGGCCACCCCGCAGTACTCCAATGCCTTGAAGGCGAGATGTTGCCTACCTAGCAGGGGTTATGAGAGGTAGCGGAGGCTGATCTTGGCAGATTTGTGTTCGCGAATGACGGACGTACTTTCTGGATGATCCGTACGAACCGAGCGACTCGCCCGCCGTCGAAATGTGATACAGCATGACTACCGAAGAGAGCGGGGTGAATCAGAAACCTGGTGTAAAGAGTCAGGTTGCGCATGTGGCTCTAACAATGATTTCTTTGTTCAGGTTCGTGGCTGCAGGACCCGACTCGCGTCGCGAGGAGGTCAGTGACCAGGTCAACAACCGCCGCGGCTCGTACTCTTACATCGACGACAAGGGCGTGCAGCAGACCGTGGAGTACATCGCCGGGCCGGGTATCGGCTACCGCATCATCAACAAGCACAAGGGCGTTGTGATCCCGCCCACGTACGCCACCTCGTACCCACCCTTCTCCTCCTCACCCTTCCCCGTGTCACCCACCCTGCCCACGTTCACCCCCACGGCGGGCTTCCCCTCGTCCTCCTTCAGCCCCTTCCCCTCGCCGTTCCCCACCGCGTTCCCTTCGCCGTTCCCCGAGACGATACCACCCTCCGCGTTCCCGCCGCCATTCTCCTCCATTTCGCCATCCGTCTTCCCGTCGAGCACGGGCCGACCTGGGGGCAGCGGCTCCGGGCGACCAGGCTCCGGGCGTCCGGGTGGGTCTGGCCGTCCGGGTGGCTCCGGGTACTCCGGCTCCAGCAAACCTGGTGGCTCTGGGTATCCGGGCTCCGGGTCCTCGACGACTGGGCGGCCCTCGGGGCGGCCCAACAACCAGTACATCCCTCCGAGGCCACCGCCGACCAGCGCACCCTCCATCCCGCCGCCCTTCGGAGACGTGGACGACCCCTTCTCCGAGCTCTTCCCCGGCGAGACGGGCACACCGCTCAGACCAGGCTCTGGCGCTGGGACCGGCTACGGAGGCTCCTCGTCGTCCGGAGGGTCCGGGTCGTCGTCTGGGGGATCATCGCCGTCCCCCGGGGGAGGTGGCAGCAGGCCCGGATCCGTGCGCCCCGTGAAGAAGCCAAAGCCCTCTGTGTCCATAGACACGGGCGAGGACGACGATGATTTCTTTCCCACGTTTCCTCAGCAGAGCGGTGGGTCCGGCTCGACAAGACCTTCCGTAACGACCTCTGGGTTCCCGACGACCACGACTAGCACGTCCACGAGCACTGCCTCCGGCGGTGGCGACGACGACAACACAATCGACGGCCTGTTTGGGGACGGCGGTGACGTGAACAGCACGCCCAGACCGACGCAGCGACCACGACCCACAACGGGGACTTTCAGGCCGCCCTCCTCGTCCACGTCATCCAGTGGCGGCGGCAGCAGCGGTGGAGCAGGCGGCAGTGGCGGTGGCGGTGATGACTTCCTGGACCTCTTCCCTACAGCCGGGCCCGGGTCCTCCCCTTCGCCCGGGTCGCCATCCTCGTCCCCAAGACCCACGAAGCGACCGCGTCCGCGTCCACGACCGAGGCCAACCTCGTCGCGCCCTACCACCGTGGACGACTTTGACTCGCTGTTCAACCCCACGCCCGTGTACACGGACCCGTCCGATATTCCGAGCGGCGGCTCCGGCTACGACTACAACCGGCCCAAGAAGCCCTTCAAGGGTAGCGGTGCGTCAGGGAACGGCGTCATCTACCCGACCACCATCAGGCCCGGCCGCCTGCCGACCCGCCCCACCGTGGGCGGCGGCGACGACTTCCTGTCCGAACTGGAAGGCGGAGGCGGAGTCTTCGGCGGCAGCGGCGGACAGTGGGCTGGGGGCCGGCCGGGCAGCTTCTGGCCCGCCGTCCCCTACGGCAACTGCTGCCCCGGGCCGCTCCGCCCGCATCGCTACCGGGACGAGCGCGACGACGGCGGCGTGTACCCGGGCCGGCCGTTCCCGCAGGGCGCCGTTGTCCGCGCGCACGTGCAGTCCGTCGACCTGATGCCGTTCGAGCCGCAGCACCGCGCCATGGACCCCGGCGAGGCCCTGGAGCGCTTCATCCGCCAGGAGCAGAGCCTGCGCGCGCACCGCCAGCGCAGCGTGGACCCCGCGGACGGCCACGGCGGCCCCGTGCACGCGCACGCCCAGCGCAGCGTGGACCCCGCCGAAGGACCAGCAGGTCCCGCGCCAGGCCAGCTCAAGGCCGACCCTGCCGCGCAGACCAACGGCACCACCACCACGGCCGCGGCCTCCAGCACCACGCCGGAGCCCGCCGCCGCCACGACGATCACATCGTGAAGGACTCGCCGCTGAGAGTGCCACGTTTAGTGAAACTGGAGGACGATAAAATTCTCTCAACGCTCGAAGCCGCGGGGGCCGCGTGTGGAGTGGGAAAAACCGTGAGATAACGTGTATGTGCGGGAAGCTCCTCGGAGCCCCCAGCAGCTAATCAGCACGCGTTCAAGACACTGTCCCTAATTTGCCGGGAGATGAGTGATGCTAGCGAGCGCTGCCTGTGGGACTGATGACGTGCCTCTCTGTCCATCACCCGGATCCTGTCGGATGTGGCCGCGGGTCGGATCTGGTCGGGTCGGCACTATTCTCTGTCAACCGACCACTTTGTTGACGTGCAATTTCGCCTGCGACTGAAGCCTTCTTATCGGCCTTGGACGGGGTCATTAACATGTCGTGTAACACAGGTCTTAATCCAACAGACGAGGAGTATACTCTAAAAACTACTGTCCTTGTTCTTTATTTAAACGCTACTTACACAAACTGCTGCCTAACGTTAATTATTGTGATAAGCCATCGACCCTTTGTGCCTTGAAAACGATCTGCAGAAGAGGATAATTCTTAGAGAGAAACGGAAACCAAATACAATTTTGTTTTCTCGCCATAATGGAAAAAAATCGTACCTGCACTGTAAACAGAGCGATATAACCCAAGGTTAAACGGCAGACGTCGCCGTCGCTCTGGTTGTTTTCTCTCATGTTTTATTATTTATTTAACCGCTTGATGCGACGATGTGATGTACGTTTGTAATGTGACAAAAAAAGTTACCATGAATACGATACTCAGAATAACGTGATGCGTGATAATCTCTATAGCCTAGTAACGAAAAAACGAACAACTGCCCACTGCTAAGTTGTCCACGAAATGTTACAAGCAGTGACATTAAATGATATTTTTACCAAGACAAGCTGTTTTGCATCATTCATGCCTGTCCTGTCCCCGCCCCTGCTCCCGCGCTCCGCTCGGCTCGGGTCTGGTATCTCGGGCGCAGCACCGCAGCCCAGTGACATCACGCGAGACGTAAGCGCAAGCGTGTCATGTAGCGAGCATCGGCTGCAACACCAAGTCATCCGTCCGTGGCAACTATCAGGCCGACCAGCAACGTAAACTGGAAAATTAAATGAAATGCCCATCGCATCCCGTAATAAAAGCTGAAGCTGCCTTCTCACGCTTTAATCCCGATCACAAAAGGCTGTTGGCGGTGCTCCCGACCGAGGTCATGCACAATATCGGCTAAAACCATAGCTAGAGGGGACAGGGGAGGGGGAGAGTGGAAAGGAGCGAGAGAGACAGACAGAGAGAGAAAGGGGTCTGTAGGTCAAAGGTCGACCCGCCTTGGCACACTCGCTTTAATGTTTGAGAGCGCGTTGAATACTTAACCGGGAGGCTTATAGTCCAGCTTACCTTTATGACCCCCGAGCTATTCGGAAGATCGGGGAAGCGGGTATCGACGACACACAGTCATCAGGAGGGGGACGAAGAAGGTGGGTAAAGGGGGGGGGGGGCATAAGGGTTAGTATAAGTGCAGGGCGTAGAAGGGGACTAGGTCCAGTCACCGGGTGTGCGGGCGGGGGCGGGGCGGGCCCAGCGGGCCGGGCCCGGGCAGAGCTCACACAGAGGAGCAATGTGGTTTTCCTTGAGAAGCTGCGACTGGCGCATCCAGAGGAAGCGTGACGCGGCGTGGCGTAGCGCGGCGCAGCGTCGCCTGCAGTCCTGCACCACTAGTGCCATCCCAGGCAGGCCGAGGAGGAGCACTGCGGAGCACTGCGGAGCACTGCGCCACCGTGCGGCGCGCTCCGCCTGCCGCCACCGGGGGGGAGTTTGATTGCCAAGGAAGCAACAACCATTCTGACATCTTGTTCTTCCTCGAATGTATTGCCCGGCGCCCGGCGTTGCGCCGGGCAGCTGCGAGAAATAACGCCGATCGTAAGGGGGAATGTTATTGGTCTTAATCCAATTTGTCGAGTGTGATGATTGGAAGTTTCAACGCGTGTCGAGTATTTGTTAAGAAAAAAACGCGGAGAGAGAGACGGAGGGAGGAAAAAAAGTGAAAAAAAAGTGATCGGTACAAGCAGGCGGCGCGTCGTGGGCTTTGTCAATCATGAGTTTGATACAATAAGAACGCCTGCCACCAGCTCCGTTCCGCGGGAAACTGCGCGCCTCCGCTAGGATTACACCTTTTTTCGAAATAACTGGGGAGCCGCAACAGAAAAGTACATACGTGCGCCTCGGGACAAACTACTTATGGCTCGACTTATGGTGTGCGTCCCAGCCCAGTCCAGGGCGACAAATCACTGCACATCGACACCTGGCTCTGTCGCGAGACCGCGAGGACGCCCTCGGGACGCGATCCTCCGCCGGGCGACGCCATCAGATAAACCAAACGAGACGACTTCGTTAAGCGAGGCGCCGCGCCCGTCACGCCGGTCGGGTTCTTCTTGTTCTCGATTGGACTTGAAAATGAACATTATATGGCGATTAGCCGTTTGTGTGCGTGTGCGTTGTGTGGAAGCTGCGGGCAGAAGAAGAGAGAGATAGGGGGAGGGAGGAGGGGGAGAATACGAGCGTATCGCAAAAAGATGCCGCCCCCTCCACGACAGAGCAGCCTCTCCGTCTCCGTAGTCCAGCAGCAGCGGGGAGCGTCTTTTTCAAACGCTTTGGCGCGAAATGATCCGACCAATCAGAAGCGAGCACAGACTCCAGCTTCCATTTCCTATATATACTAGTGTCGTTATCTGATGGTCAGTGAGGCGGAGCGTCGCAAAGAGCGAAGTGTAGCGAGCGGGTGTGCGTGCGTTGCGTGCGTGCGTGTGTGTGTGTGCCGGTGCGTGCGTGTGCTTCGAGGGGCCTGCAGGGGGAGCTCCAGAGTGTTAGTTCTGTTGTCGTCCGGACCGCGATCACCAGCTAGACCAGCACCTCCTTAGCTAGGACCGCACGAACCGCTGACGGCGCCATGAGGACTGTGAGTACACCTTTCGCCCAGGGACCCAGCCATTTTTCGGCAAGAGCTCGAAAGTGTGCAATATCGTCTACTCCAAAGGGTTTAGTCGCCACTGCACTGCCTGCCTGCCTCGGTAGTTAGCGTTGTTTCCTTCCTATTCACATAAAATTAATCCTAACATATTGGGTATGGGAGGCAGTAAGCAGCAAAGCCGTGCTGCACCGCACTCGCCCTGGAGCCATTGCTTGGCGGCCGAAAGCGGCCGGTGGGGTTGAGAGTGAGATGCTCGCTAGCCGGGCCCTAGCTCCCTCCGCACTCCTACCACACCCTAAGTGCGCATCATTGCATCGGACGCCCGGTGCAGGGCTCCGGTAAAGCAGTGTGCAACGAACAAGTGATCGCGAGGTCGGAGCGCCTTGCGGGTAGGCAACCCGATGTCAGCCGTGTGCCTGCGTTGCCCACCTCCTAGGGGCCCCATGAGGTCTGAGCCCCTTGTGGGTAGGCAACCCGACGCCACCCGTGTACCCGTGTTGCCTAGCTCCAAGGCGCCCTGCTCCTCCGCCCCGCCGCGGCTGCGCGCATCTCGGGTGGTCCGGATGTCTCCCGTGTCGTGTTACGCAGTGTTACGCTCGTGTGTGGGGCTCACATGCCAGTGATTATTGTTTGTGATGAACGACCGAGGCAGGCGTTTCCTCTGCGCGTCACCGCTCTGCTATGCGGTGGCGTGGCGACGCGGCGGAGGGCGCCAATCACAAATGGGAGCGAAGCGTCGCGGGTGCGGGCTCCGTGCCAAGAGATGCGTGTTGACGCGGCAGACCACCTTAACGACCGTCGCGATGCTCGCCGTACCTGCGGGGGGCGCGCTACTATATGCACGTGGACCGGTCCATTTGTACAGCAGACGGAAAGGAAATCGCGCGCATCCAGGAGGACGCGTCCGGCCCGCGCGTCCAACTATGGTCTGGCGGCCGGTCGGTGCATGGCTATGGCTGTGCTGCCCCCGCTCATCGCCCTTGGGATGGCATCGTTTGAACTTGGCCGTCGCGGCGGCGGCGAAAAGAAGCCATAGCTTGCACATACGACCGGCGATGTGACGAGGGGGAATGTGTAGTGTGTGCTCCCGGCGGCGGCGCTCGCGGAAGTCGATACTCTTGTCGTCGTCGATAATGCGGAGACGATCGGCAGAGCGTCTGCCGGGCCCGAGCTACTGTGGATGACGGCGTCGGCCAGGAGGTGGGAGTGGCGGGCGCGGGAGAGGTGAAGGTCACAGAGAGTACGGGCATCTTTTTTTTTTCTCTCTTTGGAGGGTCTCCTATACCTGTCTGAGCGCGACGGTCGGTCACTCTGCTTGCGACTCTCTAGGGCTTGGAAGGTCGAAACGTCGTCAACCATTTTCCTGCGCACGCCGCACGCCTTGAGCAAACGCTGCGGCGGCCGTCCAAACGGGCGAGTTTTTGATTGACGCTACATCATTTAGCTACTGTACCCCTCACCCGAAGCCGGTTCTGCTTCCAGGTCGCGGCGCTGTGCGCGGGGCTGTGCGTGGCACTGGCGGGCGCAGGACGCGTGCCCGACATCCCCGCGGGCCACCGGGCGCAGTACAGCCTGCAGCACGCGGACGGCAGCTTCAAGTACGGCTGGGACACGGGCCGCGGCGCCACGGCGCAGGTGGAGGGCGACGCGCGCAACGAGGTCCGCGGCAGCTACTCGGGCGGGCCCGTCAGCGTCTCCTACACGGCGGGCGTCAACGGCTACGTGCCCGTCATCGGGGCCGCCCCGATCGGCGCCGCACCGCCACCCCCCGCGCTACTTTTGCCGCCCCCACCACCGACATACGGTAAGTTCACCGGTTCGCCCCAGCGGGTACTTCGGTCTGAACAGTAAAAAATCAAATTTATGAATAATCGTTGAATTACTCCAAACTTTGCAAATTTAATAGGAAAGTTGTAATTGATCAAAAATTTTATTCAAAATGTTTATACAAGGTGCTGGAGCTCACGCTGGGGGAGTGAAGGGTGGCTGGTCCAGCGGCTGGAGTACACCCCAGGCCGCCCCCGGTGGGGCCCACGTCGGCCCCGCAGGACCTCTGCGCCCCGACGGGTCGTACAGCTTCTCGTACAGCACCGAGGACCAGTCGCGCCAGGAGTCCGCTGACGCCGCCAACAACGTGAGGGGCTCCTTCTCCTTCAAGGCCAAGGACGACGGTCGCACCCGCACGGTAAACTACCACGCCGGCGCCGGCACAGGCTTCGTAGCGCAGGGGCAGCACCTGCCCACGCCCCCGCCCGTCCCGCAGGGAGCTCCGCATGGAGCTCCGCATGGAGCTCCGCATGGAGCTCCGCAGGGAGGCTCCTGGGACAGTCAGTGGGCCGCCGAGCCTGAGCCCGAGCCCCAGCCCGAGCCGGCCGGGGACGCCACCTACTCATTCGGCTACCAGACGAAGGACGCCAGTCGGCTGGAGGTGTCCGACCCGCAGGGCAATGTCCAAGGCTCCTACGCATACGTCGGCCCCGACGGAGTATCGCGACGCGTGGACTACGAGGCTGGTGCCGGTAAGGGCTTCGTCGCGAAGGGCGACCATCTGCCCAAGGACGGCGATGTCCCCGCACCCGGAGGGCTGACGAGCTCCTGGCAGACGGGCACCGGGCAGCAGGCGGGAGACGACGGCGGCTGGCAGCAGACGGCTGACCACGGCAGCTGGCAGCAAACGGCTGACGAGGGCAACTGGCAGCAGACGGAGGACCAGGGCAGCTGGCAGCAGACCGAGGACCAGGGCAGCTGGCAGCAGACCGAGGACCAGGGCAGCTGGCAGCAGACGGAGGACCAGGGCAACTGGCAGCAGAAGCTGCAGCCACAGCCGCAGCGCCCCCGACCCGCCGTAGAGCCGGCCGATGTCAAGAGCAGCCGTGGTGGCGACGGTTCGTACTCGTTCTCTTACAGCACCAAAGATCAGAGCCGCGAGGAACAGGGTGACGTCAAGGGGAACGTCAAGGGCAGCTTTTCGTTCGTGGCCAAGGACGACGGAAAACGCAGGAGGGTGGACTACCACGCTGGGGCAGCGACTGGCTTCGTGGCCAAGGGGGACCATCTCCCGAAGCCGCAGCCCAGTGAGGTGCAGCCGCAGCCCACCGCCAGCGAGCCGGTCGCCACTACCGAGACGCCCATCCTGCTCGACGACAAGATCGACCTGCGCCTGGGACTGGACGACAGCCAGCAGACCGTGGACGACAGCCAGCAGACCGGGGACGGCAGCGATGGCCTCGTACCCACCGGCGAACCAGCCGATGTCCAGAGCAGCAAGGGAAGTGACGGCTCCTACCAGTTCTCCTACAGTACCCCAGACCAGAGCCGCGAGGAGCAGGCCGACGCCAAGAACAACGTCAAGGGCAGCTTCTCTTTCGTCGCCCCAGACGGCGTGAACCGACGCGTCGACTACGAGGCCGGCGCTGGAAAGGGCTTCGTCGCAAAGGGGGACCACCTCCCCAAGGCAGAGGCCTCTGGCGCGGCCCCAGCCCCGGGCGGTGACGATCAGCAGACCCAGGTGCCGTGGACGTCGGACGACGACATCCAGCAGCAAACTCAGGGCCCCTGGAACGACGAGCATCAGACCCAGGGACCGGATGGGGACCACGGCAGTGGCGACGCCAGCTACTCCTACGCGTACGAGACGGACTCGAGCCGCAAGCAGGAGTCGGCCGACGCCCAGGGGAACGTGCAGGGCTCCTTCTCCTACAATGACGGCAGCGGCAGCCCCAAGACTGTCACGTACACGGCCCGCGCGGGCGAGGGCTTCAAGGCCAAGGGTGACCACCTGCCCAAACCCGGCCAGTTCTTGGCGGCCGCGGCGGCCGCAGGCGTCGGTGGCAGCGTGCACGGGGGCGCTTGGGGACGAGGCCGCGGACCTGGAGCACAAAGACCCGGCGTCGGCGTCAAGACCTCGGCACCCTGGCCTCGCGGTCCTGACGCGCAGAGGCCCAGCGTCGGCGTCAAGACCTCGGCACCCTGGCCTCACGGTCCTGACGCGCAAAGGCCCGGCGTGGGCGTCAACACCTGGCCCCAGGGCCTCAGGCCCCAGGTGTCGCCCGCCGCCGCCGCCGACCCGCACGGACCGGCTGGCGAGGTACGCGTCGGCGACGGCGTGGTGCGCACCTACCTTCCGCCCGGCGTCCCGGGCCACAAGGTGGGCTACGTGTACGAGGCCAAGTCCTAGGACGTCGCCTTTTGATCTAAAGACTTCCCCGCTGTGACCTCATAGCTGTACTTACAAGTGTATCTCGAATAAACTTACTGCCTAAGACAAGCAATAAACGTAAAGACATGTGTACCGACCTTCCTTCTTGCGAATTCTACCCGCAGCCCCGTGACCCTCCGCTAGAGACGAGCGCCTCCGCGGTATGCATCCCATCCTACGCGCCGATAGGTAGGCAGCCGTTCGAGCGCGGCCGGCAGCGCGCGGCCTACCGACAGGGCGCCCGCCTCCTCACCGTGCGCGGGGAATTTGCTTGCGGCCGGCAGCCAGGGCCCACAACTTGGGGAGAAAGCAAGACAAAGTAACAACGCAATGACAAAGAGCGCTTTTTATTTGCCCGGGGGGTCTTTGGAATTGATTGCGGGCGAGTGAAATAAAAGTACCACCGCGAAAACAAACACGGTGAAAGAGGGCTCGATGGAAATGGCGGGCGGGAGAGAGGCGCACCTGGGCCCCCAGTACAGATTCTTGACAAATTACACCGCATTTCGCTGGCAACGGGTAGAGAGGGGCGGGGCGGATGCCAGCGACCAGGAAGGCGGAGGACCTCCCCCTCCTCCGGGGCGCGGGCGAGGCGGGGCGGGGAGTGGGGCGGTGCGTACAGGGGTGGCGGAAGCGTATTCCAAAGGGGTGGCGGGTAGGG
Source organism: Frankliniella occidentalis (assembly GCF_000697945.3). Taxonomy (NCBI): domain Eukaryota; kingdom Metazoa; phylum Arthropoda; class Insecta; order Thysanoptera; family Thripidae; genus Frankliniella; species Frankliniella occidentalis. The sequence goes on from NW_026267182.1 coordinate 1,662,179, forward strand.
CCCACCCCCCGCCCCGGCGCCCCCGCTCACCCGCTCGCCCGACTTTCGGAGGGCGCACCGGGCGGGCCGGCCCAACCGGTCCCAGACAAGCCGCACCAAACCCAGCTCCGCCCGCGGCCCGGCCATCCCGGCCCAGCTCCATGCCGATAGCCGCGCTACACCCGTCTCCCTCGCTCCCTCGCGGCGCCTGCAGCCCGGGCCGGCGGTGCGACAAGGACGGGCCGGGAGCACCGCGCCGGCGGCAGTAGCGGCGGCCGCGGAGCTCGCCCGCGCGCGCGCGTAGTGTGAAGCGGGGCGGGGGCGGGGGGTGCGCGCTGCGCGCCGGCCCGAGAGAGAGGGGGGGCGACTCTACGATCGCATGGCTCCAACAGTCGGCTGTAGTACGGCATATGCCAGTGCGGGGCCCAGCAGGCCCAGGCAACGCCGCTCCGCCTCGCCCGCACAGTCGCTCCGCTCGGCTCGGCGCGCGCGTAGCGTAGCGGCGTGGCGAGGCGCTTCGCGTCGCGGTGAGGTTAGGCCCCTACTGACCGGCGCGGCACCGCGGACCACCCCCGTGCCGGCGTGAAGTGGAAAGGTTTTTCAAATAAAGACGCGAGTGTTTCGGACCGGATCGGCAAGCAGCCTCCGCGGTGCGCGGACCGACCCGGCGGCAGTGTTTGTGTTGTGAAGTGGTACCAGTGACGTGAGCGCGGTGGGCGGCAGTAAAGGATTATACCATGCTCCGGGACGGCCAGGTACGTTCATCCCCAGATGTACCTCCCCAAGCACATCCCAAAGCACACCACCTCGAGCACCGCCCCGAGCACCTCCCCGTCGAGGCCCCTGGGCGCGGCCAGCTGGCCGCCGGGCCGGCGCGGCGCGGCGGTCGGGGCCCATAAGCAGTGCGTCGTTACTCCCACTTCCGTCCGCGCCGCCGTCCCCTCTGGCGTCACCGTCGCGTAGGTGTCGGAGTTCATCGGAGGCCCTGACCCCCGCGGCGGGGGGGCAGCAGCAGGCCCCCAAGCCGGCAGCAGCGGCGGTCTCTTTTTCGAAACAACGCCGCGTTGATGAAATTGATGTCTGCGGGCGATAATTAAATCGCCGAGCAGAGATTAGCCTAGCAGCAATAGGATCCGACCGGTAATCGGGTCGGAATGGCATCTACGTGACCATCAGCGGGGAGGCGGAGCAGAGTGCGATGAGACCTCAATCGGGCGGGCCGCAGAGCGGCGGACCGTGGACTGGGCAGGGGGGAAAGGGGCAGGGGGGGGGGCTCAAGCCGGCCGGGGACAGATGAGGCTCGTTTGCACCCGATGGTGATGGTGAGCGGTGTCCGCGATACGCAGCGACACTCTTCTGGCTATCAATGTCTGAGACTGCTGGGCGGGCCGGGCCGGCCGGGCTGCGCGGTGCCGTTGGTATGGTGGGCCCAGAAGATGAGCGCTCCGAACCGCAAACGTGTCGTGACGCGTGTCTCGCGTGCGGGACCGACAGCGGCCGGGCACAGAAGAGTTAGGGGGCGCTCCGTCGATCAAATACGAGTCATTTGGCGTTGGCAACGTGGGACACTCGTTCCAGATGGCCACGCTGACCACGCGTGCTAGAGGGCGGGCGGGGGCGGGGCGGGGCCCGGCAGACCACAGCGAGAGCGACATGACATGGCATTCCAGTCGCGGTGGCTGACGCTGACGCCCGGCTGACGACACAATCGCCCGTCCGGGCTTTGCTTGGGTGGGTTGTTGCTTCTCCGAGCACGACGACGGCGCGAGGGCGCGCGGACTCGGATGACGTGAGCGTCGTTGCCCAGGACGGACGCTGCCGAGGACAACTTGAAGACGCGTCGCCGGATACCCTTTCGCCCTGCCGTGCGATTCAGAAGATCGTGCAAGAGGTTCTCTCGCCCTATGAATGCAACAAGGACGGAACTATACCAGGTGGCTGATTCACGCCGTGCACTTTCGTACTTACACTGCACCGCATGCACGCGGGCGGGCGGGTTTGCCTATGCTCGCAACGCACGGCTCCTTACGGCCCCGTGTGGGTAGGCAACCCACCCGCATGCGTGCATGCGGCACAGTAGAACGCCGAAAGTGCGCGGCGTGAATCAGCCACCTGGTACAGGAGGTATAGGAGATCCTCTCTTGAACGATCTCCTGAATCACACGGCTGCGCGCCTCGCCGTCGTCGTCGTCGCGAAGGCCCCGGGCGCGGTGTTGGAGAGAGAGCTCTGGCCGGCGGCAGGGGAGGTTGTTGTCCCGTCAGACATGAGCGGGACAGGCCTCGGGCAGGCCGGCGGCAGGCAGGCCGCTCGTGTCGCGTCGATAAGGCCGGCTGTGATGTCATCGCCAGCGATAATGACCACGGCGAGTACGGAGAAGAGCGCGGAGCCCGGGCAGGACGCGCGCCCTCGGCCGCGCCCGGAGGGGAGGGGCCGGAAGGAGGGACGAGCGGGGCTAGTAGGAAGCCGGCGGGGGGGAAGTTTGACGGAGGCTGGGCATGGGAGAGGCGAGGCCCCCTTCGTGCTCGTAGCCCTTCACTACTCAAACAGCAGACCACTGCTCCGCTCAGCCACGCCACGACCCGCGCCACGCCCCACCCCACCCCACCCCACTTCGCTGGACCCGCTCACCCCGTCAGTGTCCGCCGTCCCCTGTCCCCGGCCCCGCGCGGCCGCGGGGAGGGCTTGCTCGAAGCCGGGTCACCAGGGCGACGTGAATCTTGGATGGGAAGGAAGCTTGTTGAGGTTACGACCACGGTGACGGTGGCACCGCCGCCGCTGCCAGCAGCGAGAGCGCCACTCCGCCACGCCACACGGCCCTCAAGTAGGCGACCGCTGTCCGTGCCGGACCGTCCCCCTCGCGCTGGTGATCGTTCAGCCCACTCAGAGACCCAGAGCCCGGGCGCGGTGGGGCGGGCGGGGCGGGCCAAGAGCTCAATTATAGCAGCGTGCCCCTCTGGAGTGCTGTCGCGGGCCCCGCAGCCCCGGCCGCCGTGCCGGGGGGCCGTAGTGGAAATGGCATCGCCCTCTGCTTGGGCAAGAGGGGGAGGTGGAGAGGGAGGGTCGGTAGGGAGCTCCGACATTGTTTACTTAAGTTACATGCCCGGCAGGCTGGGCAGGCTGCGGTTGGGCTCACAGCAGGTTGGCCGGCAGTGCTGGGACCGGCCCTGTGGTCCGCACCACTGGCTGCTCTGTACTTTGGCAGCTGCAGCGGCGGGAGCGGCAAGCAAGGGAGGGAGCTGGCGCAGCTGGTGGCCGCGAGGACGGCGGCGGGGACGTTTGGGTGAATAACGTGGACTGGGCTAATTAATCGCCCGTCGGCCCCGCCGGGTATTGACTCGCCCCCCGAACACAAGCGTGCGTGTGCATGTGTGTGTGTGCATGTGTTTATAACCTTCACGTGTGTCGTGTTGTACGCGCGGGTCAGGTTCGAGGCTGTGACTGCGGCTGCGGGTCGCGCGGGGTCGCGGCGCACCGCGGGGCCGCGTCGAAGGGTCATGAGCGGTCACGAGCACGGCCGCAGCAAACCACCTGGCCCAAAGCAAGTGTTGTTTTTTCTGATCCGCCTGCCTCTCTCTCTACGACCCGGGCCATCGACTGCCATCCGCCCCACCCCACCCCACCCCACCGCACCGTCGTCCCCCGCTACTACACCATGCTTCGTGCCCACCCGACCCGACCGGCGGCGACGTGCGTGGTGCGGAGACATTCCATTCTATGGACGAGAGCGAGTAGAGGCGGAGCAGAGCAACGTGGCGTTGGTGGCCGGGGCGGTGCGGGGCAGGGCGGGGCGGGGGACAGACGTGCACGGCCGGCCTGCGTCATTGCACTGCGAGAAAACGGGCCTTTCATAGGCAGAGCAAGAGCGAGGGAGGCTGGGATGGGAGAGAGCGAAAGAGAGGCAGAGAGACAGAAAGAGGAGAGAGACTCAGACAGTAGTAGCGCAGGGACAGAGCCCCACAATAATCACAGATCCTGGCCAAGATGGGAGATAATTAAAAGAATAAAACAGAGAGCGCGGCACTGTACTATTTTCGCGAGTTCATGCATCAGCTTTTCTGCACGGCATGCCGCCGCCTGCATTGTGCTGCTGCCGGCTGCTGCTGCTGCTATAGGCACTGTGATGCTGATGGTATAGCAGCGCACCATCCACGACATGCGACCGCACGAGCACACCCGGCGCGGGGGTTGGCCGTTGTCTCGAACCCCGTGGCGGTAGGCAAACCCGGCGCGCCCCGGTGCGTGGCGGTGCGTAGCCGGTGCCTCGGCCGGTGCAGCGAGGCAGAGTGTTCGGAGGTCTAGTCTCGCCGCCCGCGCACATTGAACCGAACGGGTACGGCGGCTCGCGTGGGGGCGTGGGAGACCCTGGGAGCCGCACGTGCGGCCGCACGTGGGAGGAAACGTATAAAGCTCACTCTATTAAAAGAAAAACTGCAATTAACAACAGTTCAAAACTGTTAATTGTAAACGCCATTTAGTTCTAATGAAAATTAAAATATGTTTAGTTGTAGTATGAAAGATACGAAAGACACTACAAGTACATAGTTTTCAACTATACGTTGGAAATGCAACAACAGAATTTATTTCAATATTGGACGTCGTGTTTTCCCTGCAGTGCTGATAGCGGCCGCGCTTGCGTCACCGTTCAATTGTTGTGCGTTTGAAAGGGGACTCGCTGCTGCTGCCTCACCACGTGCCCGGAACAAGCCATAAAGGAATGACGCTCGGTCGGTTCGGTCCGTCCGAGTTCGTTTTATTTTAATCGCATTATTCCCGGTTCGACAGCGACACGTATACAGCGTCCAGGAGGCGTCTGTCACAAAAGCGTCCATGTGCCGCTGCGCGCGAGTTTGTGGGGATGGCGGGGGGGGGGAGAGTCTGTCGGGGCTGCCAACCCGATCCCAACCCCTTTCCTCTCCTCCCCTCTGCTCCTGCTGCCGCTTCCGCTGCCACAGTCGTCCGCTGCATCCCCCGGCCCTGGTAGTCCTCGTGGTCCTGATGGTCGTGGTGGTCCTGGTGGCCCTGGTGGCCCTGGTGGCTCTGGTGTCGGGGTTTGGGGGGGAATATAGAATTATCGAGCCACTCGGGATTGTGTCCCGTGGTGTGTCCCGCCCGGGGTCCCGCCGCACGAACCCCCTCTCGCCTCTTCTTCTCCCCCGCCGCAGCCGGCTGCACTGCTTGTGGGGGGAGGAGGCGGGGGGAATGGG
>NW_026267182.1:1667572-1673722 GCF_000697945.3 Frankliniella occidentalis
CCGGCCCTCCCTCGCCACCTCCTCCCTCCCTTGGCTCTCCCGACCCCGGCCCTCGCCCCATCCCCCCCTTCTTCCTCTACTTCTTTTCGCGGCCCGGTTTAATGGGATTTCGATGTGGGAGCAACGTCACGGAGGGAGGGTGGGGGGAGGATTGAAATCAAAGGGACTTGCCTCCCACCCGATACGCCTCGGAGGAGACGGAGAAACCAGACAAGAAGAAGCAGGGAGGTCCGGGAGAGTGTGAGGGAGAGAGAAACGATGAGTTCGCCCGCGGTCGGGGAAGATGGGGGTGTGTTGTGTGGGCGGGAGAGTTTAAGAGGGGCCCTTGTTCCGTTCCGTTGTAGCAGCTTTCAAAGAGATGAGACGGCGACGACGCTTGCCGGCAATTTTCTAGCCGAGTTTGGCGCGCGCGCTGCGTTCCGGCCGAAGGAGGAGGGGGCCGAGCGAATACCGCCCTGGACACCACGCTCGCGTCCTGGCCTGCACCACCTCCCCTCCCCCTCCTCCCCCCTTTCCTGGAAACCTCACAAGGAGACTTAGGTAAGTGTAAATTCCCGATTCGGTTCAAACTCTGTATATTTGCTTCTTGACCATGTAGATGACGAACGCCGGTCGAATTTTGTGCTGAAGTTCACATCCTGGGGTACTTTATAGGAGCGTTTTATAGAAAAAGTTTAGAAATTCGACATAAACTCGTGGAAGGCGTTCTCAAATCGAAAAATGGAAGAGGAACTACCCCCCCAAAACCGCACATTCTGAGTCGGAATAACACTTTAAAAAAATGTTAACATGAAATTTTTATTTTTTGGGAATTATAGGCCCGTATAGGCCCCTATAGGGAGTTTTGACATTTGAACTTCAGCACAAATTTTGACGCGCAATAGTCATCTATAGGGATAAGAAGCAAATATACCGAGTTTGAACCGAATCGGGAATTTACACTTACCTAAGTCTCCTTGTCAGCGGCGCGGCGCGCGCGAGCGCTAGTTTGTTTGGGCGCTGCAGGAAGTAAGTTGTCTGTCGAAAAGTTTTTCCCTTTGTATGCGGCGAAGCCTGGTGAACATACCCCTTCTCTCCCTCTCTCCTTTCCGCTTCACCTTCCCTCTCCTCTATCTCTCTCTCCATCTCTTTAGCCCCAAAGTGCAGCCTCGGCTCGCCAGCCCGACTGACCACAACCACCGTGCACACCACCACCACCGCCGTCGCGAAGGAAAACAACGGCGGCTACTACACGGTCGTTTAAGTTTTACTACGCGTACAATGACGCACACGAGGCTGCTGCTGCGCTGCGGCGATCGTGAGGAAAGGACAACAAAAAGTCGTCGGGGACGTGAGGCGATAGCAGGACCTCATCAGCAGCTCGGCCCCGGCCTCGGCCCCGGCGGCAGCGTGCACAGGTGTGCTCGATAAGGGCGGGCCAGTCATCTCTCGAGCTCATCACAACACGCGTGCACCGTTCTCACAGTTCTTACGTTTTCTGGTCTCGAAATTCCTCATCTGCTATGGCCGACGCCGACGTCCCTCTCTCTCTGGGTCGACGCGCACGCGACGACGCCCACACTCCCCCCAGGGCTTATTCAGCACGCCGTCGTCGTCGACGTCCTGGCCATAACGATCGCCCCAGAGGTGTCCACCGCCGGTCACCGCTTGTCGTCTATTTTCTCTTCTCACTTCGCACAGCGATGACGCAGCCGGCCGGCCGGCGGCAGGGCAGCAGAGTGACGCCAAGTGGAGTGGCCGGGCGTCGCGTCGGCGTCGGTCAGCCCGGCCGCGCGTCCACACGCCCCGCGCGTGGCGGCCCCGTGTTGGAGCTGTGCTGTGCGGCACCCAGATACATCGACCAAGGGCCATACGGATAGTGAGAGAATCCGAGCGAAAAGAGGACAAAGGTAGACCTGAGGAGGCGGCGTGGCGTGGCGTAGCGTAGCGCCGTCCTTAAGAGAAAGCAGAAGGCAGGCGACCATACTGATGTGTATTCATCAGCTGTCGATAAACCAAAGTTTTGTAGAGTTTGTAAAAGAAATTGTTATAGATTGCTTTGAAGTAGCAATGTTGTGTGAAAACTGGTTCGTCAAATTTTGGCTTTGGGAAAAAGTAAGTTTACACAATCTTCATTCAAAACCGTCCTGGTGTCGTTGTCTAGGTTAATGTTCGGACACATTGCATTGGTACAATTTTGACTCAACGACTATGAATCAACTGTCGAAATAAACCTTAATTGAAGGTGATACAAAAGTGGCAAAAGTATAGGCCCGTTCAAAGCTATTTGAAATCTTATGACACGCAACCTAACCTCTCGTAACCTCTGCTAGACTGCTAGACTATGCCTTGTTTAGGGCAGGAGCTACCTTCTTCTTGTTCCTCTTTATCGAGCAGCTCGCTCATATGGAGATTTAAATTAAAAAAAAATGAATCGGAGCATTTTCATATTAGTTTTGCTTTTTGTTGTTTTGGAAAATATTCCATTCGCTCGCTGTGCAGCGAGCGGGCTCTCCTGGGCACGGTGCAGTGTAAGCCCAGCCCTATACACGTCAGGAGAGAAAACCCTCCCTCCGCAGGGGCCGCGCAAGGGCGGCAAAGAGAAAATGAACGGAAATCCCCCCGAAATCTGTGCGCGCGTTAACGCATCTGGGCTACGGCCCGTTCTTCACGACCGCCACCCTCTCCTTCCTTTCTCCCCTTTCTTTTTAGACCACCCGCTCTTCGGCTTTGAAAAAGCCATATCAGCGGGCTTAATAGCTTCTGGCCCGCCCGCCTGTCCGTCCTCCAAAAAGAACTCGAGATAGAGGTCTAAAATGTTTAGGGGGTGCCGTAGGGTTGGGGCCCATCTCTGGACGCCGGACCGTTTGGTGCAAAACGAAACGAGCCTATCCCACTTAAGGAATAAATCGTGGTGAAAAGGAAGAGCGGCGCTGTGCCTCTACATAAATGCTGCTTTTGCACGGTGTGCTTCTGCACAGTTGTGCTTTTGCACAGGGCTTCGCTATCCATGCCATTCTCGGTCCACCGCCCACCCGCCCTGTCCGCGGCGGCACCACGGATGTCTCTCCCTGCCGCAACACCCGCGGGGGAAGACTTTTGTCTTTGTTGCCGGACCGGACGGGACCGGATCACCAGACTTGCCCGGAAGCGTTTGTTGTAGCGCGCGAGCAGCGAGCATGAGGGAGACGGTGGTGGTGGGGACACGGGCGGTGACGGTCGAGCTGTGTGCGGGCCCCGCGCGCTGGCAGACGGCCCTGGCGCCGGCGGGCCCCTCGCCCTGGCCTGGCACGGTCGCACCAGCTGTGTTGTGAGTGCGAGCAGGTGACTACTCGCGGGGCGGCGGGGTGAGGTGAGGCGCAGCGGGCGGGCGGGGCAGACGCTCTGACCCTCATTGGCGCCGGGTCACAGACTGCTCGGGCGCGCCCCGCCCGCCGATGCCCGCGCGGCTGACTCACTCCGCGCTGCCTGCCTGCATACCTAGTTAGTCCAGGGCCGCGCGGCCGGGCGGGCTTCCGCCTCCTCCACATGATTTGCCCTCCGAGCGCGCCGATCGGCGCATGGTCGATTCCAAACGACAACAGCAGCAAACAACAACAATCTCTGTGTCAACACATGCCACGCGCTGCGTTCCCATTACTATTCCCTCTCTTTTGACTGCCGCGAGCGCGCGCGAGATGCTCGCCGCCATACCGCCGGCGCCACACATACTTCTCCGCGCGGCTTGTTTCCAGTCCCGCGCACTCCCATTGTGTCAGCAGCTCCCCACCACCACCACCGCCCGCGCGGCCGCGCACGACGTCATCGCTCGTCGGTGACGTCCTCGCCGCGCGGCCTGCGCGCCTGCCGCCGGCCCGTGGCCAGCCGCGGCTCAGGTGGCCCGGCCGGCCGCGCGCTGGGTGTCCGTCCCTACTGTACCAACCAGGGCGCAGGCCCGCGGCAGTAGGAGCAGATATCGCATTTATTCCGCCGACTTGATGATGCTGCGCTGTGTGTCCGAGACCCGTGCGGCGCACGACACGACGGCCCCCGCGGCGGCGCGGAGCAGCGTTGTATGGACTTTGCGGATCTCATCTCCATGCGCTGCTCTCCCTCTTCCTCTCCCCCTTCCTCCCCTCCTCAACCTGCTGCGGCTGTGTTTGCAGTTGGAACTTCCTACTCGTGCTGCTCTTTCGTTTACCCGCGCGCGCGGCGCAGCCAGGCCTCGCGGCCGAGTTGTAATCGCCTCTAAATAAGGCATGAGGGAGCAGGGCGGAGCAGGGCGCGCGGCGGGGTGGGGCGCGCGGCGCGCGGGGAGTCCTTTTGGGGCTGCGCGGCGCGCGAGCCCGGCCAGCGCTCCCTCTGCTTGTTGACTTTGCTTTCGCCGGCTGAGGGGCGGAGCTTAAGGTCACCTGCCACCGCTGCAGCAGCAGCAGCGCCTCCCCCGCCCCAATGTTATTGTTTTTCTTCTTCTTAAAGGAATGCAACGGAAAGGAGAGAAAAATAAAACCGACCTTTGGATTCTGGTTTTTAACTGCCATGTTGTTGACAGTGCCTTCTCTCTGCTTGCAGCCTCGTCGCGTCGCGGCGTGGTCCGGTGCCCGGTCCCGGTAGCCTGCCTCTCGCCCTCCATCGGGATGGTCTCGACGCCGAGGTGTCCTGGACGGTCCCTGGACAGCCAGGATGCGTCCTCATCGGGACCCCTGGCTGGACGACGGGGGCGGTGTTGACGCTGACCGAGGGCCAGCAAGTCAAGAAGACTGAGACAGAGCGACAGTTGAAAAGGAAGACGCACAGAGCGGGACCATGTCGTCGGACAGGGTCTCCGACAGCAAGACTGCCCTTCGGGGCAACCCCATCCGGGTCGGCTTCTACGACATCGAGAGGACCATCGGCAAGGGCAACTTCGCCGTGGTGAAGCTCGCCCGCCACCGGATCACCAAGACTGAGGTATGTCGATCGACCGATTTGGAGCACCCGACCCGGGCTTATATTGAGGGAGGGGGGGAGGGCCGCCACCTCCACACAGCTGCGTGGCGGGTTGGCCTACCCTGCGTGTTGCAGGCGCTAACCTTACCATTTTGAGCCGCCTATGGAAGACGTTCGTCGTACAGGGGAATATTTTAGATCCAATGTTCTTTCTACTTAAACCACTTCTACTTGCACATTCAAAACGGTTCGATGCCACCCAACTTCGACCTGCCCAACTGTCAGCTGGGCCCACCTTTCTTTGCCGTGCGCGTCGTTGATGGTACATAACTTTCACCCCGCTCAAACTTCCCCCCTTTCGCGCCACTTGGCCCACCTTCGCCACCTCACTGCCACCCGCCTGGCTACTTATTACGGCTCTCCCCACAGAGGGGTGTGGGGTGGGGTGGTGGTCGCGGGGCACCCTCCTGTAACCGACCGACAACCATACAGCCGCGGAGATAGGGCTCTCTATCAAACAGGCGCGCGGGTCTATTCTCATCGCCACAGTGCCCCCCCCCCTCTCTCTCTCTCTCTTTCTTTTTCTATCGCCCCGCTCTCTGTTTTTGCCGCGCGGTCCGGCCGCTGGCCGGCCGGCCCGTTATTATTGCCGTAGCGACGTGATAACGGCCGATATACCCGCGACCGTAGCGCGCGCGGCGTGGTCCCCGCCGTAGGTGACGCCGACGCCTGCCCCGGATATATCTCGGCCGCAGAAGCAGGACGCACGGTACATACAAGCAATGTCTCATTTTTTGAGGGAAAAGGGAAAACTTCGAGGAACTCCCCTGGTTTGCCGAAAACTCCTCAGATTTCGAGGAAGTCTCCTCAAAAAGTGTGGAATTTTTTCTCATTTTTTGAGAAGATCCCTCAAAATCTGAGGCGAGATCGGAGGACCCCTCCTCAAACTTATGAGTTCCTCAAAGTTTTCCCTTTTTCCTAAAAAAAATTAGACATTGTGTTCAACGTGCGTCAGTCGCAGCCTGTGCGCCCCGCACAAGTTTGCTTTTTGTTCTTTAAATTGTTATGTATAGTTTGCTCTTTGGCATCGCAACGCGTTTTTTAGGCCCCCGTTAGGGGTGCCTATTGCTTTCGCCCGAAAGTTTTTAGGCCCCCGATTAGGGGTGCCTATTGCTTTCGCCCGAAAGTTTATTCTTGACGATGGCCCCTTATGGCAGAACCAATCGTGCCTAAGCGAATTTAATGAAATTTGAATAAAAAATA
>NW_026267182.1:1675405-1675962 GCF_000697945.3 Frankliniella occidentalis
TCAGTAACTACCAATGTAATGAATCATTATATATACATGCCAATGTTCACGTCAAAATCTAAGGAGGCCGTTAACGCGTTAGCGTTAGAATTTTTTTTGTTTTTGTTTTGAATAATTTGTTTTGCTATAGTTTTTGTCTTATTCCTGCCGTCGGGCGCGTTGACAATATCGATCAGCTGATGAAGTCCCAGCCAGCAGGCACAGGCAAGTGGCAGTGGCAGTAGCAGTAGCAGCGAAGCGGCGGCCGGTTGGCGCGCCGTTCAAATCGTCATTAAGGTCCCCGAGGTCCCCAACGGCCCGGCTCTCCAGTTCCAGCTCCAGGAACGCCGGTCGAGCCGACATGGCCCCCGGAATCGAATTTGCGAAAAGCACCCGCGCGCGACGGCAGGTCCCAAAGAGAGAAATGAGCAGAGTTCCCTGCTCCGCCTCTCTGTCTCTCTCGATCTCACACTCGCCTTCGCCTTCACCTCACTATCTCTCTCCCTCTCTCTCTTTCGACAGGCGAAGTGCCTCGCCGGCATTGACGTACTTGGCCGCCGGGTGGACGAGGCGGGGGG
>NW_026267182.1:1676113-1686054 GCF_000697945.3 Frankliniella occidentalis
GGAAAGGAGGGGGGGGGGGAGGTGATGGCCGCTCTGAGGCTCGCGTCCTTTATTACTCAAACCGCGTGCGAATCGATGGAATTCGGTCGATGATGATCGCTTGCGGGCCGCTCGCCTCGCTCCGGCGCAACGACGTCAGAGACGTACAGTACGTAGCTAACGGTGCGCGGAGAGACAGCTCGGGGGCGTCCCGTCCCAGGGCACGGGGAGGAGGGCGTCCTGCCGAACGGGGGGAGGGGGTGGAGGGGGCGCCTCCTCGAGAACCTTTGGACTTTAGTACATACTCGCTCGAAGCTCGGCGCGCCGGCGAGGCCGGTTGGGAATAGGCCCTATCATCTTACTCGAGCAGAGTTGCGCGCCGCCAGCGGAGCAGCAGAGCAGCAGCAGCAGCAGGGCCGAGTGTGTGTGGGTCGGACGGGGAATCGAAAGTGATGGGCGAAACTATCCCGGGGGAGAAGCGGGGAGAGAGAGGAGAGAGGAGGGGTAGCGGGCCGTGGCACGCGTGCGCTCGCGTGCGTGCGTGGCCCCGGGGGACGGTGGTACGGCCGCCGCCACTTCCTACGTCGTCCCCCTCCGCCTTCCCCCCCCCCCCTTTTTCGTGTCCCCACGACTCCTTCTCTCCGGGCTCTCAAAACTAATCCCGCACGGAAATAATGTGACGTGGCCCTCGTCCCGGCCCTTTGGGACACTCTCTGCAGAGCGAGTCGAGCGAGCGCTATTCCGAGGCTGGACGCTGCGCGCTCCGATTTAGCTTCCATGGTTCGGCCCCCGCAGCAGAGCAGCCCCGCGGCGCGGCGACTATAGCGGCGACGAACAGCGGACGAGCGCAGGGCACACGGAGCAGCCTCCTATTCAATCTGCCGCGCCACGCCCCGCCACGCCCCGCCACGCCCCGCCACGCCCCGCCACGCCCCGTCACGCCACGCCACGCCACGCCAGCTGGAGCGGGCAGCCATCTATTTTGTATGCGCCGTTAGAGGCCTTGCCCTTCTTCCCCTTTGCTCGTGACCCCCGCGCTGCTGACGCCGGCGGCGCGGCGCCCCCACACGACGGGGACTAGCACCATCGCGTGACGTCAGCCAGACGCCGGCCGTCGTCATTGTCACCACCGACCGACCAAAATCAGCCGACCATAGATGGACAGTGACAGCGCCGCCGCCGGCCGGCGCGGCCCCGTCCAATCGGCGCGCGTTATTTATTCAGCCATCGGCGGCCTGGCCAGCAGCGCCCCGGCAAAATTAAAGCAAATATGGGCCGGAGTCCGGGCCAGAGCCGGGGCGGGGCCGTCCTGGCGTGGTATGGTGGACATGGCGCGCACCCATCCTTGTGGGTCCAGCAGCGGGGAGGGCGTGTGGTGTTAGTCCATGGTGAGCATTCTTCCTTATGGGTCTCGAAGGGGGTGTGGGTTTGTCGTGGTGGTGGTCCGTGGTGCCAGCCCCTCCTCATGGGTGCAGCCAGCTACGGGAAAGGGGTGTGGGTCGTCGTGGTGGTGATGGTAGGGTCCATGTTGCCCACCCGTCATTATGGGTCTGGCTGCGTGCGGGGAGGGCGTGGTGGTGGTTCATGTTGCGCTCTGTTTGGGTTATAGTGATGGCCTGTAAGCCTTCGCATTCGCTCCGGTGGCCACGGCTGCGGTCCCGCGGGGCGTGGACGTGAGCCCCGCACGGTCCGTGCGCGCCGTTGGTGCTCCGTTGGTGTGCCGCGGTGGCCCGTGGTTGGCCGCGGTGCATCCCCCGGACCCCCCAGGGGCTCCGGCTCCATCTGTGCTGCTGTTGCGAGGGCGAGGATTAGCTCAAAGCGCAGCGCTCTGCTGCAGCGGCAGCGGGCCCTGCTTCGGCCGTGCCGACGCAGTAGTTTGCCAAACAGCCGCGGATGTTTCCGTGTGTCGCAGTGCGGTGCAGAGAGGCCCACCCTGCGCTCCACCCCCTGCCCCCCTCCCCTCTTACCCTTACGGAGCGAAAAGAAACTTTGGCTGCCGATCTCGTAAACTTGTACACTGCGTTGGTGCAGCGTCCTGGGCGGGGGGCGGCAGCGCCCGGCCCCTGTGAGGCAACAGCTCCCCGACACTTCAAGACTTTGTGGCTTTCCACTTCTTTCAAACAGCAGGGTGGGAAATTTTTCTTGTCGATTTTTACTTATTCTCCAATTCCCATTCTTCGGTTCTGCTTTGAGTAACGTACCTGACTAATAGAGACAGTCTTGGGGACTGTCCAAAAATCAACACAGAGTATTTGAGTGAATCCGGCGGAGCCGCGGAAGCTGTGCGCAGCGTCCGCGCAAGCGGCACCGCACACGGCACGGCACGGCACGGCGGCATCCCCCGGGAGCACGCGCGCGTCAGGGCCTGTGAATACTCGCCTAACGCAGCGCGCCCCACTTCCAGCGGAGGACGTCAATGGGCCAATCAGCAGCACGGGAGGGCAGAGGACGTGCGATAAGGACATGACCCTCCCCTGCGTGGTTCACGCGGCACGCCGCCGTAGTCACGATCATAGCGCTGTGTGATCGCTCATGCACACAATGTCGGCCCCCGTGTCATGTCAAATGGCATGTTGTTGCCGTGATGTTTACAAGTTTCGCGCCTTTCTCTCGCTCTTCGCCCTGCGCACGAGAGCGCGAGCAGCCTATAGAGGGATGCGACAAATGACGTGCGCGACGAGTTTTCGCGCCTCTGACAGATTGTATCGCACGCCGCTTTTGTCGGTTGTTCTTGCTCGCTCTTGTTGTTGTTGTTGTTGCTGTTGTTCGTTCCTGTTCTCTATGGTGTTGCCAATGCTTGGCCCCGCGACCGCGACGGTCGCGCGCGCGGACGTCATTCCGAATGATGAAGGAAGACGTCTCGACAGTCAGCGGCCATTGTTCGCAGCAACATTTCATACACTTGACCCCCTTCGGTGACCTGGGCTACCGCGGCCAAGTACGTCAAATAAAAATCGCATTAGAGTCGAGTTGTCACCATTTATTTCGTTGACTTTACAACCCGACCACCGCGGGCTGTGGCCAATTTCGATGCAAAGATCCGGATGAGACACCGGGTTCTACAATGTTGTAGTGCGCAAAATATTCTTTTTTCAAATAGCAGTCTAACTGTTATTGGGGCGATCGGATTAGGACGCTTTGTGCGTGTGTGATGGCGACAGAGAAACAAATAAACAGAAGAGACGAATTCACTTCATGGAGTGAGTGATAAGAGCCTGTCGGTGACGGGCAGGTATCGATTGCTGGCGTTGGTTGTGGTGGTGCCCGTGGTGGCCCGTGGTGGCCCGTGGTGTGGTGGTGGTGGCAGGTGAGAGAGGTAGAGGGTGTGGCTGGGGCGAGGTGTAGTAACGGGGGAGGTGGTGGCGGTGAAATGGAGTGAGAAAGATGGGGTCAGACCTTCAATCTGATGTCGGCCGACCAACAATCCGTGATACGTTTTAAACGGCCGCAACGTGAACTCTTCGTGCAAGTAGTGGAGGTGAAAAAAAAAGATACGTGCAAAACACAATGAAAACAACAAACAACTAACGGACATTGAATATTGCCACTCTCTCTGAAAGCTTGTTCCAGGATTTTTTCTTCCCGGTGAATTAAAAAGAGAGCCGAGGAGCGATCGTCCTCTCTCCCCCTTTTTCAGCTTAACGGCCGTAATCGTCCTGTGGAGGTGAACATCGATACTAATCGAGTCGGATGAAGTTTTCGCACGGCCCATCGGCATTAGGGTGCGTCAGAGCGTTCGCGTCCTCGGCCGTCCTAACGTTGAGACACTGAGAGGACAATTGAAAGCGAGCGAAAACGTTGGGAAAAGGCAATAACAGGGAGACGAATTCACAGAGAAAGAAAAGATAGAGAGAGATAGAAAAGGGAAAGAGCTAGGGGAAGCGTGCGTCAGCTGTGCGTTATCGGGGCTTGGGGAGGGCGGGGGGAGGGGCGGGGGTCGATGAGGAGAGGGACATCACATTCAAGAAAGAGGAAAGTGGACGATTACTAAAGCCGGGTTAATTTACGTCACTCGATCGTTGATTTATAAATAAATTGGTAGAACACGCTATGTTTTTTCTTTTTTGCCCCGCCGTCTTAGTGCTTTTATTGCCGCACTGCTTCGTGTCGTTAGACTCGATGACGTAGACGTCCATCATTTTTCTTTTGCAGCGTCGCCGCCGCCCCGCCGTGCAGATTACTTTTAGTCTCTGTCGCCGCGCGTTTTAAAACAAATTAGAAAAAATGAATCCCGAGCCCGAGAGAAGCCCGGCGGCGGCGGGGCCGGCCCCCAGCTATAGGGACACAAGCTGTCGTCATCTCCGTTTGTTAAGGGCCTTAATTGCAGCCCGTCTTCATCATTGCGGCCCACGCATCAAACTCCTCCAACTCCCCCCATTCAACAACGCGTGTCGTCCTAATTCCGCAGCGAGGGGCCGAGGGGGGTCAAGGGCCTTGCTACTAATCACAGCACGCCTTTGTGAGAGCGCTTCGTGTGCTCGTGTGTTCGTTAGCGACTGCTGCTCTCCATCACACCGCTCTCCCCATTGAGGAGAGCTCGGCCACCACCACCTCCACCACCACCTCCTCCTGCCGCGCCTGCGCCTAGCTGTCCTAGCTGCTACTACTATATACCATGAGCTCGGTATGGTGCTCGCCCCGCGCGCACACACGTCTATTCGTTTGTGAAGCAAACAGACTTTTGTTTGCAGCCCCATATGCGCCGCGCGCCTGCTAGCATTTGCAGTATGGAAAGCCCAGCCGCGTGCTTCGCACGTGTGTGTGTTTGCGTGTGTGCGTGCGTGTGTGTAAATTTGTATGAGAGGCGCGGCGTTCATGTCGTGCCCGAGTGCGATGTACTCACACTTTGCCACCTTTCGTTCCCTTCGCGTGGACGATTCGCTCGCTCTCTTGAACCCGTCGCCTCCTCTGCCCCTCAGAGCATGTACGTGCATGAGAGCGAGTTAGTTCCTCCATATGACGCTCGACGCCCGGTCCATATGAGGACGGGCCGCCGCGTGGGCCGGACCTGACGACCCGACGCGGTGCCGGTGACGTCACAGCCGAAGGCAGTGGCGTAGCGCAGCGGGGATTCCGCGCGAGAGCGAGAGAGCCAGGGAGGATCGAGTAAGAGAGAGAGGGACGGGGAGGAGCGAGCTAGAGAATGAGAGAGATATATGCCCCCATTCATCTTTTTCGTGCTCGTCAGGCTCGCCTCGTTCGCACTATCCTTTCCCTCTCTATCTATCTCTCTCTCACTCTCCCTCTCTCATTCTCTCTCACCCTCTCTCTCTTTCTCGCGCGCGAACCCAACCGGTCCATGAGCGAATGGAACTCGCCACGGGCCAGGAGCCGATGTTCGTTCGGTGACGGGCGAGGCGCCGGCGGCCGTCACGCACTTGGAAAGTTTTTTCCCACGTGGATCTGTGGCCGGCTCCGCGTGGGGGTCGGGGTCGTGTCGTGCCGTGTCCTGAGCGGATGGACACGAAATAAAAACATCAAAGTGGCGGGGCGCTCTGCTGCTTCTTGATCCGCGCGGACATTTCCATCCGGACAATACGAATGCTCTCTCGTCGGCGACACGAGAGGTAAAGCTCCGTGTAAGAACGTGCTTCTCTAGGCGTGTGGGCGACTGTGCGTCAGTAGGACGTTTGCTCTGAGTGTGATTGTCTTTGATGTTTCACATGCTGTAGACTACTGTCGGGCCGTGGGTGCTGACTCGAAAGAAAGCGTACCTTTCGTCACCCCCTTTTGTTTTCTTTGATTTTTTTAATTTTCTTCTTTGTGAAGTGTTGTTTTTGTAAGCTACCCACTGGGTGCAGTCGTCCACGGCGGCGGCCACGGCACCGCCACGGTCCGCGGTCGCGGCCAGCGCGGCTGATCGGCGATGTCGTTACCCAACACGTCCACCATGCACTGCTCGGCCCGGAGCGGGGCCCGGGGCGGGGCGGGGCGGGGGCGGGGCCAAGCCGCGTCGGAAGCTCGGAGAGCTGCGGCGGAGCGTGGCGGGGCGTGGCAGAGCGCGGCGACAGGAGGGCCCCCTTTCCATGCCCCTTTCGCAGCGCGGTGCGCGGTCGGCAGAGCGGCAGAGCGCGGCTTTGTGACGTCAGCGAGGGCGCGGGGCGCGGCGTGTCAGACCGCCACCTGCGACACACAAAACAATAAAGGCTGCTTGTGACATCTCATTGTTGTGATTATTATTACTACAGAGTGTTGTGTGCGCTTCCGTCCCGTCGTCGCGTCGAGTGGGCGAGGTCGGGCGGCGGCGGCAAAGGTGCTCCCGACTCTTTGGCGCAGCTGTGTTTGTCGTTTGAGCCGTTTCTTCCTGCCCCGCTGTGTTCGGATGTTGAGGCAGATCAGAGCCTCTGCTCGGCCTGGCCCGGCTGAGCGCCTCCCTGGCGCTGACTCACGCTCGTCTCTGCTTGGCCGAATGGCCGCTGCACGACGACGGCGGCGGTGCAAGGTCGGGGAGGGGGGGGGGGGGGGCTGCCGGCCGGCTAGACGGCGGCGTCAGCCGAGCCCAACTATATACTGCAGAGCGCCCCGCCGCCAAACCGGCCGCTGGGAGCGGTTCAAAACTCGTTAACTGCTCCGCCGTGCCTAAGGGAGCTGGGGAGGGGGAGGGGTTGAGGGTTGAGGGACGTGCCGAGCGAAATGACACGTGAAGGCAGCTCTGGGGGGTGACCACTACCGCCACAGGGACTGTATATGTGTAGGAAAGAGAGCGAGAGAAAATGACCCGTAAAATGAGATGCTGCTGCTCGTGGTGGCCTCCCACTAGATTCTTTGCTTTAAACTTACTCCTCGGCGCTACCCAGATGCCTGCGCACCCGCCCCACAGAGGTGAGTTTCATATTATTTGGCGCGTTTGACAAACGGATGTTTCTAAGGCATTCCCGAAGATAGACCGTCTCTACCTACCGGGATTAAAAGCGCCCGGCCTCCTCGCTGTCTTCCCTTTACTCAACGGACGGGTGGGGCGCCTGGGAGGTAGGCAAGCGGAGCACTGTAGCGCGCCCCCGGTGGCCGGGTGGCCTACCCTCCGGGCTGTCGCCGGGACGGGGGCTGGGGCTCCATCGTGCTGCACCACCGCCACCGCCAGGCAGCCGTCCGTCAGGCTCCACCGAGCAGCACTCGCTGTTGCGTAAGCAAGACGGAAGGTGGTGCATTGGAAGGGAGAGAGAGAGAGAGAGAGAGAGAGAAAGAGAGAGAGAGAGAGAGAGAGGGAGAGAGAGAGAGAGAGAGGGGGAGGGAGAGAGGGAGAGCAGGGCCTACTGGCACTACCGCGGACGTTGTGCACTGCACTGACATACTGACGACTGAATGGCAGGAAGCGTCATAATCACTACGAGGCGACTGTAACACTGGATGACGCAAAACATTGGACGACGATGACATGCAAGAACAGTAGCAGCATTTACTGTGAGCTAGAGAGGGAGAGAGAGAGAGAGCCGGAGAGGTGGTGCCTGGTGATAGATGGAGAGAGAGAGGTAGCACCATTGCGATGTCGCGTTGCGGTGAATCCTGCCACGCCCGGCCCCGCGGCCCCCGCCTGCCCCGCGGTCGTTTTCTCGGGAACTACTTGAAGCAAAGAGTAGAGTGGAAAGTCCTAGCGCGCAGCGTGGCGTGGCGTTGTGTTGCGTGGTGCTGCTCGACGTGGCGAGTGCGATGTGCGCGATATCAATTTGAAGAAAGACACCTCCAATAAACTAGGCTAATCTCGGTCAGCTGTTCGAGGTCCGGCCGCCCGTCCGGCCGTCCGTTGGTCCGGAGCTGTCGAAAAGCCCTTATCTATGGCGGTCACTCACAATGGGGCTTGCTTGCGGTTGCCCGGCTCGACTGAGGACCCGAAATAGACCACGGACCACAGCATGAGGGCCGATGAGGGCAGACTTTTTGTTGGTGTTTTTGTTGGTTTTTTCCCTTTTGCTGGGTGGGCTTTAGGACTGTCTGCTGTTAGAGACCGCAGCAGCATCGCGACGTTCTTTTCTATTTAACTTGTGGCTCGAACGTGACAGATTACAGACGGAGATATAAACACTCACGGCGCGGTTTCGTCGCTTCGCGGCGCCCGCCTGCTTGCAGGCACCCACCCCGCCCCGCCCCGCCCCATCTCGCCTGCAGCCACTCCTGGACCCTCGGGCTCGGGAGATAAGCTCGGCGCTGCACATTTGGATACACAGAGTTAAATCGCGCTCCATCCAAGCCAAGCCCTGCTGGGACGAGGATATCTGGAGGGGCTGAGGGGGTTGGTGGGGCAATCAGCCGAGTGATTCTCTGCTCTGCGAGCCGCTTGGTGAAGGTGGGGGGCATTCTAGAGCGCACCTCTGTCTGTCTGTCTGCCCGTCCTCCCGTCTGCCCCCCCCCCCCCTCTCCCTCTCTGACGAGAAGATCTGGAGGCTTGCCTGGAGGCTTATTGCCCCGGGAGGCTAGACGGCCCGAGGATCACGTGACACGCTGACACTCCTCCCTCCCACGTTGTATTTTCTTGTCGCATGTATGCCTCGCGTTTCTTGGGTGTGCAGAGAGGCAAGCACACAAGCAGGGAAAAAGAGGTTTCGAGTATGAAATATGAGAGTCTCCCCCACCGACGGGTTGGCTGCGCTGCGGCCGGGTGTCATCCTCCGCCGTATTCTAATTCCGCTCCAATCCGGCCGCCGGGGCGCGAGAGCCGCGCGCGCCGAGTTACGGCGCCATGTAATATGGATGGCGGCGTGTCGTCAGCGGAGTTTGAGGATTCTTGTTTAGAATGTCTCTCGCGTGTGCGTCAGTGAGGACGCTCCGCGTCGCTCCGCGTCGCTCCGCCCGGCGCCGGCACGCCCGCTCCGCACCGAGAGAGGGCACAGAGGGTACAGTTTGGACCCGGCGGGAAGAGGCCGCGCGGCTTCCGGCAGGGCGAGGGTCGTCGGGTCGTTGTAGAGATTTCGGCAAAGAAATCCCGTCCGTTCCAGGCCGGTCGAAATAATTGCCGTGTAAAGTATAGCAAGTATAGAAACGTAAGTATAGAATCGCGTGCAAAACGTCTTCAATTTACAATTCTCTGATCATCATCGCCGTCCTGGTTATAGGTCGGCCACCCGACCCGGTTCGCACGTTTTTCTCCCCCGGCCATCATCTTTCCTGATCGCTCGTGCTCCATTACTGTAACGAGCCGACGAAGATCAATCGCCCATTAGTCAATCAACCAATCAATCAGTCATACGCACGATATGCCTCCGGCGGCGGCGGCGACGACGGCTTCCCTCGTCGTGTGCGGGTCGTAACGTATGCACGAGGTAACGCAACACACCTGCAGCGCGGAGCGGCATGTCGTCGTTTAATAAGCGGCCCGCGTGAGGGGCGTCCAATTAGAGGACATCTGCCGCACCTGCCGGGCCTCCGGGCCTGCTGCGGCGTCTCCCGCACCTGCCGCACCTGCCGCGCCCATCTGTTCGATTGGTTTTACCCTGCCCTGCCGTGCTGCCACCGAGCACGGCTGCGACGGCGGCGGCGCGAAGGGGTCAGAGGTCGCGCCAAGGGCGAGAGGCGAGGGCGGTCGGGGCGGGGCGGTTGTCCTGCTTGCTGCTCCTGTCCAGCTGGCAGCGCTATGGTGGCCGCTCTGGTGCTGCTGCGGGCGCCGCGGGCCTTGCCTTTGGGTGTTTGGGTGCCACCCTGGCGACCGTCCAGGCTCTGGTGGACGGACAGGTACTACCCCCGCCCCCACCGCCGCCGGGTACTCGCGCGACGTTCTCTTGCACGTACCCCTCCTCTAGCTGGTCTGTGCCAGGGCACGGCACGGCAGGGCACGGCAGGGCACGGCAGAACATGGCAGGACACGGCCCCTCCTCTGAATCAACTATTCATCTGCCTCTGGTGGTGTGTGCGGCTGCCGGCGTGGCGTGACTGACGTCTCGCGGAGACAGGATCGCACCGCGGCAAGCAGCAAGAGGGCATGAAAAAACAAAGGTCTGTCAGATTTGAGCGGGGAAAAAGTTGTGTGTGTG
>NW_026267182.1:1687719-1689266 GCF_000697945.3 Frankliniella occidentalis
TTCTTACACTCCTCCCATGTGCGTATGTCATCACTTGAAGCGCGGTACCATACCTTTGCATCACCGGTAAACAAACTTCCAATGCCTCGCAGCAGTTCTGCGTCTCGCACGCTGTGCATGTTCGCCAGTTCTTCGACATCTTCAAAAAACTTCACTAAATCATCGCCACGGTTGAAACGAATTGTCCACTTCGACACGGGGTTCAATTTGTGTGTGCGAGCAGGGGGCTCTTCACGGCGTCGGTCTTCAGGCTCTGAACCACTGGAATCGTCGCGTCGGCGTCTCGACGAACGCGAGCTCCGGGTACGGTCAGTACGGTCATTACTTTCAGGAATGTCATCCTCGTTGGGAACGTGCATCACTGGGAAAATGATCAGTGGGCACAAACCGGAGAGAGTGAGTTGCAAATTATTCAAACGTCGGGCCAGGACAAGGAGTTGTTCGTAAGTCGCGCCGCGAGCACGGAATAAGATTCTTCTCAATCGGTGGATACAATGGACGAACAAGCTGACGACTCGGTAAGGCCGGTCAACGATCACACCCACGGATTGCAATTCAACAAGTAGAGTTTGCAGTTCGGCGATCTTAGGACGGAGGGCGTCGAATTCACGGCGAGCGTCCAAAACACTAATCATTTCTTCCAGGACCGCTTCGTGTCCATGACGCAAAACCTTCTCGCATAATTCATCGACGGAATCAAGGTCAGTGTTGGCTACCCCACGAATCCTGAGTTCGTACGCAAGTTCATCGTGGTGCATAGTAGCTGGTTCCATGGTGGCATCTTGTCTCAAGTTGGCGACTGCCATTTTGAATTAGCAGGGAAATCCGCAGAAAAATAACAGGGGAATAACAGTGTCCGTAACTAGACACAAATAAAGTCAGCAGTAGAGGGGGAGTACTGAAATCTTGCACAGTAACGGCAGAAATCAGCAGCAAAGTTCAAAGTAGAAACTCAAGTTTCTTGAGAACAAGTCTCTTCTAAATTCTTCTAAATAATCAATAAATCGCCTAAGCCCGTTATGCCGCCCAGGGGACCCTCTCGAAATAGTGTGTGTAATTTGTGTGTGTGTGATTATAAACAATAGCAATAACATGATTGTAAACAATAAACAATCAACAGTAAACATAAACAATAGCAGACAATAGCAGACAGGGGTAAACAATAACACTAGCAGACAACAGTCACCCAAAATAAACACTCAAGAAAAACAAGTACACCGCAGTGCACAAGGCAGGAGAAAAACAGGGTAAACACTAGCTGCATTCACAGGGTGACAAATGCTAGAAACAACAATAAACACTAGTAATGAGCAATTGAGCAATTGAACAATAATTAGAGCAATCCCGGACGGACCCCCATTTGTAACTATTCTCTTGCAGACGATGGGGGGTGGGACAAATCTTGCTGCGTCCGTGAGGGTTCAGAGCACCCCTGGTGTCGTGAGACAGTTACTGATATTAAATTAAATTTGATTGATTTATAAAGAAAAGGGATTTTCAATGCTCAATTATTTAATTAGAAAATAACAGGGTCAATAATACCACAG
>NW_026267182.1:1694232-1695467 GCF_000697945.3 Frankliniella occidentalis
GGGGGGGGGCTTCGCAGAGTACGGAGTGGGAAGTTGCAGGGCCCTCGCCGCCGCCCACGACCACCTCGTCCGTTGCCATGAGGTGCGGGGGCATGCGCGATGGTGTACACCTTACTCACCTGCCTTTGTCTTACTCTCCAGATAGAGTCCTCTATGCGAATGAGGCCATGATGACTGGGCTGATCAAGCGTGCAATCGGCAAGCACTTCGTAAGTGCGTTCAAGTGCCAGTGTTTTGAACTCTTCGTGTACTGACTGATACTGACTGAGTCAATTTATACCGAGACTGTCATATGAGTATTACTGAGACGGTACTAGCCGCGACTGACACACAGATTGAGACTGCGTTTTTAAGCGAGTGATCGTGAGGTCCATTGAGCGCTCTCTCCTCGGGCACCAAAGCCCCCCCCCCCCCCTGCTACTCCGTCCCCTCTTATCAGTCTGACGCTTTTTCACACCTCTGGGAAGTAGTGGAAAGCTTCCCTGCGTCCTCGGCTGTAATCCGACACCTGCGCCAGCTACTTACTATACTCTCTAGCCGCGACGCGCCACCATTCCGGGTCGGGGACACGGGACTACTCACTCATACGTGTGCCTCGCACGTATACCTCATCAGCCGCACCCGATACCGCCGTCCTCGTGCACCCGTGTCTCTATCTGTAGTGTAGAAAACACAAAACAAAACAAATAGCCAACAACAATAAAAAAATGAATGGAAACTGATTGAATGGTGCGCTCCGCCCCGCCTTGCCTATCGTGTCCGTTTATTATGGAGTAGCACGGGCCGCTCTCGCGCCAGGCGGAGCGCGGCGGGCCGGGCGGGGTGGGGTTTCAATTTGAATCACGAGTGGAGAAGGAGAGAGAGGGAGAGAAAGAGAGAGAGTGGGATGGAGCGAGAGAGATAGACAGAGATAGTGAGGCGGGGTGTGGGGGAGCGCGCTGTTCAGGGTAGCAAGGGCCGGAGAAATAAAAGAGTCCGGACCGGGCATTCCAGCGCGCCAGCGCCGGGCACGCCAATACAGGGTTGGTGATCCGCGCCGTGGTTTTTTCTGCTTATACTGTACCGGATTCATGCGTGCTGTAACTATTCTCTTGCAGACGATGGGGGTGGGACAAATCCTGCTGCGTCCGTGAGGGTTCAGAGCACCCCTGGTGTCGTGAGACAGTTACTGCTCTGAAAACTCAACAGTGTACATTGTATGCTGAAAAATCAGCGATCATTGATGATTGCTGATA
>NW_026267182.1:1696512-1698671 GCF_000697945.3 Frankliniella occidentalis
GGCCAAGTGACGTCACGTCATGATGTTTCGGTCTGGGCGGCGCGGGCAGCGGCGCAGGGGTCTACTCCATAGCGAAGACCATGTCGGCGGCGCACATCGACGCCCCGGTCAAAAAGCCCTTGCGGGCTAGATGGTGGCACATGGTCGTGATGGCGACGGCGAAAAGCTCAATCGAGCAGCAGGCGAAAGGGCGAGAAAGATAAACTTGAGCCCAAACAGAATTTCAACAAATTCTAGCGAAACTTGTGCGGCAGAGCCGGGACGGCGGCGGTACTGGCCGAGCGGCGTGTCGACTGTCGACGACCTGCCTGCGTGCGTGTCGCTTCGTAGACTGACGGCGCCGGCCGGCGGACAGACAGACGGACGCGTGAAACCGGACATGGTTCCGGGCGGAGGCGGCAGGGGGCGCCAGCTTCCGGTGCGCGCGGGTGGACGGCGCGAAAAGCGTAGGGATGGCGGGTTTTTTGTCGCGGTTCCGTGACAGGTCCCCCCCTCAAAAGGGAAAAATTTGGCTCTTCTGAGATGACAAATTTTTAAGTTAAATTCTTCTTTATCTGATCCACGTGCCAGGGCCCATCATCCTTTCCCTGTTTGTCAGTCAGCATGTACGAGACCCTTCCAATCCTGTGTTTCACCGTGAACGGACCAAGCCAAGTCTTTGCAAGCTTTTTAGAAATTCCGCGGGCCTTATCAGATTTCACAAAGTTCCTCCTCCAAACCATACAGCCGGCCTTAAATTCAGGGGGAGTTCTTCTGCGAAGATTGTAGCGCTGGGCATTCCTTTTATAAGCGAGCTCTAGTTTCTTCTTGACGTCGTCAACCAGTCTTTCACGTGCTTCTCTTTCTTCAGGGTCAGGTTCGGGATTAGCAATTTCAGGATCTTCGTCATTAGCATCGAATACTCGATCTCTTCCGTCTGCAGTGAATTCAGTCCCAAATACAATTAGATGTGGAGTATGTCCTGTGGCATGACTAACTGAGGTGTTAACAGCGCATTGTATTTCAGACAAGTATTGATCCCAGTCACGATGGTCTTCTTGAATGTAAGTGACAAGCATGGTTTCAATGGTCTGGTTGTAGCGTTCTGTAGGGTTTGATCTTGGATTGTAGGGGATATTGAATTTTATCTTGGTACCATACTGTTTACAGAGGTCGCGTACTATCTTGCTGTCATACTGGCAACCATTGTCGCACAGCATTAGCTTGGGTGCACCATGGACAAGGAACACAGATTCTTTCAGGTGTTTAGCAACATTTTTGGCTGTGGCAGTGCGGAGAGGGCGAATAAGGACATATTTAGAGAATAAATCTGTGATGACTGACAGGTAGGTGTATCCTTGTCTAGAGCGGGGTAAAGGGCCAACGAGGTCAGTGGAAATGGCTTCAAAAGGTGCTGAGACGACTCTTCCTGTACCCATGAGTCCTGGAGGCTTTCTTCGGTCCTTCTTGACTTGCTGGCAGTCTTGACATCTTGCAACATAATCCTTTACTTCATCTCGCATTCCAGGCCAGTACGCCGTTCGGCGAAGTCTCTCAAAAGTTCGGTAGAAACCTCCATGTCCACTTATCGGTGAATCATGGCATAGCTGCAAACACTCGTGTCGCTTCTCCTTGGGCAACACCTGTGTCCACTTCAGGGGTTCATTTGGGGACACGGAAATCAACTTGAAGAGAAATCCGTCCTTCATAGCGAATTTGTCATAGGAGTCTGGATCTTGGAGCACCTTCTCAACTAAATCATTGTACCATTCATCTTGGGGATTGTCAAATTCAATTAAATCAACTTCGGCCTCTTCGCTGTTGCATGGGGCTCTGCTGAGTGCATCAGGTGCTTGCATTTGTGCACCTTTCCTGTAGGTAACGGTGAAATCAAACATTTGAGTCATCATGGCCCAACGCGCCAAACGCCCAGACGGGTTCTTCAATTTGTGGAGCCAGAGCAGGCTGTGGTGGTCGGTGATCAATTCACATTTGTATCCTTCAAGGTAGGGTCTAAAGGCTTGGAAAGCATGGACGACAGCCAGACATTCAAGTTCGGTGGCAGAAAAGTGGGGTTCACGACCCTTGAGGCTCTTGCTGGTGTAGGCAATCACGTGTTCTCCATCTTCAAATTCTTGTGTCAGGATTCCACCTGTGCCGGCCGCTGAGGCATCAGTGTA
>NW_026267182.1:1702676-1715424 GCF_000697945.3 Frankliniella occidentalis
CAGAGCCGGGACGGCGGCGGTACTGGCCGAGCGGCGTGTCGACTGTCGACGACCTGCCTGCATGCGTGTCGCTCCGTAGACTGACGGCGCCGGCCGGCGGACAGACAGACGGACGCGTGAAACCGGACATAGTTCCGGGCGGAGGCGGCAGGGGGCGCCAGCTTCCGGTGCGCGCGGGTGGACGGCGCGAAAAGCGTAGGGATGGCGGGTTTTTTGTCGCGGTTCCGTGACAGTGCGGACGGGTTGCATAGTCGCACGGGGCCCTAAGGCGCCATGGCGAGCGACGATAGGCAAGCCCGCCCGCACGCGTGAATCCGGTACAGTATAAGCAGAAAAAAACCACGGCGCGGATCACCCACCCTGTATAATAACAATGAACTGGCCATACGCCGCCGGGGCTGACGCCGCCCCGCCCCGCCGGAGGGTGCTTCCGGGCGTACCCTGTTGGAGGCCCCTGGGCCAAAGGCGAAGGCGAGAGGTCCGCGCTCCTCTGGAGGCTGCAGGAGGCCGTCGAGGCGCAGCTTTGGAGGAATATTCCCCGCCGCCCCCGCAGCTGATGTCGCGTTGCGCCAGCTGACTCAGCGCGCCGACGCGCCCCTGGGGGCTCTGCTGGGCAGGGCGCCCAACTGCAAGCAAGCGCGCCGAGCTTCACGGGGACCAGGAGCTCGTTTGGTCGTTTGCAGTGCCGGCGCGCCCGCGAGGGACGACGGCGAATTGCGAATACGACGACGCTGCAATGCGGGGGAGTGAGGGAAGCCGTGGGGAGCGGCGCCGCGTCTTCCCCGAGCCCTTTGCGGCCGCTGGTGTGTGGCCCGCTTGCCCTTTGCGTGTGACGGTGGAGTGCTCTAACGGGTTGCCGCCCCCTTGCCTCCACGCCCCCCGGCCCGCACCCCAAAGCAACCCCTACTCCTATACACAGCCACAGCCCCCCTTACCCCTCGTTCTGCACCCCTGCTCACTCCCGAAAGCTTTTGCAGTCGATTACATCGCACCTCAAAACCCACCGACCTCTCTCCTTCTCCCTCTCCCTCCTCCTCTCACCCCCACTCCCGCCCACTGAACCGCCGTCGCCGCCCCCAGCCGCGGGCACCACCCTCCTCCCTCGCGGCCCCTCTCCTCCTCTGGCCCGCCTCCTCCTCACCCGCCGCCCTTATCGCCTGCGCTGCAACAAAAACCCTTTCCCTTTCCGCATTTTCGTAGTGCTGCCGGAGCGCACGGCGGCGCAGCTAGGGCTGCCAAACGGTTCCAAATCACTGTTGACACGAGATGGAGCAGGCTCACCGTCGCCTGCGCTTGGGCGCGGCGCGGCGGGTCAGTAGCCTCCCGGCGTGGTGAAGAGGGAGGGCGGAGGCCCCCTACCCCCCTCCCTACACGCCGGCCGGCACCGGTATGCAGGATGGCCGGACGTGGAGGCGGAGGTTCTCTGGGACCAGGACGATGCGAGCTCTACGACTTCCGTGAATAACTCTCACGCAGCCCTCTCTGGGGTCCCTCCCGGATCTCTCGCCCCCATTTTCGAGGTTCACCCCCAGAGCCGCGCGCTCGCGCCCCTGTCCCCCTCGGACTTGCCGTAGCGTCCTTCCGGGATCGCAGTTTTTCGAGCAGCTGCTGCTCTTCAAGGATGCTGCACAGGGCCTCAGCCTCTTCCTTCTTGCACGGCGTCAGCTGCCGCCCGGGCCACCCGGCCGAATCAGAGTCGTCCGGGACCACGTTGTGCGCGCGTGGCGGGGCGCGGCGCGGGGCGGCGGCGGTGCGGGGCGCGGCGCGGCGATCGATATGGGAGGGCTGGGGGCGGTGCGGGTCCCGCCGGGTCCCGGGGGCCGGGCGGGCCGGGCCGCGCCCCGTAGGGCTCTCTGTAAAAGGGGGAGGGAGGAGGCGCGCGGGGGGTCCGGCCGAGCCGGTAGAGCCCGGGCAAAGGCTTGCCATGCCGGCCAGCGTGTCACCAGCACGCCCGGGTAGGCAGCCTGCCAAGCGAGAGAGGGCCCCGCGCCCCCCGCCTGCTGCGGCCCCCGTGGCCCCGCCGCGCCCCGCGGAGGGCCACGTGGACCGCGGCCTGCGCTGGACGCGCCCGGCGCCGCCACAACCAGGCCGAGTGCGAGGTGGAGTGGCCCCCCCGCGCGCCCCGCCCCGCCGCGTTGCGCCCTGCACCCGCTCCCTCCCGGCGGTGCAGTGACATGGGGGTGACTGCCCTGGTGTGCCCTGCCCTGTCCGTGGCGAGCCGGAGCCGGCGGAGCACGAGAACAAGGGGTGGACCGGCGACTGCTGCAGCCACTGCTCTCTCAGCCAGCCAGGCGGGCCGAGAGTGGAGAGTGTAGTGGGAGACAGAGAAAGAGAGTGTGTGTGTGTCTGTGTGGAAGGGAGAGAACCAGCGTATCACGATAACGTTCGCAATGATGTATCACAACAAACAATCAGATGAGAAAGAACGAGTCTGAATGATGACTGAAGAGAGTGCTGCACACCGGCGGCCCGGAACACTTGCACTAGCGGCTTCGCCCGCAATTCGGCACGACGCCCCCTCCACCCTCCGCCCCGCACGCTGATAAAGACTGATGTGGCGGCTTCCCTGGCCCGCCCCGCCCCGCCCCGGCCCTGACGTCAACGCGCAGCGGCGGCGAGGCGTCCTTGTCTGCGGTGCACGCTATCATATCGACACACTGCTGGCGGCCGGGGCCGGGCGGGGCCGGGCCCCAGACTGTGGGTCCCAGATGAGCGCCGCGCCCCGCTCGTCCTCGGGCTGGGCTTGCTCGGCTTGCGCGGCTTGCACCGCTCGCGTGGCGGCGGCGGGGCTCGGCGTGGTGGTGCAGTGCATGGCGGCGGCGCACGGAGGGCCCCGTGTGGTGCGTCGCTGCACCGCCCCCTCTTACCCCGGCACCGCCCAAGCCTGTGTCGATAGCCCCTTTGTATTGCAGTGCTTGGCGAGGGTGGTGGTGGGCAGGGCAGGGCGCGGGGGTGGGGTAGGAAGGGGGGCCGTACCCAGACCCTCCCCCCGCTGCACAGGTCGATGAACCATCCCAGCCAACAGGCCCGCCCAGCCCCGGGCTTGTGAGTGAGCCCCTCAGGGGGTTGCACCGATGCCCGGGGGGGGGGGGGCAGCAGGAAGAATTCAGGGAGAGAGACAGAGCCAAAAAGACGCGGAGACAGCAAGACCGGTGAGAGGGATGCAGAGAGACCAGAGGGTCAGGCAAGGTGGTGGATTGAATGCCGGTGGGCGGAGACAGTGCATGAGACGGCAGGCGGTGGTGGTGGACGTACGTCACGAGACCTTTGGCCGAAGCCACGAATGGCCCGCCTGACCGGGATGGGCAGAGAGCCGGGTGGGGCGAAGCAGGGCGGAGCGGGGCGGGGTGTGGGGCAGGGCGGGGGCGCGCTGCACGGCCACGGCCACGGCAATGTCGGAGGCGGGCGAGTCCACGACACGACACCACATCACATCGCGAGCGGCTAGGCATCGGCTCCTCCTCGCCCGGCGGCCATCACTTATGGACGCGGACACGGGGGTTTGACGTCCGCTGCGCCCCGCTCCGCCCCGCGAGGCCTCCACGACCAGCGCTCGCGCCCTTGATTAATATTGCCACTCACGATCCATGGTGCACGAGAGGCGAGGGGAATCCGCTCCCGTGAAGGTTGCGCACACGCACGACGACGGGGCACAATGGAAGAGGGGACCGCCTCTCTTTCGAAGCATACCACTGCTTTTACACCTTCCGGATTGGTGCACATTCCCCCTGTTTTACCAATCCAGACACTCTAAGTAACGACTTGATTTTACACCCGTCTATTCCTTTTGTATCACTCTATTTTCGTGCCCCAGATTACGACGGATATGGTCGGATTATCTTGCCTTGTTTTTATTGTTGCTTACTTGCCCACAGTCTGGCGGATTACCAGTCGATTCCGCCTGCGTCCACGACGAGGGAAGGGGAAAGGGGGGGGGACAGCGACACGGACAGCGACTGTCTAACCGTCCCCCGTGCAGTGCAGACACACGGACACACAGTTTTGGTGACGCGGGCGGCACGGCGGGACAAACCCTTTTCAAACAGACGGCGCGGCCGGGCCTCCCGGGGGAGATAACGAGTTGGTTAGTTAGTCGGTCGAGGTTTTGTTTGTTTGTTTGGTTATTTGCTCGGCGACGACTCGCACTGTGGTGTTATGCGCCGGTGGAGCTCGAGAACAGTACGAACTATTACATACTTGACGCGTCGTGCGCGTCGCATGGCGTAAAAGCGACGCACGGATTTCTTTTCTTTCTTCTTTTTGAGCGTGGAGGTGTTGTGTGTTGAACTCCATTTATTCCATCCCTCCACCCACGTCCACGTGCCTCGCGCGGGCGTCCTTGCACCCACCCACTCGCACACAGTCGCTCGCACTTATCCGGGTGGGGCCGCGGGGGCGCCGCCGCCGAGCTTGCGCCGAGCGCAGGTCGCAGGTGAGTGGCTCGTTAGGGGCCGCTGTAAGGGGCGCCCCCTTGAGCACCAGCGCCGCCGCCGAGTTTGGCGTTGGGCCGGGCCACTAGGCCCGCCCACCCGACAACTCGCGCGCTTCCTTATTAGGAGTGATACTCGTGTGTGTGAGTGTGTGTTATTGACGTGGCAAGCAAAACGTCGTCGTCGTCGACGCGTTGGGTCGCCGCGACCATCGAGCTGCTCGAGTGCTGGCGCGGCGGGGGCACTCGACGGCCGAGCCAACGCCCCGCGCGCGGGGTCCCCGGCCCCTGCTTGGCCGCGGCCCTGCGCCGTACGGCGGCGTCCTCAACGTCGGAGTGGGTTGACCTCACTCGCGGACCGCGGCGTTGTGCAAGGGAAGGACGATCGACGGGAGGACACGGCGGCATAGCGGCGGCTGCGTCTTGCGGGGACAGGGCCGCAGGGCCGCCACCCGCCCTCATCGCGGGTCGCGTGCACGCCAAGACCTCTCGCGGTGCTGAGCCCCTCGCGATCACGTGACGCACCTGGACGGGCGGGGTAGGCAACCCGTATGGCGCGGCTGCGGGTGGGCTGCCCACCTGCAGGCGGTGTAGTCTCCCCGCCCTCTCCGTCGAACGGAGAGCGGAGCGCGGGCGAGCACCGCCGCCGGGAGGGGAGGGGGCGACGGCGGGTGGTTTGTTTTTATTCCCTACCCGGCGGCTTCCCACCCCTCTCGATATAAACACACACACACACACACACACACACACACACACAGGCAGTGTATACACACACATACTTCTCACGGCAGTGCGTACACCACGGGGTGGGGCTTACCGTGTCGGCCGCACCACGGGGGGCCGCGCGGTGAAACGCGAGGCTCGCAGCCGCAGCAGCAGCAGCAGTGTGGAAGCTGCGTCCCGGAGGACGTCGTGGTGAAGCACTGCATGACGGCGAGCAGTGGACACCCTGCTGCTGTTACGCGCGCAGTGTGTGTGTGTGTTTTGTGTGTGTCTAACGACCGTGTGGACGGAGACATAGTGGCCTTGGAGGATAGAGGAGGGAGGCGAAGTAAACAAGGAAGAGCGACCTGCGCTTCTGTAGCTCCCTTACTCGTTGCTGCCATGCCCCCTTTCCCCCCCTCGCCTTTTTCACCTGCCATGCCGCGCCACGGCGCCGCCGCCGCGCTCCGCGAGCTCCTCCCCCCCTGTTTATCGCTGATCCCTTCCTTTCCTATGGCGCTGCCCGCCCCTGCCGCGCCGCGCGCAGTAAAAAATGTTGCAGGCAGCGGGCGGAGACGGGTGGGCCGGGCGGCCGGAAGTAACTGCGAGCGAGCGCGGCAATATGGTTCGACCGGGCGGGTAGGAGAGCCCGGACACCCGTGTCACGCGTCCTCCTTTTCGCCGAGAGGAAGGCATGTAGATGGAAGAGCAGCAGCGTGGCATGGACTCCACTGCTTCTGGCCTCCAAAGAGGTATACCCTTATTTCTCTCCTTTCTTCGTTTTGAGAATTAAATATTGTTAAAAACTGGACAAGTGAGAGGGCCACACGAGAAACGTTATCGAAAAAGACCAGGACACTCACAAAATTGTCCATTATTATTTGAAATTCCCGCCTGGTGCATACAATTAGCCTTGTTTGTAATTCGGTCTGTGTGGCCTGGGGTATGCCCAGGACCCTGTTAGCGTCGTTAGCCGCAGCGGGCGCGGCGTGGTGGGCTATACGCCTTCTGACCACACTACACCCCGTCCCGTACCCCCCTCCCCCCCTCCCCGCGGCCCACTCCTGTCAACGCGCAGATGACAAACGCACATTGTGCGAGCTTAAGCCGCTGCCGGGTCACGCTTTTCCTTCATTCCCCAGCGAGTGTAAATAAAACGAGAGAAAAACGGCTGGAGCGGACGGGCGGGGCTTTTTGTGCGTGGCTGGGGGTTTTTCCTCATTCCAGCCCTCCCTCCCTCCCCCTCTCCCCCCCCTCTTCTTCTTGCCCCACTTAACACGGTACTTTTTCCCTCTTAGCTCGGACAATTTTCTCGACCCTGCTGCAACGGCCACCCTCTCTAAGGAGCCGTTTTAAAATTAAGGAATGAAACTGAGAGAAAGCGGTGCAATCTGGCCTTATGTCGCCTCGCGGGCCGTTTCTTTCTCTCTCTCTCTCTCTCCAACTCCTCTGTTCATGCTTGAGCTACACGTACTCACACATAAGCCGAAAGAGAGAGAGAGGGAGGGAGAGAGAGAGAGGGGGTGGGAGGGGGAGGGTGACTGGTTCATGCCCAGACAGTTTTCACAAAGGCGGCCCCACCCTGCTCCGCACAGAAAGGTTTTTCACGCTCCGGTGGACGTGTGCTTGTCCATTTCTGATGGGCCATTTCTGCCACAAGATGAGGGAGGGGCTGACAAGGGTTGGGGGCGTATAGGAAAGTGTGTGAGAGAGAGAGAGGGGGGGGGGGATACACGGAGGAGAAGAGGGGGAGAAAAGACAGAGCAGCTGAATGGCGTGCAGCACCCAGATCCTTCTGGCGGAGTGATTTCTGTTGGAGATGGATATGAAGAGAGGAGGGGTAGGGTGCCCCCCCTCCCTCGCCCTCGGTTCGCTCGAGTTGCACTTGTGCCCCCTTCTCCGTCCCGCCGCAAACTGAAGTGCATGCAGATTGATGCAGATTAGCAGCACAGCGGAAGCTGCAGGGGTCGTTGCCGGGCCGGGCCCTACACCACTACACTGCCCTACACTGCTGACAAACGTTAATTCTAGTCCCAAAAATTATAACGATTTACAAGTGTTTCTCCTTTTCTCTCCCGCAGGTGGCCATCAAGATTATCGACAAGTCGGTCCTGGACGCAAGCAACCTGCAGAAGGTCTACCGGGAGGTGGACATCATGAAGCAGCTGGACCACCCGCATATCATCAAGCTGTACCAGGTGAGCGACGGCGGCGTGCCACTCATGCTCTCACGTCCCGCCGACGGGCCGCCGCGCGCGCTGACGTCCTGTCGACATCCGGCTGACAACGAGACGCCGTGTCTCGCGAGCCGCCGCCGCCGACCGCCGACGCGTTGACGTGCACTGCATTAGCTGGGCTCTAAGAGCCTCCTGCATGCCTTAAGCAGCCTGAGCGGGGAGGGGGCGGGCGAGGCGAAATTTGTTGCTAGTCGGCAGTCATTCATCACCTTGCAAGTATAGTGGAGGTGAGGGTGAGGGGGGATTAGTAATTGCTAAGGAGTTAGAGGGGTGGGGCGGCGGGGTGGGCTGGGCGCACGCCCCATCGTGCAGCGCCCCACTACTCGCCCCGCCTTTCGCCATTGTCAAGGTCAGCTTGGGAATGAAAGTCACCCGAAATAGCGGAGGTGCGGGGGAGGTGGGGGAGGAGGAGGGTGAGTAGGGGGGACCGGGACAAGCTAGCAGCAGGGCGCCAGAGAGCCGCGGCACCACCAGAGGGTGACACAGTCCCGGCCCGCCCGGGCTGGGCGGCGGCGCCTCGCGGGACCTGCCATCCCGCTGCATGCACGACATGACATGCCCCTCGAGAGTACCGGGGCCGGCCTGTGTGTGGCTCGGGTCGAGTAGCGCGCAGTGGTTTTATTCCCCTGGCTTTATTCCCCGGGACACAGCACACCAGGCTGCTCCGGTGCAGTTCGCACCCGCGGACCCGGTTGGTGTCGGGGGTGCCGCGGGTGCCTCTAGGCCCGGCTTGGGTGGGTGGTCTGAGGTCTCTGAATGCCTTTCGCAGTCCGTACCCTTTATGCCCCCCCCCCTCCTTACCGCGGCGGTGGATGGGGCCGGCTGACATTCTCACGGGCGCGCGGGGCGCGCTGAGGCGGTGACGTCACACCAACCAGGCCGTCACGGAACGGGTGACGTCACCCTGGCCGCCGCCGCCGCTGCCCGGGGTTGCCTCGGCGGGGTTGTCCTGGCAACCCTTGTACCGCCCCTGGCCCCTTCGTCCGGCCCGGCCCACACCCCAACCGGGGCCGGCGGGCCCAACGGCAGCGAAAAGCCTTCTGACTTATTGACTGGCACGGCATGCACCCCCCGTATAGTCTCACTCTCCGGCTTCCCCTATACCGTCTCATCCGCGCACGGTCTATGTAAAGGAAAATGTGTTGTTGTCCCGCGCCGCCGTGCGGGCCGAAGACGCAATCGTGTTTACAGCCGCGTACCTGTTAGTTTTATCGCTTGTTCTGCGAAACCATAGTGACGTTCAAAATACAAAAACTCAGAAATGGAAAATGCTAAATGCTCTAGAGTCACGAGACTGTAAAGTTAAGAGATAGAGCAAGGTACTATAACTAAGATAACAAAACACATATTTTTTGAATAAAAATGTGGGGAAAATTAAGCCATTAACACGCGTTGAGTCCCACGTGACCACACGCGTGGTCACAATAACACGTGTTTGCTACCCACCTTGGAACTCAACGTGTTAACAATTTTGTTCCTTAAATTGCAATTTTAATTATTTTGAAAAAAAAAAAAATATTCCTGCGTGGCCAGTGACGGCAGCGGGGTAATAATTTTGTGTGCGCGGCACTTAATCAGAAACTTCTTTATCGCCCCGCTGTGCTATGTACAGACCAACCCCCCCTTCTCCCTCCCCCCATAAGGGCGCGTGCGATAGAGGTGACGTCGGCCCTTTTCGGAGGAGGGCGGCGGCGGCTGGGGAAGGGAAGGAGGAGAGGGTGGGCCTGGGCGAGATGTAAATAGTGCCCCCCGCGCGTTCGGCGCGACGGGCGTCTTTGGGCCCTGCTTGAATTCCTTGACCGCGCGGTCGGTGTATATGAATTCGGCGTAAGCAGCGGCGGGCGCGGGCGGGCGGGCGGCATTGTGGGTGTCATTCTATTTTTACGCTTCCGTGACGACAACGTCGCCGGGGGGTTAGGGAAAGGTGCGGTAGGAGCAGGGAGATGGGGAGGGGAGGGTAAAAGGGTTCAGAAAGGTGGATGCCCGTCTTGTACCGACGTCACCGTACCGCGCAGAGCACGACCCCCCCAAAGCCTGCTATTATTAAACGCAAACTCGTTTCTCTCTTTCTATTTCAGGTCATGGAGACGGCCAACATGATCTACATCGTCTCCGAGTACGCCAGCTCCGGCGAAATTTTTGGTGAGTGCCTCTCTTTCTCTCTCTCTCTACCCCTTTTCTCTTGTCGCCCCGAGTGACGGGTGCGTCGTGCGCTATTTTCAGTCGCCCAAGAGAGCCGGCGCCGCCCACCGGCGCTCCGCGTGGAGAGGGTCGGCGCCGCGCGGCCCTCTGGAAGGTCACGTTCAAGTTTAACTCGCGGCCCCCAACAACGTCCCTGGTGACTCGCGCCTTTGATTCCTTTTATAGCAAGCGCTTGCTTTTATTTTTAAAACTAACTGCTTCCCCATACTAACCAACTACTGCACGTCAGCAAAGCGCGCACGTGGTTCAGTCGAATCGCTACTGCCGCGCCAGCCGAGCAGGCTGTGCTTTATCTCTACACATATCGTGTCCGCTCGACCCTTCCGCGTCTCGTGACGGGTGGGTCCAGCCCCCTAGAGAGGGCGAGCGCTGTGGGAGCGCCAACGTCACGTGACGGTCTAGCTACCCCCCCGCCCCCCTCCCTTTCCACCACGGGTGATTCGATTATCAGCGGCCACGCCTACGGCTCCGGGTGGGTCCGTCCAGTGTGAGCGGAATGCTGCTCAGGCCCCCTCTATACCCCCCGGTGTTCTCCCCTCCTCACCGCCCCTCTGAGAACACGACTTTGCTTCCTCCCTCTCCTGCTTGCTCCGACCACCACCCTCCCACCCGCCCTTTCTCCCAAAGGTTTATTCCGTATACCCCGCCGCACCGCACCCGCCCCTATCTGGCGAAGGGGCAAGTAATGTGGGCGGGTGATTAATTCCTCTCGAGTAGCGCAGTGACCTGGCCCGGGCCTTCCGGGGGCCCTGTATAGCAGGGGAAAGAGAGGGTATAGGGAGAGTGTGCGGGGGAAAAACCTCAAGGTCCAACACTGGAAGTAATTGGGAAATGCTTCCACAAAAAAAGGACGGTAAAAACGTTTTTTTCCAAATATTATATACGCAGAAAACGGTACAGTACATATCCATAAGCCAAGGAAAATTCATTTTAAAAGGAAAAAGGGAATTCGCATCCTCAGTTTAAGGCATTTCAATTGTTCGCAGGGAAATTTCCTAGGAAATTTCTTCAACACAACGACAATTTTTTTTTTTTTAGACGTGTTTTTAGTAGGCGTAACGAAGCCTTCCCCTTTATTTTATAACAATATTTGCATAAATAAGGAAAATTTCATTGTATTTTTTTCACTTAAAAATAGCTTTCATGCAAGGCATTTGACTTGTTTGACGGATACCGTTTTCTGGGGGTAAAGTAAGTAGCGCCCGTGAAAATCTCTTCAACTAGATGGTAAGTCTGTGTGTTGATGTTTGGTTCCGTTTGCCGGCAGACTACATCGCCAAGCACGGACGGATGACGGAGCACACGGCGCGGCGCAAGTTCTGGCAGATCCTGTCCGCTGTCGAGTACTGCCACTCGCGGAGGATCGTGCACCGCGACCTCAAGGTGAGTCTTCTTGCCAAGCATGCGAAGATAATTAAAAGGCGTTTTGGCGTCAGAAAAAAGCAACGCCATAGTTAACAAAACTGGGAAAAAGAAAATAATGCATAAAACAGGTAATGCGACTTGTCTATCATGACATTACTGCGGGAAAGTTTTTTTTTGATGAGACGTGTCCTAAACAGCCGGTAGTGAAACTACGCCGCAGCTGGCTCGCGGCAACTGGATTGTATATAAAAAAATTAGTGTGTGACCGTGTGACCTTTCAATACAATGGAATTCCTTTTTGTAAAATCACACTCACACGCTTGATTATGCGATGGAAGGCCGTGGCGCGAGCCGTGGCGTGTGAGTGAGGAGTGTGAACATTGCGTGGTGCGGAGGTGGGCTGTGGCGTGCAGAGCGGCGCCGAGGGGGCCCTACTTGATCCGCCAGGATTACCGCTTCGATCCCAAACCCGTCGAAAATGTCGCTTGGCTGGCGCGGCGGCGGCGCAGCTCTCTGACGCACACATCATGACCGGTCATCGGAGGGAGGGGACGGGCGGGGGCGCAGGGGCCAGGACTAGATGACGTAAATTGGAGTATTGACCGCCGGTGGGCCTGGTGTGGCGAGAGCCGGCTAGCAGACAGCACACCGCCCGCCATCAGTACCGGCCATACCGCTGTTGTTCGCCGGGGTCCGAGGGGCTAACCGGGCCGATGGGTCGAGATGGCACTATTCGAGGCACTACTTCAGGCCCGGGATCCCTAGCCACCCCTCCCACACCACCCCGTCCGTGGAGAGGCCCAGCGCCACCATGGGGTAGGTCAAGTTGTCAAGCGAGCGCGAGCGGGTCCTCCAACAGCGGGAGCTGCTGGGGGACCGGGGCCCTCCGGGCGCCTACAGAGCGCGAGGTAGGCCGGACCGCAACACTCCGGAGCGCGGCGGGTGCGCCTACCCGACCTGTTCGCAGGGGCGCGGCGGGGTAGTTCAGTATCCTACCGCTGAAGGCGCTGCGGGCGAGCGCCTACAGGGCGCGAGGTAGGCCGGCCCGCAACGCTCCGGAGCGCGGCGGGTGCGCCTACCCGATCTGTTCGCAGGGGTGCGGCGGGGTAGTTCAACGTCCTACCGCTGGAGGCGCTGCGGGCAGGCTACATCAGGGCGCCTACAGGGCTCGAGATAGGCCGGCCCGCAACGCTCCGGGGTGCGGCGGGTACGCCTACCCGATCTGTTCGCAGGCGCGCGGTGGGGTAGTTCAGCGTCCTACCGCTGGAGGCGCTGCGGGCGGGCTATATCAGGGCGCCTACAGGGCTCGAGATAGGCCGGCCCGCAACGCTCCGGAGCGCGGCGGGTGCGCCTACTCGACTTATCCGCAGGGGCTCCGCACCCGGCCGGGGGCCAACGTGCGTGCGGCGACACGTATTAGAGGGTCATTTAAAGGTCGCGAGGGGTCACCAGCAGCACTACGTGCCGGTGAAGGGGGTATGGGGGGAGGTGCCGCCACTCTAGAAACAAAACGCCCTCGAGTCGAGTGAGAGAAAGGGGGCGTGTTAACGGGGCTAGGTTAGAGGGCAGGGGAGAGAGAAAGAAAACAGCGAGAGAGATAGAGAAGGGGGGGAGGCTGGAAGCATCAGGCAGGACATGCATCCTCCCCTCCCTGCGCCTGCGGCGGCCGCACATCGTCCTACATCGTCCTCCCGTTTAACCCTGCCGCAGCCCACGCCCCCCGCCCACGCCCCCCCCCGGGAAAAGTCGTGTCGTGTAAGTCTCGGGCAACAACACACGAACGCAGGTGTCTCCGGGGTGCCTTGCTCGCAGG
>NW_026267182.1:1715886-1717335 GCF_000697945.3 Frankliniella occidentalis
GAGAGAGGGAGAGAGAGAGAGGGAGAGAGAGAGAGGGAGAGAGAGAGAGACGTGGGGGTAGCAGGAGAGAGGGTGGGAATGACGTCACACGGCCGGAGGGAAATGTGTGCCACCGTGGTGGAGGGCTCGGGTAGAGGGTTTGGGAGGGTGGGGGGAGGGGTAGATCCTGTCCTATCTTTGGGAGGACATCGTCCCGATCGGCACTGCTCCACGCGAGAGGGGGGAGTGGGGGGGGGCATCGGTCAGGTGATCCACGGCCTGTGAGCGAGGGAGAGATAGGCGATGATGATGGTTGGGAGGGAGAGAGGGGGGCATGGGTTGACTGGACTCGCCCCTCTTACTATCTCTCTCTCTGTCTCTCTCTCTGTCTCTCTCTCTGTCTCTCTCTCTCTCTCTCTCTCCCTCCCTCTCGCGAGCTCTCTCGCACACTTTTTTGCTCGCTTTCTTTGCTCTCAAAACAAATTATTTGCTACCACAATGAGTTTGTGATTAATTATTAGTAAACTTTTAGTACCATAGCGACAAATTCTTTCTTAGTTTTGTGACACTGTTCTAGTCCGTCATAGTCACTCCGTCCCTCTCGGTTCATCTCCAACACAACAACCTCTAAACCGCCGCTGGCCAAGAGAGGCGGCCGCAACAGCGCAGACGGATGAAGGGGGTGCGACTCCTGGCCGGGAAGTGAGATGAGAGGAGGTGGGGTTGGTGGCATGGCGATGAGGGTGAGGGTGCTGGGTAAGGGGTAGGGTTTCAGGCCGGTGGTGACTGAAGGGAAGGATGGGATGGAGCTGACGGAAGCGAAGGCGCTGACCCGAGGAAAGGGGGTCCGCGAGAAACACACACTAGTATACTTCTTTCGAGCTCAAATGCGGTTATTTTTCTCGCCTTCCTCCTCCTCGCGGACCTTTGTTACGAATCTCTTTCTCTCCGTCCCTGTCATCTCTCTCTCTCTCTCGTTCTCTCTCTTCCTCGCGCGCACTCTGATGGACCTGTCGTGCGCGAAGCCGACGAGGACGCGAAAGAAGAGGAGGAGGGTGGTTTCGGAACTTTCCTCCGGCTGTCCAACTTCCGGGCCGCGCGTGTCTCATAGCGCGCGAATTAAACTGGCCGCGCGCCGGGGGGGTCAGGAGGGCGGCGGGAGGATGAGCTTCCGGCTTCCGCTATAAGCGGGTCAGGTCAGGACGAGACGCGCGCGTGGCGGGGTATTCGAACGACAACTAAAACTGTTGTGTTGTTTCGGTGCCTCCGCGAGGAAGTGCCTGCTCGGAGGAAGCGCCTCCTCCGCCTCCTGGGGTCGGCCGGAGACACTCGCACCAGTCAGTCACTCACAAGCCGCAGCCGCGGTCCGCGCGGGAGGCAAAAGTTTCTGACCGCGCGCTGGAGTAATTGTTATCTGGTGCAGCGCGGAGCCCATTGTGTCGCTATACAAGCGGGGCGGGGCGGGCGGGG
>NW_026267182.1:1717610-1765019 GCF_000697945.3 Frankliniella occidentalis
GAGGGAGGGAGGGAGGGAGGGACGGACGGACGGACGGACGGATGGACGGAGGGACGGAGGGACGGACTGACGGACTGGGAAAGTAAAGAGGAAAAGCTAGCGGTATCATTCGTGTTCCAGAACCCTATTAAGATTCTTTAGCCAAAAAAATAAAATAGAATAAACACACCACTCTTCGTTTTATTCTTTTTCCACGAGAGTCGGTCTGCCGCTGGCGTCTCCCCGCCTCCCGTATTTTCCCCGCACCTTCTCTGTTTTAATAAGGCGAGTGCGAGCGGCGAGCGCCGGGCACACTGCGAAAATGAGGCCATCATCGCGACGCGGGATATTTATTGCTGGGTACAGCGGCTGCTGAGATAACAACGCGGCGCGCCTGGAATAAGTTGAATCGGAAGAAGAACGGCCCTCTCTCCCCTCTCTCTCTCCTCTCTTTCTCTCTCTCTTTCTCTCTCTCTCTCTCTCCCCTCTCCCCTCTCCCTCTCCTCTCTTCTCTCTCTTCTCTCTCCTCTCTCTCCCCTCTCCCATCCACCTCTCGGGGCTGGAGTGGAATGGGGTTTGGTTTGAGGTGGCGGGGGCGGGGGTGGGGGCGGTCCAGCACAGCACTGGACCCACTCCATCATGGCAGACACAGGGACATGCATACGTTACCGCGCTCTCTCGCTCTCTCACTCTCTCTCACACTCACACACTCGCTAGCGCGCGTCAGAGAAGGGGGGGGGGGGCTGAAGAGCAAGGGGGTAAGAGGAAAGTGGCCCATCCGTCAAGAGAGGATGAGATGATGCTCTCCCTGGAAACATTTATCAGGAAATCTAACTCAGCTCCATGCTCCCTCCCCCCTCTCTCTCTCTCTACTTGCATTCCCGCGTGCATTCCTCTCTCTCGCTCTGGCCTCTGCGACCCCGCCCCCGCACTCTCGTATTTAATTGCGCCAAGAAGCTCCAGGCTACGACTGCAGCCTGTGTACAAAACTATATACTGCCATTTATTTTCTTTCTTTTTCTTGAACGAGCAGCCCCGGCGGCAGCGGCGTTTGCAGGGAAATAAGGAGAAGGGGGTGGTAAAAAATAAAAAAAGCTGAGGGTACTGTACGGGAGTGAAAATTAATGCCAGTTCAGATTGGTCTGTCGGCGCGCGCTGAGCTCCAACCCCCTTTCTCCTCCCCTTACCCCCTTACCCCCCACGCCAAAGGCCAAAGTTCCTCATGGCTCCCCGCTGAGTCGTGGAATTCGTGCCGTGTCCCCGCCGCGCGCTCCGCCCAGCTTCTCCCAGAGAGTCTAATCGCCGACAGTCGCGCAAGTTTCTTTACGCGTACCGCGCATTTTCGAGACTATGTAAGGTGCGCAGGCTGTGGCAGGCGAGTAAAAAGGGTTTCTGGTTTTTGGTTTTAAACAAACTCTCACAAAAACCCTTGAGCTCAATACAAACAAACAGAAGACAATGTGCGATGTCGTGGAAATTTAACAGTGTGACGAGAAAGACGGACGGCGGTATAGTCGGACAAACGGACTGTCGTTGCGGTGGACAGGGTCGTTTGTCGTCGGGTATTTGAAGCCGCGAACTACAACAGTTAGTTTGTGCAAGTTTACTTTGCCGAACTGGAGGAGCAGCGCGCGGGCCAGCCAACCGCGGGTCCGAGGAGGTGAGACCGTTGCTACGGGACACTCTGTGGGGGGTAAAGTGGGGAAGGGAAGGTGGGAGAGACAAGGGGAAAAGAGAGAGGAGAGTGGTGGTGGGGGAGGGGGGTTTCTCTCTCCTTCCCTTGGACCGCGCGCGGTCGGACCCCCTCTCTTCCCTGTGATGACGCACATTCGGGCAACCCCTTCCCTCCCCCGTGCCTTGCTGCCTCGCTCCCTCACCCGCCCTCCTCCCCCACTACCCCGGGGGTCGGCTGCCAGTCCAGTAACCCCCTTCCCCCGTGCCACGCCCCTAATCTTGCTGCTCACCTTCGCTGCCATGCGTTGGCACACGACACGCCCCCGCACAGCCGGCGCCGCGTGGCGCGTGAGGACTATAAATTGTTGTTGGGGTTTGGTCTCCCCCGGGGGTGGTGACCGTAGGGGTATGTGGGGAGGGGAGGGGGGGTCGTATGACCCAACGGGACTCTCATTCTCATCGCGTCGTCTGGGAACGCATTCGAATTGTCGGTGAATAACCCACCAGTGCTCAGTCACCCCCCCCCCCTTTCGACCTCCTCTCCCTTTCTGCTTGTATGCAAGGGGGTAACAGCTCCCAAATTTTGATGTTCATGTTCAGACTATTATATTACGCGGTTTTACGCCTGCATTGCTCGCAAAAGTTCTACCGTTTTTGAGCATATTTTGTACTGTTTGTAGCGAGGGGTGAACATCTCGTGTATTCCTCTGTCCCGGGGTCCTGTATTACTTTGTATTACCTGATATTACTTGTATTCCGTGTATATTACCTTGTATTACCTTGTATTACCATGTATTACCGTGTATTACCATGTATTACCTTGTATTACCTTGTATTACCATATATTACTTGCGCAATATTACGCAATATTACCTTGTATTACGTTGTAATACTTTATATTATTTGTATTACCAAGTATTACTTGTATTACTTGTATTACTCGTAATACCTGTAATACCCTGTAATACCCTGTAATACCCTGTAATACCTTGTAATACCTTGTAATACCTTGTAATACTTCGTAATACCTTTGTAATATATCTTGTAATTCATTGTAATACCTTGTAATACCTTATAATACTTGTAATACTTTGATATTATCTGTAATACTCGTAATTTTTGTATTACTCGTATTCCCAATATTACTTTGTAATATATTCATCTGTCCCC
This sequence comes from Frankliniella occidentalis, assembly GCF_000697945.3. Taxonomy (NCBI): domain Eukaryota; kingdom Metazoa; phylum Arthropoda; class Insecta; order Thysanoptera; family Thripidae; genus Frankliniella; species Frankliniella occidentalis. The sequence goes on from NW_026267182.1 coordinate 1,720,434, forward strand.
AGCTCAGCCGAGTTGTTCACCCCTCGGTTTGTAGTTCCATTACGTACAAGATTGCGCATTATACCGCGTAATAACGCAGAATACTACGCAAGTTGATACCCCCTCGTGGGTCTGTGTAATATGTGGTCCAGCCATTTTGTAATTTTCGGACTACCAACTACGTACGAATGACTTTTCCGTTTCCTCCCCTTTTCTTATAAAATTTATTTATAACAGTGCGGATGCCGGGGGGTAAAATGGGGATAGAACAGGTCTGTGTGGGGCTGTGGGGAGAGAACAACGGTAAACATCTGCGGCCCGCGATAAGGGTAGGGCCACATCGCCATGCGATTTAGGACGGGGGAAGGGGGTTTGCGCGCAGCGCGACACGAACCTTTTTCGCGGTCCGAATTAAATGAGACATTTTGCACTCCGGTCGTTGTACTTTAGAGTAATGATTGCGGCCGACGTCCTATTACATAGATTGCACGTTATCTCTGGTCATGTTTGCACACAATTGTAACGTGCATTTAAAATGTCTTGCTAACTCCTCCATTTTAAAACTCAGAATTCGTCTCACCTTTTCCTTTTGTTTTTATTTTTTCGCTTTAGGCCGAGAACCTGCTGATGGACACCAACATGAACATGAAGATTGCGGACTTCGGCTTCAGCAACTACTTTACGCCCGGCGAGCAGCTGGCCACGTGGTGCGGGTCGCCACCGTACGCCGCTCCCGAGGTGTTTGAAGGCAAGAAGTACGCCGGCCCGGAGATCGACATCTGGGTGAGTGCGGCAGCCGCAGCGATTGCCACACGGTGGTTGATATGAACCGCAGACACATGATGTACTTTTACCGATGGGCACTTCACTATAAATTCAAGCGTACAACGATTTTGCTGTTGTCTTTTTTTTTCTTGATTTTTTTTTCTAAATTTCTGTCATATAATTTCTGATGTTTTAGTGATTTTTCCATGATTTTTTCCTGATTTTTTCGAGAGTGTACATTGATTTTTTTTTTCTTGAGGAATGGATCCCTTGACTTTTTCCCGTACATGCACTACTACTCTTTGAAAACAATGATTAAACATTTCTTCCCCCCGTCTCTTTTGCAGAGTCTGGGCGTGGTGCTGTACGTGCTGGTGTGTGGGGCGCTGCCCTTCGACGGCTCGACGCTGCACTCGCTGCGCGACCGGGTGCTGTCCGGAAGGTTCCGCATCCCGTACTTCATGAGCGAAGGTGAGGCACGTCACCGGGGATAGGGGCGGGGTTTGTGGCACTTTTGTCAGATAAAGTAGGCGAATAATTTCCGACGCACACGCAATGTGATGGTGGGTAGCGTCTAGCGCCTGCCCTCTAGGCAACCCCTCTGCTCAGGTGTCTGAATGTGGCCTAGTAGGCGGGCGTCGACGCAGCCCGCTACGCACCGGTGTATTCTTAGGAATGGTATCCTACTTTACCTTGCAACACTGACTGCGGCTGTGGCTGGGCGGCATGGCATGGCGCCACCGCCCCACAACACTTCCGTCATCACGGGACGACGGCGGGTTCGTCGCGCGGCTTCCTCACCGACCATCACGCGTCCGTCGCGCCGCGCGCTGTCCGCATGTTTTGCCTTCTAAATTTGGAGCGTCCTCTCTGGGTCTTGGCCTCTGCAACTTTAATTTTAGCGACTCATAACCGCCCCCCCCCCCCTTCGGCTGGGCCGTCGCGCTCCGCGTCATTCGCGCGCAAAACGTTTCTTCTTTCTTTATTTTCACTCGCGTTTAGTCGGTTTATTATTGGTGCAGCGAGAGCCGGGAGCGGCGGCTATAAGGCGGTGCGTGCGTGCGAGAGAGAGAGAGAGAGAGAGAGAGAGAGAGAGAGAGAGAGAGAGAGAGAGAGAGAGAGAGAGCGCGAATGGGGTGCGACTTGAGCCGGTAATATCTGCTTCCCTTGACGTCACACCTTTGCCACCTCCCCCCCCTCCCTTCTCTTCTTCGTTGCGCGTCCTCTCGTGTCCCTTTCCGAAGTGAAGCAGCCATCAGCTCAGCGGCCCATAGCAGTAGGGGAAAGGGGGGGGGGGAGAGACAGAGAGAGAAACAGACAGAGAGAGACATGGTGCAGACGGGGCTGCAGGGGCTGCACCCTCGCGCCGGTTCGTCCTGATGGAGCCGTCACCTCCACGGCCGTCGCCCGGTCGGTCCCGCGGCGGGGTGTCGGTTGAGAGGGTAGAGGGGAGGGAGGAAAAGGGGAAGAGGGGGGGGGGGGGGCTGAAACATGCCCATCACTCGTGACATTGACGTCGGAGAGAGGACCCGCATATCTCGCCCCTTCTCCCCTCACGACACTCTTCCACTTAACCTCGCCCCTCCCCCTTCCTCCCGTCTGGCGCGGGGCTACAGTCCGTGTGCCCTCGCCCGTCCCCCCTTCCCCCTCCCTCCCGGACCCCCTTTGTTGTTTCAGTTTGATACGAGCACTGCTGCCGGCGGTGGAGAGGGGGGCGGGGCGAGCATGCCTTAACCCCCTGGCGGGGCTGGACGAGAGAGCAATGCAGTATTTCACGATCCATAATTTATCCGGCGAACGGAACGCCGGGCCGAACAGGCGCTATGCATACAGAGATGAGGAGCTTTAGTGGGTGAGGCCGCCCGCCGCCCCGCCCGCCATCGTGACGTACGCCGCGATCTGCTGTCAACCGTGCATCATAATGCGATAGCGAGCAGCGAGCTGCGTGGCTGGCGAGGCGAATCTCTGCATTTATCTTTAACTTCGACGTGACCTTTCTGTTTTATTGATTTTTTCCCCCGTCGCTCGTGTTTCACCGAAATTCCATTTACATTGTCGCAGACTGCGAATCGCTGATTCGCAAGATGCTGGTGCTGGACCCGGCGCGCCGCTACACCGTGGAGGACATCAAGGGCCACCGGTGGATGCTGGCCGAGCCGCCGCACCTGCTGCCCAACTGCGCGCCGGACCCGATGGGCCCCATGGGCCCGCTGCCCCTGCGGCCCGAGCCCAACGAGCAGATCCTGCGGCTCATGCAGAGCCTGGGCATCGACTCGGTCAAGACCCGAGACGTGAGTACATGGCGTGCCGAGGACCGCGGCCGTGAGCACGGCGTTGATCGCGCCCGGGCTAACGTGTCTGCTGATGTGTTGCAGTCCTTGATGCGGAACAGCTACGACCACCACGCGGCCATCTACTTCCTGCTGCTGGAGCGCGTCAAGGCCCACCACCAGGGCCGGTCGTTCTCCTTCCAGCAACAGCAGCAGCCGCACGAGGGGGCCGGGTCGGCGTCGCCCGCGTCCGGAGTGCCGTCGCCCATCCCCAGCCCGGCCAAGCACGCCGCTGAGCGCTCCGAGTCCCTGACGCGGCGCCGGCCGAGCACCATCGCGGAGCAGGCCATGCGCAAGCTAGGGCTCACCTACTCGCAGGTCGGCCAGACTGGACACTCTCTGTCCGCGGCCTCGTCGGGAACCTCGGACCTGGGCGGGTCCACGGTGACGGTGCACGGCGCTGGCGCGGGCCTTGGCGCCTCCGTCACGTCGACGACGAGGAGGGCGTCCGGCTCGGGCTCCGTGTCGGGGTCCGGCTCCGGGGACCAGCAGGGCGGCGCTGGCCGCTTGTCCTACACCCCGTCGCACACGCCGCAGCACACGCCGCAGCACACCCCGCACGACTTCCGCGACTACACGCCCTACCCCAACCCCAGCAACCCCTTCATGCAGGGCGTCCCGGCCGGCGCCTCGCATTCGCCCACACCGTCGCTTCAAGCCGTCGACACGTCGCCGTTCTCCGGGGGCGGCGTCTTCGGCGCGTCCGGCGCGCGCCTGCCCCTCGCCAACGCACACCACCCGCCCCCCTTCCGGGAGCAGGCCACGCAGCTCGGGCAGCAGGCCACCCTGCAGCAGCAGCCCCAGCAGCAGTACACGTCGGTCGGCCCCGGCTCCACCGAGGTCATGTCCGAGTACCTGCAGAGCGCGCGGTACGGCTCGGCGTCCATCACGCCGCAGTGCTCCACGTCCACGGACGAGGGCGTGGAGACGGATATGGAGGACACGGCGTCGTCTCACGCGCCCTCCCTCGGCTCGCATCACCACCGCCTGTCCTCGTACGCGTCCTCGTCGTCGTCCTCGGGCGTGGGCGGTGTCAGCGGCAACGGCGCGGGCACCGTCAACAAGAGCCTGAGCCAGCACCTCAGCTCCGACTCGTCGTGCTCAGAGTTCCTGTTTGAGAGCCTGGACTACCAGCTCGACCCCGAACTCGCCACCAGCCTGCCCAGCTGCACGTCCGCGGCCAGCGTGGCGAACACAACGCTGAGGAGCACCGAGCCCGCGAGCACGAGCGCCATCCATACGCCGTACTCGACCAACGGTGGCAGCTCCGTGACGAGCAGGCCGCTGTTCCGCCACAGTCCCCTGCTGCACGGCCACGGCGGCCACGGCGGCATGGGGGTCACGGGGCTGTCGTCGCGGGCCCTCACCAGGTCGCCGGTCGACTTCCGGGAGGGCCGTCGGGCGTCCGACGGGCTCGTGGCGCAGCAGGCGGCGGGCGGCGCCTCGGAGCGGGCGGTGTACGGCGCTGGTCTGGGTCTGGGGCACGGGCTGAGCCCCGCGGGGGGGCTGGGCCTGGGGCTCGGCGCGCTCACGCCCGGCCAGCACCACCTGGCCTTCAACAGCCAGCGCCTGCACGAGGCGGGCAAGGCCAAGGGGGTCATGGAGCTGCACCTCGTCCAGCAGGAGCACGCCGCGCTGCAGAACCTGTACCAGCGCGCCGTGCCGCAGGAGGAGCTGCAGCAACAGCAGCAGCAGCACTCGCAGTACCAGGACCACGCCGTGCGCACCGGCATGCAGGCGCTGCCCAAGCGCATCTCGCTGCCGGAGAACTTCAACTTCTCTTCGAGCCTCGACGGCGAGCAGCAACAGCAGCAACAGCAGCAACAGCAACAGTCCCCGGCGCAGTCTGCAGCCCCACCACTACAGCAACAACAACAGCAACAGCAGCCAGTACTCACTCAGGAGCAGTCACTCCAACTTCAACAGCTTCAGCAAATGCAACATCAGCTCCAGCAGGCACAGCAACAGCTCCAAGCGCAACAACAGCAGCTCCAGGCCCAGCTGGACAACAGCGCGCCCCTCAACGGCAACCTGGGCGGCCACGGCAACAACAACGCGTCCGGCAACTCCAGCAACTCGGGTAGCGCCTCCCCATCGCCGTCCTCGTCTCCGTGCCCGCCGGGCGGCGGCGGCGGCAGCGGCAAGCTCAACAACATGGGCATGCAGCAGCAGCTCCTCCAGCACCGCCTGCTGCAGCACAAGCGCCAGATCCTGCAGAAGCAGCAGTCGGCGGGCGCGGAGGCCGGGGCGGGGGTGGTGGGCGCCCAGGGGGTGAGCGGAAACGCGCCCAACCCGGGTCAGCTGCTCTTGAGCCGGCGGCAGATGCTGCGCCAGGCCTCCTACAAGCTGGCCCAGCAGACGCAAATCCTACCGCCACTGCCGCCCGCCCTGGCGGATGCCGCCTGCTTCCCGACCATCGCCGAGGACGTGCAGAGCCCGGAATTCCCTCAGCACCCCTGGCCCGGAGGCTGCGGTCGGCTGCTACCCAACGTGCCGCCGCTGGCGTACGGACAACACTTGCAACAGCAACAGCTCGGACTGCAGCAGCAGCAACAGCAACAACAGCAGCATCAGCAACAACAACAGCAGCAGCTTCAGCAGCAGACCCAGGACGCAGGGGAGCAGTGCTGGAACGCCTTGCCCCACACACTGGCCGCTGCATGCCACATCAGCGACTGCGGGAGCCCGTGGCAGCAGCCGCAGTCACAGCCTCTGTACTCGTGGGGCCAGCAGGTAGCCGCGGCGGCCAAGTGCCACGAGCAGTAGAGCACTCGCGAGCCCACGCTACTGCTGTTGTTGTCTTTGATGTTGTCGTTGTCGAACAAGTCGAGCAAACGTATTACGAGGCGCCGGCGGTAGGTCTAGAGCGCCCCGCATGTGATAATGTCGTATACTGTAGCTTCTATCGCTTCTTTCTTTGCGGCGATCGCACCTTTGAATTTGGTCCCACAATGAACGTCCCCCGAGGTGGTGCGTTGCACGTCAAACGCTCTCTGGGCGGGCCGCCGTCTTCACACGGCTGCTCGGCGGGCTAGCCTACCCAGCGCGCAGCAGGCGCTCATCGAGGGCAACGCCTCGTGAAACGTTCATTGTGGGGACACCTTGATTGTGTCCTCGCCCAAATTTGTGTAATATTTTTTGATATAATGAGCAAAGTATCATAAAATAAATGTATCAGCGCGCGCTTTGCTATAGATCTCATTTTGTTGTGCTTCAAGCTGAATTTAGTCAATGTTTCCGCCGCAACGCATTTACATTTTAGCACGTACATAGGCAGCACTTGTTTGAGTGAACTGTGGGCTAGGTAATGTAACTAGGACCATTTATACTTTCAATTCAATTGTGATAAAAGATTGTTGTTGTCAAGGTGCGCTTTGTGCTCGGGGATGTAGTGCGGGCGGAATGTGGTGGTTCCTTGTCTGAATGATGACTGAAAAATCTTCACTATATGCATCTCAGTATTCAATTTTTTATCGCCGATGGCCTAGAACTTAATAATAGCTGTCATCGAGCGGAAAAGTGACTGAAGTGAAGAGCAGAGAAGGTGCATAAACTGTTCAATAAGGCTGTGCATTGATTTACCACCGAATTAACGTTACTGTACGCTGTTTCCCTTTCACTTCCCTCCTCTAAAGTGTGCTGTCGCACACTGACTACCCCACCGTCTGGAATACCAAGTAATGTAGAGTTGGAAGGGGAAGTACCGCTGACGTTTGTCGTGTGAGTCCACTAAGTGGTTCGTGGATGTGACTATATTAAACTCATAACCAAAGGTTCATCTCGTCTTAAGAATTAAGTTTTAATTTTAATAACACTTTTAATATGTAGGATACACTCTCAACACACTGTTGTTGACCTTGTTTATAATTTAACTCCACATTTTTGTTCGTCCCTTTGAGTCCTAATGAGGGTATGTTTCATATGTAGGCCGATTATTGTGGTGGGCTGAAGAAGTGGAAAGACTGGAATGTACAAAATGAAATACACTTTCATTTTTAGTGAAATTGTGTGCTTTCTTTTTTTTTAAATATGTTTTTAGCACCTGTGTTGCTTTGCATGAGTAAACGATTTCGAACACGTAGATATCACGAGCTTTCTGGCACATACATATAGCTGTAATGCATACACATATTGCTATGGCGGTAGGCCTATAAGCCCAAGCCTACAGACTCGTCAGATAGGCTGCCTATCCATCAGGAGTCGCAGCCGACATTGTGCCTAAGTCTACATCAATTACAGTCCAAAACCCCTTTTTTTTCCTCGAAAAAAATAATTACAGTAACATAATTAGTCCCCAGCTCGATCCTAGATACGGGCCATACTTCTTGACACAAAGCATGCTGGTGCACACTGACTCAGTGTCGAACGCTCGTTTTCCTGGCCGACCCGACGACAATGGTGGTGATGGTGCTTGCAGGCCGGCTGGCCCGGGGCGCTCCAGTGCCTCCAGGGAGGCCTCCAGACCATGCAGCCCACCATGCAGAGCCTCCACGGCCTGCAGCCCTCCATGCAGCCGCTCAACGAGGTGCCGCTGCTGGAGATGACCGAGCAGGCCGACGCCATCTGAGAGTACGAGGGGGCGGCCGCCCCCGCTGGCCAGGGCGGCCCGCCCCCCCAGCACCCGCGCCTGCTGCCAGGCCTGCCCCTGTCCGGGGGGCCGCCGCCGCTGAGGAGGCTCCTGCCCGCCGTCCCCGGCCGGCCCGCCTCCACGTCCACGTCCTCGCCCAACCTGCACAACACGGCACGACACGAGTAGATGTTCATGCCTGCCTCGCTCGAAGCTAGAGGGTTCTCTCTCCCTCTCTCTCTCTCTCTCTCTCTCTCTCTCTCATGGCCGCGTGAGGGTGCCCACGCCATAATAACACAATAAATGCCTGATCTAGAGCTCAAAAAAATTATTCATTTCCAGACAGGAAACTGTTTTTTTCTTAGATTACATAAATTGCAGCGTTCCCAAGCATAAGTAAGGAAATGAGTATCTAAAAATGTACGCAAACAACAAGGTACATAGCTGTTATAATGGAAGCTAGGCCTAGTATCTATTACAACTTACAACTGAGCTGGCATGTGTGAATGGGCTGTGTGAAGTAAGATGTTTTGACAATAATGAGTACTGTAAATGTAATGGCTAATTGTTTCTAACATATCTCCAATCTAAGAATAAGACTTGTGTACCACTCAGTGCACAGGAGAATTAAACCCGTGTAAAATTGTTGCTCAGATGCTGATCTGCAATATTGATGGGCAAACTGACTTCCTTTGGAACAGTCAAATAATGCTTGGCAAAATTTGGGTCAGTATTGTAGCCAGTTCATTTTATTAAGCAATGTTATTATGCGGGCTCACATATCATTATATCATTGCTTGTGTAGGCAATAGACATTATTCATCACAAACTGACTGACGCAAAGTGCAGCAGCACTAGGCACACCAAAAGAATTATAAAGTCAAAGAAAAGTTACTTCCCCAGGTCTATCTAGGTTTATAACTGGCTGAACACTTGCCTCAAAAAGGGCAGTACATATTTGTGCACAGCACTTCAGATAATTTATTTGGCAGACTCAGCATATCATCAAATACTTTAACTGCACATTACCCTTACACAATGGCCATTTGTGCAAGAGCAATAATATTTATAAGGTAATATTAGGATGTCATGTCTATTACCTAGTGAACCTGACATGCTTTTGTAATTTGTTTATTTTGTAAAGAACAATCAACATTCTTCTGCTGGTCAGAAGTAATGTGTAATTCTGATACTAAATATTAAGCTTTCTTTTCAAGGGCTGTTTCAATATTATGACTTAATAAATCTCAAGAAGCAGAATCCACCATGTTTTACCTTCACCTAAGGAAGGCATATGAATTAAGGAACATATCTTTAACAGAACCAAAGAAAATAAAATGTAACTCCTTGCATTCTGTAAAATAAAACCTTTAACAAAAAGGCTGCTGTGATGAAACTTTATAGTGCCTGTAGAACTTCAAGACAATGCAATACTGACTGAATCCTGGTAACAGACACAATTCTTAGGCAGATCGTACAAGGTCTGTGCTTAATTCCATATTTGAATTCTGTGCGAATAATAAAAGTCTCCAGCTGTTTTCTAATTCAAGTAGACGAGGTAGAAAATAAGGAAGGCCCAAGATAATGAAGATGAATGTATTGTAGTTTGATTAGATTTTAACCCTGTGGTACAATAAATAATCATGATTTAAAATTGCTTTACAACAAAACTTATTTGCTGACCCCATGATAACATACCTCAATAAGTAATTCATCAAATTCTACACATATACATATACACATTGGCCCAAGCCAATACTAAATTCAAGAAAAATTCCAAAAAGGTTCTTTGTTTGGTTACATTAAGTAATTAAAAAAAGAGTTTTCCAATAATTACACACATATGAGGAATATGACAAAAGATTCAATTAAAATTTCTGTAAAAACTCCCTGATGCAAGGAAGATCACGTTTCAGCCATGCTGCATTAATTCGTATTCTCTCCACAGTTTGTTGTACAGCTCGCTCAGCCCCGCTAGTCTTGTTTTCTGCAAAGAATTTCTCTACTTCCACAGCTTTTTCTTCTGAAGCATAATGTGAGAAGGATGATGAGATGAACCCAGACAGTATGACAGGAGTGCCCTGAGAAGATAAGAGTGAGTAAATAAGATGGAAATGCTCTTCAGCAGGGTGCAGTACAGAGTACAGTACACTGAGTAAACAGAAATCAAGAGACAATGAGGAGGAATGATGTGGTACTTACATATTTCTTATGAATCTCATCCCAGTTGTTTTTCACATAGTTCCAGACAAGATCTCTTCCTTTACGAGACTGAGCAATAGCACCTAGAAGTGTTAAAGTAGTTTGCGTTCTTACTTCATCCTGAAAATACAACAAAAAGAATGGTTAGTTTCATTGATTGATTGGACCGAAGGGGGAGTGCGGTCAATAATGCCGATGCCAAGTGGTAACCCTGGTTAGTTTTATTCAGAATTTCTCTCTAAAAAGATTAGTCCATGGATGTTTCAACTCACAGTCAGGGCAAATTTGAGAACCGCGGCCTGTAGGTCGTCATCCTTAATAGCTGCCAAAGCATACAAAATTCTTTCCTTTTCTTCTTGAAGGGTTTCTTGGCGATAGAGCTAGATATAAAAATTACATAATAGTAAATTACCAAAAGAAGAAAAAGGGGGAAAAGTGACTAGACACACACAAAAACACAAAACAAAGCAAAATCAAACCTACCTCCAAAAATGTTTCATAAGTGGCAGCATCAGCACTTCTAAGGACAGTTTTATAAACGGTTCCACGAATATCAGACCACAAAGGAGTGGTGCCATTCTTATGAGCTTCAAAGCGCTTCTGTGCTTCAACACTAGTATTTTCATCCTCAAATGCATACAGTAGATCAAGAATGACATTGCGAAGCAATTTATCTTTGTGACCTATGATAATTAAAATGATATTAGTAAAAAAGGTAAGTTCAGGGTAATATGAATATGAAGATACTTTTTAGAATTTTAATTTATTTACTCACCCTCATCTGGGCGAGGATCCCAAGAAATTGTTGACCCAATGAAAGCTAGCATACGTCGGCCAAAGGCCATGAACTTTGGCTGAATATCCTCAGCATACTGCAACAACATCCTGATCTTCGTTAGCACTGAAGTCATTGAAGACCAGACAGTGCAGTTGTGCTCATTCTGCATAGCCTCAAGAAGTATAAGGGCCTGATCTGTGCTTGTTTGGCCAGATTGAACCTGAAATGATAGATAGGTTTATAGAGAGCAAAAGAAAGATTAACAATGCAAAGTTCTACAACTTAATGCCTCTACTCACCAGAGCAAAGAGATCACCAAGGAGACCTAAACGATCCAATGGTGGAAGTGACAAGTTAGAAACAGCAGGCTTGAACAATTGCAGCATTTCATTGGAATACTGTACTCTGTAGAAGCCTACACTGCCAGGATTCAGCTTCACCCAGTCATTTTCCCCAATACCACTGATGACAACTTCTGCTTCGCTCTTGTCTAAAAGCACTTCATGGACAACCTCATTGGGGGCTTTTGCTGAACAGAACTCAATAGGAACCATCCACAACTGTGAGTCTGAAAAAATAAAAAATAATTAGAAACAAGATACATAATAGGAAATTTTAGCAGAGGGTAGTTGACCAAACACACCTCCAGAACTGGCACTGCCATCTGCCCAAAACTGAGACTGCTTCAGATAAAATTTGCGAGTATTTCCAACTTGCTCACTTCGAACTGATATTACAGGGTATCCCATCTGTCTAGTCCATTTAGACATGACAGACGATATAGGCTTGTTTGAAGCTTCTTCCAGTGTGTTCCACAGGTCATCAGTTGCTGCATTACCATACTGATATTTCTTGAAATACAAATTCATGCCTTTAGCAAAATCCTGTAAAAGAAGCAAAATGTTACACATGCTATTGACATATCTATATTGCTCACTTTCGTTAAAAAAAACTTACAGCGTCTCCAATGTATCTATGCAGCATTCTAATAACAGAGGCACCTTTACTGTACGAAATATCATCAAAAATTTCATCAACTTCTAGGGGATGACCAACTGGCACCTACAAGAGATATTTTTATTTTTTTTAACAAAAGGAAAGTGTGACAGTAACATAAAATTGGATAATATAGACTTTCATTCTTAATTTTTTTCATTATAGTTTCAAACTCACTTCAATTGGATGGCTGTTTTTCAAAGCATCTAATTTCAGAGCTGGACTCCAAGTTTCAGTGACAAACTGAGTCCAGATGTCATACTCAGGGAACAGATTAGCTACACACAAGAACTCAGCAAATGTAGCATAGCCCTCGTTGAGCCAGAGATGAGTCCACCATTCCTAAAACAGATTAACAGGACAGGTAATCAATACTGTTCCTAATTGTTTTTGTTTGTTGTTTTTTCTTTATAGAATTTGCACAGCATACCATTGTGACCAGATTGCCAAACCATTGATGAGCTAACTCATGAGCCACAATTATAGCAATCCACTGCTTCCTCTGAGTGGTAGTTTTTAGGAGATCAACCAAAAGGCATGTTTCTCTGTATGTAACAAGACCCCAGTTTTCCATGGCACCTTTCAACAACAAAAAAACAAAAAGTTGAGTTTGGATTCCCAACACAGAGAAGGGAAGAGCAAAAATGAAACATACCTGCGGCAAAACTTCCAATAGCAATCAGATCCATTTTTGGAAGTGGATATGGCATTTTAAAGTATTCTTTGTAGTAAGGGAGGACTTTCACAGCAACATCAAGAGCAAACCTTCCTTGCTCTTGTTTCCCAACAGGAGTGTACACACGAACACAAATGCCATCAGGTGTTTTATCTTCAATGTAATCAAATTCCCCAACCACCACAGCAACGAGATATGTTGACATGATAGGAGTTGTTTCAAATTTAACCAACACATTTCCATCAGGAAGCACTTCTTCACTTTTCACAGGCTGGAAATTTTGAAAGAAAAGCTCTTATTATTTCTAAGAACAAAAGGGTAGCAATGATAGGTAGAGATATAATTTGTAAAAATGTACCATATTGGACAAAGCGACTCTATTTTTAGGGACAGAAAGAGTGATGTCAAAAGTTGCTTTAATGGCTGGATCATCCCAGCATGGGAAACACCGATGTGCATCGCACGCCTCAAATTGAGTGACAGCACAGTAGCGCTCCTCATTGGTATCATGGCTGGAAATAAAATAAAAAAAAATTAGTACAACAAACTATCTCATAATTGGTGCTTTTCATTTTAAGACTGGAAGCTATACAATAGTAATTAAACATTTACCTTGTGTATTTGCTACGGTAAAGACCTTTCAGATTGTCGGTAAGTTCACCATTAAATTTAAGAGTAACTTTGCACTTTCCTGCAGGTACATCTGATAGAAACACAAGGGCAATAGTTTCACAGTCGTTATCTGAGGTGTCAAGCTCAGACGCACGGATAATACTGCCATCACTGAGTTCAAGTTGTATGTCCTCGTCAATTTTCAAATCTTGGCTGTTTAAAACAATGCGCTTAGTAGGCTCCTTCACCTGGAAAATAAATGCAACTTTCGTTTAATACGGTGTGTTGGTTTGAATGACAAAATGAGTGTAGACAGACATTAGAACATCAGCTACTTCATATGAGTTGTTGACAGTTACTGATACAGTTTGACATCTCTATGAATTGAAAATAAAGACTTATAATACGATGGCATCGGTGAATTCAAGTTGGAACATATTAAGAGCGAGTATATTTCTTTGGGCCATTCATGAGTCATCACCTTATCTAATTCTGCGACGTTCTGAATACCACATCACCGGCGCGAAGAGGTTATGTTTACATTACTTGCAAAGAAAGTTGTAGCGAAAGTTTGCGAAGAACACGAACGGGAACGGGTGTAGACTTTCTGGGAAATGTGCTTACCTCCAGGCTGACGGTGACGTGTCCGTTGAACACGCACTTTTCCAAATCTGTCTTGAGAAACAAGTCATAATGCTTGGGAACCACAGAGGCTGAGAGCCGCTCGAAGGGACGGGGCATTTTCTCTGCAGTTGACAAACTCTGCCACTAAAGGGATGCAGGACTTGCACGACCGCTTTTCTCTTCTATTTTTTCAAGTTTACAAGAAAGAAAGTTGACTGGCAGACACCAATACTTGTAAAAATATTGTTGAATCCAACGAAACCCTAACCACAATTTCCAAGATGGTGTCTGTCGCTAGGTGCAGGAGCCGACGCGAAGTGAATACGAAGGACGCTCGATCCCGGTCCGAATGGGGGAATGGGGGCAATGAGGAGGAGAGGTGAGGAAGGGAGAAAGGGAGGGGAGGGGGGAAAACAAACGGGAAAAAAAGGAAATAACGCAAAAAGAGCAAAAGCTCGGCTTGGCTCGAACGAAAGGGAAGAGGAAAGAGGAGATCACCGTTTCGGCCTCGGCCCGTTAGTTGTCCCGTTATCTCTGTCCTTTGCGGGAGGACAGCCAGGTACAGCAGTGGGAGTTCATATTTCTTATTGTCCATCTAAATTGTGTTTGTTGTTGCCTTTGTGAAAATTGACAGGTGCTTTATGGGTTGATTGCAAATTTCAAACTTTATAGTGTTGACTTTATTTGGATTTTATTCAAGATGGGTAAAAGTCATAAAAGTACACTGTTCAATAACGCAGTCATAGCATAGCTATTACAAAGAGATATGTGTTGTAAAAGATTATTACAAGATTGAGAATATACAAAATCTATTAATTGAAAGTACTAATTATTGAGAAAAATGAATTACAGAAAACTTTCCAAAACTGATTTTATGTCTACTAGGTCCCGTTTTAACCATGCAGTGTTCATGCGTATATAACATAACACTTGCTGTACTGCCTTTTCAGCCCCACTCGTTTCGTTGTTTGTAAAAAATTCTTCTAGTTCTTCTACTATTTCTTGAGTTGCAAAGTTCTGAAAAGCTGTTACTAGGTAGTGAGAAAATAATGCAAAAGAGCCCTGTTGGGAATTATAAATTAAATATTAAAACCTTTTTTTTGGAACCAGAAATTTACAAAGTAAATCAAATGTTTGAATAATATTTTACTCACATATTTGGAGTACAGCTTGTTCCAATTTTCTTTAGAGAACTCCCACATTACTTCTCTTCCTCTTTTAATATGTGTCATCACTCCAAATACTCTTAAAAGTATTTGTGGGTTTACTTCATCCTTACAAATACAAAGATTATTAAATGACAAAAGTCAATTTTACTATACAAGTGAGCATGCGCTATTTACTTACAGAGAATAGGAACTTCATGACCTCTCTCAAGAGTTCAGTATCATCAATTGTTGCAAGTGAAATAGCAATGCGGTCTTTCTCCTCTTGACTTGTTGCTTCATGGTACATCTACAGTAAAAATATATATAATAAATTTTTAAAAGAATTTTGTTTGATTGTTGTTATGTTTACAGGACGCCCCTAGCAGTTGACAATAATTTTACAATTTACCTTTAGGAATGTCTCATAGGTTGCAGTGTCGGCTTTGGCAAGAACTCCACAGTAGACACTGCTTTGAATATCATGGTGCAAACGAATTGAACCGGTCACATGAGAATTAAAACGTTTTTTTGACTCTTCATATGTAGCTTGGTCATCAAAAGCATTCAGTTGGTCTAGAATAAGGCAGCGTAATACCCTGTCTTCATATTCTGTAAAAATTATAAGTTAATAATTGAAGTAACAATATTGGACTGAAAATTATTTAGAGGATTTTCCAACATTTACTTTCATCTGCTGCTGGATTCCACAATCTAATTGACTGACTAATAGGCTGCAGCAACCTTTTTCCAAAGTCCATGAAAAGGGGGTAGACATCATCTGAATGCTGTAAGAGCACCCGCAATCTCACAAGAATGTTGCACATTTCTACCCATACACAACAGCTGGTTTCATTCTTCATAGCATGAAGGAGCCGAAGGACTTGACCAGTGCTACATAGACCTGCTTTTGCCTGGAAATTATTTAAAGCGATCATTTGACCAAACATTCCACGTAATAATGTATTCCAGTCACTAATTCATAATGTTTTACTTTACCAGTGAAAAATAATCATCTAAAAGTGTTAAGCGGTCAATTGCTGGAATTGAGAGATCAGCAACTCCTGGTTTAAGCATTTCTAGCATTTCTGAAGAATAGTTGACACGGTAGAAGCCAAAAACCCCAGGATTAAGCATCACCCAATCTGTGGGTTTCACATGTTCCAGCAAAACAATGGCTTCTTTGGAACGCAACATGTACTCATGTATAACATGCTGCGGATCAGCAGCTGCACTAAATTGAATTGGAATGGGCCATAGCCTGTCATCAGAATCAGGGCCTAGTCCAATTCCTTTGAAGGGGGCTTGCTCCAAGTAAAGCTTATGTGTATCTCCCTCTATTTCACATTTTACTGATACAACAGGGTATCCACTTTGTCTTGTCCAGGTACGCATTATCTCAAGAACTGGTTTATTTGACACTTCTTCAAGGCATTCCCATAAGTCATCAGTGGTAGCGTTGCCGTACTCAAAGTTATGAAGGTAAAGGCTCATGCCTTTAGTAAAGTTCTGGAAAGGGATTTACACATTCTCATAAATAGAAGATATTAGTTTTGCAGTCATTTAACAGGAAGGAGGCACACTTACAGCATCTCCTATGTATCTATGGAGCATTCTAATTACAGAGGCTGCTTTGCTACAAGAAATATCATCAAAAACATCCTGCACTTCAATTGGATGCCCAATAGTCACCTAAAAAGACAATAATATGCACTGTAAATGTACTGTTCACAAAGTGTGCTGAGGTGCCTAAAGTAAAATTCATTTTGAATTGGGGAGGGAACATTCATTATCATCATCCAACTCTAGATAGGAAAATATAGAAGGAAGTTTACTAAGAAAGTACCTCAAGAGGAATTACACTCCTCACACCATCCATTGTGCGGGCATGGCAATAAGTATCACTTATAAATTGTGTCCATAAGTCAAATTCTGGATACAAATGGGCAGTACAAAGGTATTGAAGGAATGCTGCATATCCCTCCTTCAACCAAAAGTGGGTCCACCATTCCTGGAAAAAAAAAATATAAAAAATTAGTCATGATAAGATGGGAGCTCACAAAGTTAATTTTAACCAATAAAAAACTCACCATGGTAGTCAAGCCTCCAATCCATTGATAAACAAGACCATGCGCTACTAATAAAGCCACAGTCCGCTTTGGAGGTTTTAATTTATCACCACGAAGCAGACCGAGGTCTCTGTAAATGATGCAACCCCAATTTCCCACTGTACCTGGGGAAAAATTTTCGATTGCAACGAAATCTAATTTTGGAAGAGGATAGGGCAGCTCAAAATGTTCTTTATAAAATGGGAGAACTCTAACAGCAGCTTCCAAAGCAAATCTTCCTTGTTCTTTTTTTCCTAGTGGTGTATACACTCGTATAGGTATGCCATCCACAGTTTCTTCAATAAAGTCCAATTCAGCAACAACAATTGCAACCAGATGTGCTGACATTATAGGAGTTGTCTCAAAGCGTACAGCCTTTGTACTATCGGTCATCTCCTCTTCATGTGAAACAGGCTATAAAGGGAGAAATGGACAAACCTGCTTAAAATTCTATAAGCTAATTACACTCAGTGCAAACAATTTGCTAGGGGTTTCAAACCTAGCATCACTGGAATTCTGAAAATATTTGAGGAAATTACATTTAATCAGGAGGGAAAATTACCATATTAGATAAAGCAACTCTGTTTGTAGGAATGCGGAGAGTTATATCAAATGTTGCTTTGATAGCCGGCTCGTCCCAACATGGAAAACAGCGGTGTGCTTGACCAGCATCAAATTTGGATATTGCACAAAATCGCTCTTCTTCAGTGTCATGACTTTGGAAACATAAAAACATTAAAGTTTAAATTATTATTTTCCCTTTAACTCTGAAAATGTGGCAAGTTCTAAATATTGGCGTTACCTTTTGTATTTGCATCGATAAAAACCCCTCATACAGTCATCGAGGTATCCCTTAAAGTTGATTGACAGCTTACATCGGCCAGCAGGAACTTCAGATGCAAAATATATTGCTACAGTCTCACATTTCACAGCAAAAATTACTTTGCTTGGTAAGAATAATGTTCCATCATCATGATGAAGTTCTATGTGTCTAACTTCAAGATCCACACAATTCAAAACAATGCGTGTGGTAGGATGCTTCACCTAGAGAACATCAAACCAAATCAAACTCAAAACATTCAAATAGATCAATACTTTTAAATTAATATTTATTAGATTAATTACATTAATAAAACAAAAGCAAGCCGTTGTGACATATCAGAAAACACACACACACACACACACACACACATACACTCACACACACAAGCACGGAGGGAAGGCAAGTTAACAACAACAACAACAACAACAAAATCATACATAATGTCACGTCTTGCAGACGACACGGCGTCCAGGGGTGGAACAGGGTGCACTCAAGCTGCCTTATTTATAATGAGTATTACTTGATAGTTCAAACAATTAGTCAGCTTTATTTTAATTCACAATAAAATTCTTTTAATATTACAAAACAATGTGAGAACAAAGACTTGAAGTGCAAGCAGGTTATGCAGTTTCCTAGGGCTGCATACCATATCCGGGTGCTTGCGGAAATGAACTCCAATACGTGTGCTCTCTACTCGAGCCCAAATCGACAAACTTACCTCCAGATCGACATTCACCGTCCCGTCGAAGACACAATTTTCTAAGTCTGGCGTGAGAACAATGGTATAGTGCGACGGCACCACCGAACTGGGCAGCCTCTCAAATTTGTACGGCAGGGTTGTGGGTATCCGTGGCATCCTCACTGATTGGTGGCTACTATCGCTTGACTCTGGCCAGTGTTGGCACCCAGCCGTGAGGGCTAGAGGCGGCTAAAAAGGTATTCGACGCAAGTTTCGCTTGGGGGAAAAGGGGCCCCTCAGCTGTCGGAGCTGAGTTTGCTGTCCTCTCTCGCCCGCCACCCTCCCCCTGCTCCACCCCAGTTGGGTCTGCCTAGGGGTGGGTCTCGGGGGGTGGCGAGCGGAGGGAGAGGGGAGGAGAGCGGGCGCCCTGGTCCAGAGTGTCGGAGCGCACGGTGCGCACGCAGGCAGGCCGGCGCCGTGCTGGCGCAGGGCGCAGCGCAGGGCAGCCCACCCCGGCCACCCCGCGAGCCTCCGCCCACCGCGCTCGCGGCGCCGAGCGCGGCCAGCGCTGCAGGGCCACGCCGCACCGGACGCCCCCCCCCCCCCTCCACCACCCCGCTGCGCCAATGAGGAGGCTGAATCTGCTCGACAGAGGAGAGCGGCGCTAACGCGGGGCACCTTGGTGCACGGCGGCGGCGTGCCCACCCGGGCGGGTGGCGAAGGTGAGGATAGAAAATACTTTCATTCGGTGGACGCTGGACACTCAAGAGAGGTCACTCTGTCCGCAGGGGAATCGAGGCAGAGGAGGAGGAGGAGGTGCGGAGCGTGTCAATCAGAGAGGGAGGGAGGAGGGGGAGGGGTGTCGCAAGGGAATGGAGTCCTGCCCCGGAGCCCAGTGTGTCGAATCCTCTCCTCGGCGTGCGGCCGGCGGCGTGCTTTAAATTGTCGGGTCCGGCCGAAGGCGGCTGCAGTTGTCCGTTGCAGCGGGACACCGGTGCAGCAGTGCGAGTGCAGCAGGACAGACTATGGACATCGCGAGGGTGCTGGTGCTGCTGTTGCTGGCGGGCGCTTCGCTGGCGCAGGGCCCCGTCATCATCGAGCCCGTCATCGTGTCCGACCTGCCCGCCTCATCGGGCTCGGCCTCCGCGGACCTGCACTTTGACCCGGCCCTGGACCACGCCGCAGTGAGTAGCTTCGGGTACAGTCGCGATCGGCTCGCTTTGGCGGCAAAACGGCCAAGAAAGCTTTTACTTCTTCTTGACCAAGGATAACGTGACTGTCGGTCGTATATACTAGGGACCACCCAGAAAGTTCATCCGTCATTTGTCGTTCAGAAATTGCAAAGATCAGACTACGCAAGCTCTCATGGCGCCTGATGGGTAGGCAACACATTGTCTACGATGCATGTGCGTACTGCGGGATAGCCTATCCCGAGTCTCGCAGGCGCCAAGCATCCACAATTTCCGGAACGAATATGAGAAAAACAGACGCACTTTCTGGACGATCCCTGGACCTTACTAGAACCCGAGACCGAGCATGGTGCTTCTGTTGCAGTCCCGCCCCGAGTACGCGTTTGCTTACGGCGTCAAGGACCCGCAGTCCGGCAATGCGCAGAGCCACAAGGAGCAGCGCGACGGCGACAACGTGCGCGGCGAGTACAAGGTTCTGGAGGCCGACGGGTCCGTGAGGACCGTCACCTACACGGTCGATCCCAAAAACGGCTTCCAGGTATGATACAAACTCTGCTTAATCATGTTCTTTTATTTACATTTTGAAGAATGTGTACCGCGTAATTTGGGGTACCCTCAGGGAAATTGGAATTACAGCGACTGCGTTTCAATGTCCTCCAGGCCAATGTTCACCAGTCGGACCCGAGCCTATCGGCGGCCTTCAAGTCCGAGGCCAAGCAGTCAAGCAAGCTGTCCGTGCCGGACGCCTCCTCGGTGGACATTCCGGTGGGGTCCGAACCCTCCGAGTACTTTTCCGGCTCCAGCTACCACACGGACTTTGATCCTTAACCGCTCAACTCTCGCATCGCACAGCCCAGAACCAGAGCGGCCGCGAAGTTTCATGTTATTCTAGTCATTAGACGTGTTATGCATATTTAAAACCATGTTAACTAGTTCGTAAGGCGCAATGGATTGTTTGTTTGTTATTACTGTTGTTGTTCAAATATTTGTTTTTGTTGCAAAATATATTAAAAATGTACTGATTGTAGATTTTTTTATTGAAAAAGAATAGCCTATTCCGTTTACCCGGAGACCGCACGGACGAGTCCCTTCAGGCCACCGCTGGACTGGGTGGTGGAGGGGGTGTCCTTGCCGTCGAGGAGGCCCGCCTCCTTCAGTTCGTTGAGCTGCTGGCCATCGTCCGAGTTCTCTGGAACTGTTCCACAAAACAAAAGTATGAGGACCGAAAAGGACCGGGCAGCAGTTTTCGAACGGGGGCCCAAACATCAACGAAGCACGCAAATTACCGCAGTAAGGCTTGTCGGGCGCGGTGCCCACCGCGAAGGTGCCCCTGGTGGGGTAGCTGGGCGTGTCCAGGCCGATAGGGGTGCACTCGCCGGGCTTGCACTTCCCGCTGGTGGTGATGATGCTCAGGCGGCCGATGGAGCCCAGGCTGCGGAGAAGAGAGAACGAGGAAGTCAGTACAGGACTGGGTCTGGAGCGCCCGACGGGCAGGCAGCCCATCGCACCGCGCAGCGTACTCACTTCAAAAGCTGCTGCGCAAGGTTGATCTTGTGTCCCCACATGCGGCACGGGCTCTTGATGGCCTCAGTCACGTAGAGGTAGGAGCGACCGTGCGAGCATGACACCAGGTTACCGATCACTACAGCGCGAGGGAGAAAAAGAAATCACAAAGTTTAGCTCTGCGCAAGGGAACCATTTTCTTCGAGAACAATCGCAACATTATCAGCAATCAAAACCACTGCGGATTGCGGACGGCATCCTTATCCTTCATATCAGTCTATTAAATTTTATTGTGGAATTACCGTTGATGGGGATCTTGGCCAGGTCGCCGATACTCTTGAGCGTGTCCAGCTTTGGCGTCTCGCAGCCGGGCTGGTCCGCGCCCCCGTTCATGTAGAAGTCAACGTGCCCTGTAAGGTATTCACACTATCAGTGACGGCCAGTTAGGCGGGCCCGGCAGGGTCCCCTCTATAGGCACACCGCTTAAGAAAAACAGCAGCACACACATTAAAAATAAAACAAAACAACAACTTACCAACAGGTCTCATCATGCCAAATCCGATGAAAGGAATAGTGGGCTTGGCGTTCGAGTGAATCACGTCGACGAAGTCTGCGTCCGATGGGTCAATCCTTACTCGTTTGTCGAGGTTCTCGAACGCGGGCTGGGCAGGGTCCATGGCTGTGCAAATAGACCAAGAAAGGAATTATTAACTTTCGGCTACCACCAGACCACAGTGGAGCAGTACAGATACTGCACTGCCGGCTGGCTGGACTCACCCGTGATGCGGCCGACGTTGGTGATGTTCTTGGCGGCATACGACGAGATCTGCGCACCCAGACTGTGGCCAAAGAAGTGGAAGTGCTTGGGGTTGGCGGCGTGCTCGTCCACCAGGTGACGGCCGACACGGCCGACCTCGGCGCCCACGATGCGGGTGTTGGCGGCGACCTGCAGGTAAGTGCCGTCGCTGGCGCCGTTGCCCCAGTCCACCAGGAACACGTTGCCGTCAACCTGAGAGGAAAACCATGTATGCCCCGTTCGAATCACGAAAGGTACTTGCACGTCTAGCGCAGGGGACAAACCTTCTTGAGGATGGCGTCCTTGAGGTCGCTGAGCCAGGTGGCGTTGCCGTCGCTGGAGAAGCCGTGGATGACGAAGAAGGTCGGGCGGCTGCCCTGGAAGTCGCTGCCGTCCAGAACGACCTCGGGGAAGGTGGTGACGTTGTAGCGACCCGCCTGGTTCCTGCGCAGATGCACACACACCAAGGGCCGCGTGAAAAGGGGGGAGCTGGCTTGGTTTTCCGAACCTCACCTTACCAACCACGCTCACCTCGTGTACAGATACAGCTTGACGTCAATCTTTTCGGGTGAGGAGGGCGCGGGCAGGGGACGGAGGGGCGAGATCCAGGGCGACTTGAGGGAGAAGCAGCCCAGGATGTCGTAGCAGACCTCCTCGTCCGTGGAGCGCGTCGCGACGAAGCGACCCGCGCTGCCCGCGGCCTTCGAGATTGTCCCGGCGGCCTTCCCCAGCACGGACTTCCCCACGCCCAGGATGCCCTTCTTGGTCGTCGTGGTGTCCGCGGCGGTGGTCGCCGACGCGGTGCTGGAACTCACGGCGTCGTCACCTGTGAGGAGAGAAGGGGAGGGGTGTTAACCGGTGTTCGACGCCGAGCTCGGGCTGGACCTGGTCGGGGGCGGCAGCGCACGCGCACGCGACTTACTGGCCGGGGCTGAGGCCGCCAGTCCGAGCAGCAGCGCCGCCACGGCCGCGCACACCAGCAGGCCGGTCCTCGTCGTGGACCTCATGTTGTCGATCGGTCACTTTGTGCGTCGCGCGATAGTCGTGGTCGTGCACCACGCTCTGTCGAACACCCGCTTGGAACTGATCGGCCACCGGCAGCCAGTGCTGCATGTGTGGCTCGCTGGCCCCCGCGGCGACCTGGCGCGCCCCTCCCCCCCTCCATCGTGTACCTCGCGATCGCTCCAGCTCCCCTCCTTCTTCTCTGTAGTTCCGCCTCTTATCATAACACGCGCTCTCAAACGATGTTATTTCATTAGACCCCCCACCCGTTGCCTACCGAAAAAGGTCGTTGCCCGCGGCTAATCGCCAGCTAGACTATCGATGACGCGATCTGGCGCGTTCTCGGCAACAACACAATAATTTTGGCAAGCTTTCGCGCGGCGGGCATCGGTTTGCTCTGTTTTCGTATCGACGCCGAATGGAAAGATAGGCGCCGCAAGACGGGGGAAGCGCCGGCGACGGGGCGGCATGAGGCTAGTTCACCTTGAGCGCGTCGCTGTTGATGCTGATCCGGAGCAGCCTCACAACGGGGTCAATCTGCCGGATGTCACCTATTGAGGATGACACTCCATCGCCGCCGCGCAGCGATTTGGCTTTGACAAGAAAACACACTCGTTCGTATTCAGGCGCTGTGCTTGGTCGCGCTTGGCTGAGCGGCCGCAGTAGACAGCTAGCTAGCCTGCAAGTAGGCGAAAAACTTCCACATTACACCAGGCGACTGCTTCGCTCCACCTGCTTGGCTGCACCGCATGCGCGCGGGCCGGTTGCTTACACCCAGAAAAATTAAAAGTCGTAGGAACAATCTCATGGTTCTTTCAGGTATAACCATAAAATATGGCTGAGACAACGATGCGCCAGTGGTGAAAAACGCATTCTTGGTTGATGTACACCTGTGCTGTTGTTGCTTCAACCATAGTTTATGGTAGACATGTGCGCCGACTGGACTTTTGTCGGCGGCGGCGTGAGGCCAAATTTTGGTCAACGGCGGCGGCGCCGCCGGCGTTAACGCCGATGTGGTAGTCGGCGGCGGCGGCGTCACCGGCGTGAACCCAAATAAATTGCACATTTTAACGATTTTGGGGGGCGAATTTGCCTTCTCATAAAAAATCCTTACGACTTTTTGTTCACCAGAATCTTACGCCACTTATTCTTTGCAAAATTCGATTAAAATCGTTTTACTGTTTTAAAATTTTGAGCTGCTAAGCAGGTTGCCTACCCACCCGGCGTCCCCAAGTTAGGTTCGAGATACGAAATGACCCTTTACACCAGCCACGCCGACGCCGCCGCCGATGAAATTGTCGGCGGCGGCGCGGCGGCGCGCCGAAAAACTTTAGCCAGCGGCGGCGGCGCACTGAAATTCGGCGGCGGCGGCGCAACGGCGGCGCGGCGCACATGTCTAGTTTATGGTTGTCCCTGCAGTAACCATACGCTCGTTTCAACAACTCTTCATTTTTCTGGGTGTACTCCCTTCGGGCCGCGAAAGGCGCTAGACGACAGGCATGAGCTCAACCCCAGGAACCTGCGCGCGGTCGAGTATCAATACATCAATACGAACGCGGGCCGGGCGGGGCGAATCCACCCGGTACATTGCTTTTCCGAGCAGGACTGGAAAGATAGGTTCCGCCAGAACTCGCGCTGGCAAGGCGCGGCTCTGGGAAACTTCCAGCCGTGAGCGGACGCCAGTTATTAACATCTAAATGACCAGCTCCGGCGCCGCGCCGCACGCAAGGTACGCCTTAAGGTAGGGTCTGTCTAGTTTATTTTTGCCCATGCCCATACCTTATATATCGCGGACATTATTTGAGGAAACTTTTCGAAACGCACGCGCCGATCAGATCCCACCGACCTCTGCACGCAAGTCACAATCGGTTGGAGTATGTTACCGCGAATTACCAATGCCAGAGACCCATAGCATTATAGCCACGCCAGAGTGGAGAACACAGAAGACGCAGTTGCTATGCTAGGCTACATCATGATCGCGCCAGTGACACGTTGCGGTAGGCCGACCCGCAAAGCAGCTGTGTTGTGCCGGTGGCCCACCCTGCGCGCCCCAGGGGCTCGGGCAGGGGAAGCGCTCTCAAGCCTCAGGGCCTCGAGAAAGGTTCATTGTGTGGGGCACGGTCAACGAAACACGGTAAAGCAAAGAACGAATGAAACACTCACCATTTCATCAAACTTGCTTCCGCAGCTTGTCTTTCTTATTTCCAAACTGCAGGAATAGTCGAGGAATAGTCCGACATGATGTTGCATCTGAAACATTGCACATGTCACACAGTACCGGGTGATTCAAAGAAGACGCCGTGCGAGCGGGTTTGCCTGCCCAAGGGGCTATATGGCGCCTTACGAACAGATCGGGTAGGCAAACCTGCGCGCTCCTGCGTCTTCTCTGAATCACACGGTACGTTGGAAACGATAAAACACAATAGAAGAGAAAACTCCTGAAAACAAAAGTCTTTAGGCCAAACATGCTAAAGCAACAAACAAATTCCCGAATCACTATGAATTAAAGAAATTGAAGGGCCACCCGTAGTCAGGGTGGGAGTGCTGGCACTGTAGAATTTGAACGACAGTCTCTCTCTCTTGCTACAATGTTGTGACGTTGGCTCGCCTGTCGATGGCGCGCGGTGCTGTACCGGCTGTACCTATAGGGGCTGGTGTGCAGCGCGGTGCAGTCGCTGAGTACTAGTCGTGGCGGCGCGCGAAGGGGGGCCGCGAGAGAGGACCGCCGAGAGCAGGGGACCCCTTACCGAACCGTTCGCCGCAGTACGACCCTCGCCTCACCCCCAGCCTGGCACACCCCAACCCCCCGCTCCGAACGCCTTCAAGTTCCCCACCCCGACCACACCGACCCCACTGAGTGGCTGGATGTCGCTGTTGGGACGCCGGATGAAGCGCCGTCGTCTCCAGGGCTGGTGCTGGTAAGTACCGAACGCGACGCTTCCGCACTGCAGCAAAAATAAAAAAAGAAGAGGAAAAAAAGGATCGCAGCCTCTTGTATTTGCAGCTGTTGTACGTGACCGGCAAGCTAACAAGGGACGGCGGCAGTATCACAGGTGTAATCACGTTAGTTGGGGGGGGGGGGGGGCACCTTGGAGGAACAGCTGATCTTGGAGCCGGGCCAACTGCAACCAATATCAAGATCACTGAACTGTTTCGGGTGGGGTGGCGACGCCGAGTGCCAATGAGTACTGACTGTACCCTACAACCGTGTTGGTAGGTCCCTCCTCCCCACCGCCCCTCCCCCCGCGCTGCCACTGCGACAGGTGCCACTCTGTCACTGGCGGGACGGTGACTAACAGCGGGGGCATCCTGCAGCTGCGGGAGAAAAGTGTGAGGCAAAAGTTTGGCGCGCGGGTGGAGGAGGTGCCAAAGACACGAGGTGTTAGGTCCCACTTGGAGGGCCTTTAACGACTAACTCGCTATATAAGTGTTTGCCGGTGCAAGGTGTGGCAGGATGACACCTTGCGCAAAAATCAGCCCAAAATCACATGTAAACGTCACTTTATCGATCAAAACTGCAGCAGAATGGCGGTTTAAATTTAATAATCACTGATAAAAATTCCCCACATTTCTCATTTGCTTTGTAAGAACAGTTTTAATGTTGTGTTCCATCTCCATGTGTTTTCCAACAGGCCTTTCACAACTGTTAAAGAAGTCCAAAAAAAACCACTTGAGATTTATAAGAGTCGAATATGGTTTCACCCTTATTCTTTGAATGGGTTCACAAGGTAGTCTTTTCAAAGGTAGTGTCGGAGGTTTCCTTAAAGCATACTCAGCATGGTTAATGATGAAGATGTCACTGGCACCATAACTGTTGTTTGAAAAAAGGTGGGGAAAGCGCATTGTGATTTTGCAAAAATTATCAATTTATCCTCATTCTTTGTATTGGTTCACAAAGTTGTCTGTTCAGAGGTAGTCTCAGTGGTTTTCATAAGGCATGGTAAGCCTGGTTATGATGTCACAGGCACCGTAACTGTTGTATTAAAAAGAGTCAGGGAAAGCAAATTGTGTAATTAAGAAAATGATTAATTACAAATAAATTTTAATGTCCCCACTCATACTACATTGAAAATGTTCTTCAACGGTGTCTTTTGTAGGTGCAGAGAAATTTGGTAATAGATTTGACACTGACCAACGTAATGAATGACTAATCACCAATGACAATCTCAAATGGAAATATGTAAATATAATTAATTTTGTTAATAGATTTGACATTAACCAACATAATGAACGACTAAATCCAATGACAATCTCAAACGGAAATATGAATATATAATTAAACAGAGTCCTTTCACTTGCAAAACATAATATTTTAGTACGTAATTGGTTCAGCCTTGATGTCAGGTTTTTGTTCATTTGATTTTGGCATTGACCACCCTTTGGATATGTTGGCCTCTTGTCTACGACCTGACGAGGAATTTCTCAAAGCAAAAACTTTTTCTCGAGAGCCTTTAGGTCGGAAATGGCAATTTACTTCAAGGTGATTAGTTCTCGAACAATAATAACATGGGGGATAATTATTCCTCTTTTTGTTACGGAAGCTAGGGGGGCAATAATATGCCTTCTTGAATTTTGGTGCTTTGGGCTGCACTTCTCGTTGCTGGTAGGGGTGGAACTTTTTTAGCCTCGGGTCGGACAACGGTTCACTTCGAGGAAACACAGGCTGAGACGAAGTACTCTCTACTGTCACCGGCGGGGGCAGGGGGTCGCTGGGTTCCGCGGCCTCGGCCTTGACCTTGTCGTCCTGGTCCTCGTCGGCGTCGTCTACCGGCAGCGCCTCCGCCTCACGTAGCAGGCCCTCGGCGACCTGATCGAACGAGACGGTCACGGTGCCGTTCTGTCGCCTCTTCACACAGGTCCTCTCGAGCAACTCACAGACTTGACGATGCTGCTCCTTTACGTGGGTCATGAGCAGGACGGTGGACACCATGTCGTCGATCTCGAGGCCCGTCGCGGTGATCTGTTGCAGCACGTCCCTGAATTCAACGACGTAGGCGGTCAGCGTCGTCTTCTGACGCAGACCGATAAGTTTCTTTAGCAGGGCTATGCGGTTTTTGCTGAGCTTGTCGTCAAAGGCGAGACAGAGGCGGGTCCAGACCTGGTGAGCGGTGTTAGCCCCCCTGACGTACCTGAGGAGGGACTCCTCCATCGAGAACAAGATCCGCGTCCGCGCCTGCAGGTCCCTTTGAAATTCGGCGCTGTCCCGGGCTCGCATGGCCTCCGGCGCTGGGTCCTGGAGGATGCAGTCGAAGAGGTTGCCCAAGTGAAGTTCCATTAGCATTTTCCAGTCCTCCCAGTTCTCCTCGCCACGGAGCTTCTGGAACGGAGGGGCGGCGGCGGCGGCGATCGTGTCGATGCTGCTGGCCGTCAGCGTGCTGTCGGCGTCCACGCCGGCGGAGCGGGTGCTGGAGGGCAGCTCCTGCTCCGAGTTCACAGTCGTGGCTTGTATCATTTTCGAGCACGCAAACACTTGGTTTTTCACTCTGAGTTGTTCACAACAAGAGGACACCAAACCCTTCGACACGCGAACGACCTGCGCTCCTAACCTCGTCAGCAGGCTTTCGGCACCGGACCACGAGACTTGACCGGACAACCACACTCCGGAGCTTTTAAGTGTTTTCACACATGACTTTGGTAGGCGAGACCGTCGAGGCATCAATGCGGCTATTCATACACCGATAAATGATAGGGCGTATGCACTTAGGGCAAAAGACTCTCGCACGACTCCTGACAGAGAGACTTACTCCTCACACTGACACTGACTGGCTGCGCTGCGCTGGGCGGGCCGGTTGGTGAGGCTGGAGGGCAGGGGGGAGGGGGAGGAAGTCAACAGAAAGGGAAGAGACGAGACACCGTAAGTGACGTCGACATTTTGCAGAAATGCGCTGAGGTCACAGAGGAAGCTCGGATCTCCAGGGCACGGTGGCCGCTCGGGAAATGCACACAGTAACATGTCGGAGAGGAAAAGAAGGATGAAAGACATGTCAACTGGAAAAATAAGGGGGGGGGGGCGGGTGAGGGAGTTTTCCCAGTTATCTTGATAGGGGCGTGCTTCAAACTGAGATACAATCACAACAAAAAGAAGACCATTTGATTAGAATAAGGACTCGCGTCGGCGGTGACGGTCCTCGCGGACGTGTACTTACTACAGGGTGGGAACTGAGTACGGACGGGTCAAGGAGGCACCTCTAGAGCGCTCTAGAGGTAGGTACACACGGCCAGGGTAGGCCAAGGTGAAACCTGCCGAGCATTAATGCACCCCGTGCTCAAGGAGTGCCTCCTCTGCAGCGGCTGTACGGTACGGCACGTACCGGGGCTGACCACCGCCAGCCATACCAGGGGCTATGTGACGCGAAAATACTGGGCGGGCTCATCGGCAAAATTACAACGTTGAAGTTTTGGCCAACGCGCCAAAAGACCAAAAGTCGTTTGTACACACAATCGCGCCTGGATCCACCTCGCTGTTGTTCATCAGCGCAGCGCACAGCGCCGAGCGGAAGGGGGCCCTTTAAGTGAGTCAAGAAAGGGTGTCTGGGGGTGGTTGGTGAGATAGGCAATTCGCACTACAGGTCTCCTGAAAACCCCTGCACTTAGGCCACCGACTGTACACAGCCCCTAAAACTCAAAGGAGTTCCTTTTCGGAACAGCCTGTCATCCTGCTGCTCGTTTCTTCTTATTCCTACTTTCCGACTTTGTCTCCGCAGAGATGGAACAGCTGCCCGAGGAGCTGGTGCACCTGATCCTGGGGTTGCTGGACGAGCGGACCCTGCGCCGGTCCGTGCCGGCCGTGTGCCGCCTGTGGAAGCGCCTCGCCCGGACGCGCGGGGCGTGGAGGAACACGGTCATCACCTTCGAGCGAGAGGCGGACTTCGCCGAGCGTGTCGGGTGAGCAGACGATTCGGTCGTCGAGAAAAATGTATTTGTTTGTTTTAATTTTGAATGAATGGAAACGATTATTGTCTTCTGAGTGGCTCAGATGGACGCCGCCGGCGGTGCTGGCGCTGGAGCTGCGCAAGGGCGGCGCCCCGGGCTGCCTGAGCGAGGAGCAGTGGCGCACCGTGCTCAACTGCGCCTCGCACGCGCGCCGCCTGCGGGGCGCCTCGTGCTCGGGGGCGCCCCGCGGCCTGCACCGGGGCTCGCTGGCGGGCGGCGGCGCCCTCAGCGGCGCCCTGGGCCGGGGCGCCCACTGCCGCCGCCGCCTGCTCGAGCTGCTCGACAAGTGCTGGCACAGCCTGGAGCACGTGAGCCTGCAGCTGCAGCCGCCCCTCGACGAGGATACCGCCCAGCTGTGGACCCTGCTCGCGTCCATGCCGAGGCTGCGTCGTCTCGAGCTCAGCATGGGCGACAGCCAGACGCCCTGGCTCACCGACCCGGACGTGAGTGCACGGGGACACCGGCGCTACCCCGCGGCCCGAGGATCCTAACGCGGCCGCGGAGTAGCGCTTCGCTGCCGCCCGGTGGCGCCATCTCGGTCTGCTCGCGAATCCGATTAGGGATTAGGCTGATCCGCGGAATGGACCGCGTCTCACAGCACATGCATGACTATCAATGACATTTTTCCAGCGCTAGTTGACGTAACGCGGCAAAATAAATAGTGTCTAAAGTCTGTGGTGTCGGGTCGGGCGGTGCAGGTGCTGCCCCAGGAGCTGTGCTGGCGCTGGGACGAGGGCTGGGGCGCCCTCCGCCACCTGGACCTGCGCGGGCTGCCGCCCGGCCCGGCACAGTGGCTGCTGCAGGGGTTCCTCCGGGTGCGCGGCCCCATGCTCCGGGAGGTCATCCTCAGCCCCGGCCAGCAGCTCAACCAGCGCTTCATCCGCGTGCTCAAGCAGTGCCGCCAGCTGGAGCACCTCGGCGTCGGCTGCTGCCACGACCTGTGGCGGCTCGACGCGCTCCCCAACGTGAGTATGAGAATGCTCGCGCATGATCGCCCTCAGGGTGCTGGTCGCTTGCTGACATGACCGCCCCTCCTGCTGCAGCTCAGCTCGCTGACCCTCCTCGGCCTTCCCCGGCGCGCCACCGCCATGTGGATTCTGCGCTCGCCCGTCATCGCGCACTTGCAGAGCCTCTCCCTGGACGGCGTCAACCCCTCGCTGTTCGACATCCTGCCCGCCGTGGGGCACACCTGCCACAACCTCCGCTGCATCACATTCCGACGCTGCCAGGTGAGGCTTTAGAAAGCGGGTGGGCCTAGCCTCCGCGCCTTGCTGACAGCCCTGCTGACCACCCTGCAGACCGCCCTACTGACGGCCCTCCGTGACGGCCCTGCTGACGGCCATGCTGACCGCCCCACTAACCGCTCTGCTGACCACCCCGCTGACCGCCCTACTGACCACCATGTCTCTCCTCCTCGCCCAGGTGCCGGCGCGCTTCGCGCTGCCGCTGTCGGCGTGCCCGCTGCGGGAGATCGCCGCCGACAACATGCGCGCCGAGCACGTGCTGGAGGCGCGCCGCCTGCCGCACCTGCAGCTGCTGCGTCTGTCGGGCCACCTCGGCAACTACAACTCGATGATGGTGGCCGTGGAGAGCCTGCGCGCCGCCAACCCGGACCTGAGGGTGGCCGGCCTGGAGGACGGGCTGTTCAACAACTGGGGGCCCGGGGTGCAGCGCGCGCTCGCCCTGGCCAGGCCCACAAACTTCACGGTGGGCTCGCTGCTGCGCGCGGTGTGACGTGATGGCGGTCATTGCCCTCGCCGGCCCGGCCTCGGGGCTCCCCGGGGAAGTTCGTTGCCGGGGCCCGGCCGCCATTGTCGCCGCACGCCCCCGCTGCCCCCGCCGCCCCCGCCGCCGCCGCCCCTGCACACGACCCCCGCCCCCGCGCCGCCCCCGGCCTCCCGGCCCCGACCCTCCGAGCAGCCAGCGCACCGACGAGGTCAGCACCGCGGTGGAGGCACAGGGACAGGTGTGCTGGGACCAATAAAGCTATTCCGCATTACTGATGTGGATTTCCCTTTCCCACCCCCCCCCCCCTTTCTCTCTCCCCGTATAGCCGGCCTCTCGCGACGCACATGGACCCCGACGCCTACAACGGCGCTGACCGGGGGGCGTACCGCTGGAGCCAGACGCACCAAGACCTCGACGTGCAGGTGCAAATCCCTCCGTACTTCATGGAGAAAACACGAGGGGGAAACGTTCACGCACAACAGACACACACAAAGTCATATGCATCTGTTTTGCGATCGTCGCGAAAAAAAAAATGACCCGGTCAATAAACTTTCCAAAACAAAATTTCTAAAGAGCGGGCGGATGAATTTTGGAAAATAAAAACAGCAAACTTCTCTCTACAACTGACTCTCACGCGCGCGCACATGCTCAGGGCTGCGTTGTCTCCTTTCTCCCCCAGGTCGTGGTCCCGAAGTCCGTCGTGTCCAGCGGTGCCCTGGAGGTGCTCATCAGGACCGACTCGCTTCTGGTGCGCCACGGCGAGCGCGACCTGGTGAGCGGCAAGCTCAAGCACGCCGTCAGAGACAAGGAGAGTTTCTGGACTCTGCTCCCGGGACAACACGTGCACGTAGGCAATGTCGTAGCTCTTGTCTTGAATGGGCGGTGCGGGCAGGGAGGGCGGGTTTGGTCACCCGCTGGAGGCGCTCCACCTGCACCTGTTCTCGCGCCTGCAGGTGCAGCTGGAGAAGGCGCGGCCCCGCTGGTGGACCAGCCTGCTGGAAGGCGAGCCCCCGGCGGACGTGCCCGCCAGGGAAGTGCCGCTGGAGGAGCTGCGCAGCGAGGAAGCGATGGTGGTCGAGAAGCTGAGGTGGCAAGACCTCCAGAAGCAGCAGCAGCGAGCCGCACACGGTGACCAAGAGCACGGCCGTGTGCCAGCGTGATGGGGCGTGACGGGGCCAAGTGTTCCAAGACCTCGACTTTGACTGTCTGTCGAAACTTAAAAAAAACAAAGAAACCGTAATAAATTGCCCGAGTCTCATTGCCATTTGAATTATTTTGTCCCTGTCCTGTCCCAGTCCCCTCCCCGCCCAAAATATTCAATGCGTTTTAGATCTGTTTCATCATTTGTCACCCATCAATCGTCATGGACCTTCCTTCACCGCCAGACTGAAAGTGTGTACGCGTCGTGTTCGCTTCCAGAGTTAGACATTCAGTATTTTCCAGGCAGACTGTATCTCCGTCTCCATACTCCAGCATCAGCACTCTCCACACATCACTCAAAGAGACACATGTATTTGTACAACACCACAGCATTTATTAAACCAAAACGATCAACAAGGCTTTCGCTCGGGCGCGGGGAGTTTGACGACGCTCTTCTCCTCGGCGGCGGGGAGGCGGATGGCGCTGCTCTCCTCGGCGGCGGGGAGGCCGATGGCGCTCCCCTCCTCGGCGGCTGGGAGGCCGATGGCGCTCCCCTCCTCGACTGCGCGGAGGCCGATGGCGCTCTGCTCGGCGGCGGGGAGGCTGATGGCGCTCTCCTCCTCAGCGGCGGGGAGGCCGATGGCGCTCTCCTCCTCGGCGGCGGGGAGCCTGGCACGGAGCCCACAGGAAATTTGGACGGGTGCTGCCGTCGTCGTCCGGCCCATCGACCTGGAGAGGCAAAACCCCGTCAATGTAACCGTGATGAGCAAAAACAAAGCTCACCAGGACCCGCCCCCCGTCTCTCCCAGGATCAAAATTCTGAATCCCCCACAATCAGCCTGCGACACCGCCAATACCGCGATTGTTGCTGCGAGGGCACGCCATTGTTTGAACGCGCGCCCGCCCCGACCCCCCCGGCCCGCAGGGAGGCAACAGTGACATACAATCTG
Organism: Frankliniella occidentalis; assembly: GCF_000697945.3. Lineage (NCBI taxonomy): Eukaryota > Metazoa > Arthropoda > Insecta > Thysanoptera > Thripidae > Frankliniella > Frankliniella occidentalis. The sequence continues at coordinate 1,753,960 of NW_026267182.1, forward strand.
GGCGACAGCCCCTGATCCCCCCCGACCCCCACTAGTCCCACAAGGAGAAAAGCTCCATGTCACCGTGCCCCATATACTACTCCGGGCCCGGGCAGTGGACGCGCCGGAGGGGCACCGTCACGGCGACCGGATCGGCAGAGCACAGGGACCCGGAGGGGCGGAGGGACCCCCCGGGGAAAATGGTGAGCGCATCGACGGCGACAGGCGTGGTCTTACTCACCATGGGATCAGTGCGACGTGCGGCGGGAGAAGGGCAGGTACAGGGCGGCGCCGAGCAGGGAGGCGGCGGCCAGCAGCGGGGAGCTCACGCCCAGGGCGGAGGCGCTGCGGGGGCAAGGGAGGGGCGGCCGTCAGCACGACGGCGGAGAGGCGCACGGGGGCGGCCGGCGGGGGCGCGGGGACCCGGGCTGTACTCACCCGCTCTTGGAGGGCTTGGAGGGCTTGGAGCCCTCGTGCGCGGGCGGGGCCCCGCCCTCGGACGCGGAGCCACCCTCGGAGGCGGACGCGCTCTCGGAGTCCTGCTTGTTGGCGGGCGAGGCCAGGGCGGCGTACACGAAGAGGCAGAGGCCGATGATGAGGTAGGTCTTCCAGAGGGCCATGGCTTCGGTGAGGGTTGGGATGTGGTGGCGACTTGAAAGGCTGAGACCGACTTGTGAACCGCTCGGAGTCTAACCACCGACTGTGCCGCTGCGCTCGAGTACCCACCGGTGCTTAGCAACACTCGCCGCCCCTCCACCGCGCCCGCGCCCTCCGCGCAGGCGCGGCCCGCGAGCTCGCCGCAGCTATTGTTGAGCGCGCGGTGCATGGCTGCAACAGCCTAACAAGGGAACCTTTTCAGGTGTAAATCTCCGATTTCGTTGGTACTCGGAAAATTTAAAGGTTATTATAATAGAAGTCAGATGGCACTTGAAACTTTTCCTAAACTTAACATTTATTAGGGGTTTACTTAAGCCTGACACTGTTTTTTGCTCCAAATATCCCTCTACCGCTTTAACGGTTCAAAATAGAGCAAAACGGACAAAATTTTGACCCAAAGAGCACTACTTTCGCGAGTTACCCCTTAGAACACTGCTTTACATTTTTCAAAAAATATTTTTTTCTAACACCTTTCTCCTACCTTATATAGGGGAAAACTAAATGTCAGGTTTAGGAACAATTTCAAGTGCCATCCGATTTCTACATAAATAACCTTCAAATTTTCCAAGTTTCAACGAAATCGGAGATTTACACCTGAAAAGGTTCCCTTGTAAGCTGAGCTTTTGGCAAACCTCACCCCTCTCACCCCCTCCCCCCCACACACCCGTGTAAACGAATGGTGTAAAAGTGATGGTGTTGAGTCGCTGAACAGTTCATGCACTGTCTGCGCTCTGGACAGTCAGCTCCAGCTCCAGCTCATAAGGCTCCATGGCCAGGAACCGTAGTCAGACCCACCCACTCTTTTGGCTCACACGTTCCAAACAACCCAACCCAATCCTTTCCTTGTCTGACACTTAATCATCAATGAAACCGTTTTCGTCTTTGCTCCCCCACACGAAGAAAGGCATCTGCGGTTTTCATAGGGGAACGGGGGAGGGGAACAAGCTCCCCGTTAACACGTTGAGTCTCAGGGGGTCATTAATCACGTGCTTTGTGACCATACGTGTGGTCACGTCGGACTCAACGTGCTAAGGGAGCCGGAGATCATCTTTATTTCAGTTCACACACATCTTCTCCTGTCGTCGCGTCGGAGCGGATTACCCGAACGACTTTCGAACACATTTTTAATGAGGGGGTAGGTTGCGGAGGTGCGACGCGAATGAAGTGCGGCCCCCCGCGTCCGCGTCGTTGAAATCGCACACCCTGGGGCCGCTCCAGCGGCGGTGGCTTTCCAGCCAGCCCTCAGCTGATCGAGGCGGGTGGGGGCGCCGTGGGGGCGGCGGGTGGGGGCGGGCGCGACGCGGCGCTGCGGACCGCCCCGCTCCAGTCTCTGCGAGACGCCGCCGCGGACGGACGTCCCTGTGCCGTTGCTGCCCGCGCGCCGCCGCCAGAGCCGCCGCGTCTCGTCACGTGTTCGATGTGTGAGCGTCGCGACGCTGCCGCCGCGACGGACCGGGAGGGTCTGGGGCTGCTCGCCAGGTCGCACCAGGGTAAGCCAATAGCCATACTGCTTCCTCGGAGCCGGCCGGCGCCGCGGATGTCCTCGAAAAAGTCCCTCGTCATCAAAAGACAGCTATTTTGCCCCTGCGCGCGCGCCAACTTTTTTTTGGCGGTGCGTCGTACCCGCCGTCGCACTTTGCCCCCGCGAGCCGTCGAGCAGCGAAAAGAGACAGAATACTCGCATCACAACATCTGAAAATAAGGGCGCGGGAGTGGCATGGGAGCAGCAGCATGTTCCGCGGGCGGGTGGCGGGTCGGGTCGGGTGGTACTCGAGGAGAGTGGCGCACTCTGTCCGCGCCGTGCGACTGCGCTCCCACCGCCGCCGCCGCTGCCGCACCACGCCGCCGTCTACTTCCACAAAGTAGAATCTACTGCAGTCTGTTTGGAAAAATATGAGAGCCGTCGCAGCTGCCGCCCGGCAGGGGCGGGCGGAACGGAAAAATAACACGCACTTGAAACCGCGTGTCGCCGAGCGTGTCGCGCGCTTTTGCCAGACGGGGTGGGTGACAGCGACCCCATCGGTCCGGGTGGCAGCCGGGACGACGGGAAACGGCGTTGGCGGAGCGAAACATTGGGAATGATGATGAGAGAGGGCCAAAAAAGAGGCTATTAGAGTGATGGCGAACCTGCCCTGGCGTGTCGATCCTCTCTTTCCCCGTACGATTTCTGTCTCTCTCTCTCTCACTCTGCCCGTGTCATCACTCACTGTGCGAATTAATTGGCCTGTACCGAGAGGGTCTCCGCCTCGCTCGCACTCGCCGGGCGGGGGCGCTGCGCTGCTGAAAGCCTCAAAAAGTGCTCCGTGACCGAGGCCGGAAAATGTTTGAGTTGGAAGTATAGTGGGGGTGGCCGGAGGAGGAGCAGCACGAGGAGGAGGAGGAGAAGGGAGGGAGAGGGCAGGGGGTTTGTGTGGGCGCCTGGGTCAAGAGGCGCCATGCCATTCCCAAACAAAGGGATCAGAGAAAGGGAAGGGCCAGGTAAGGGGCGCGACGGAGGAGGGGGCGGCGGGGGAGGTAGGGAATGATCAGCACGCAACCTTGTTGTCCCCGTCTTTGTGGTTGGACCCCCCGCCCTCTTCTCCGGGGCCCCCTCCCCCGCGCGTCGCTGAGGAGTTGTTGACATTAGGGCCCCGGCTATTCATTCAGTGGGCTTGGACAATTATGGCTGGTTGGTTAAGTCAGTCGGTTTGGTCCCGACCTGCTGCTGCTGCTGCTGCTGCTGCTGGGTGTGCTCTTGCCGGTCGGGGGCGCGGCAGGGGGCTGCGAGGTCCCCACCGGGCTAAAGGTGGGTCGTGGGTGCCTCGGCTCGGACCCCCCAGATTGCGCACCTGGTCAGGCAAAGCTCTGCGCTCCAGCGCTCCACCTCGACATTTCACCAAAACTATTTATTTAATTCCCCCTCCACCCTCTTCCGCGTCCTCGAACTGTTTCGCTGAGCCTCCTATTTGTACTGTTCTTCCAGATGCTGCAGGGATGGCGGGGGAGGTAGCTCCTCCGTGAGCCACACGCTCGCTGCTGCTGACGCCTTCCCTCGACGGCGACCTGGACTTCGCCCTTGACCCCTCGACGCGCACCTCACCGCCGCCGTGCCCGAGTCGTCGGATGCTGGTGTTCGTCGACGACTTTCGCTAGTCGAGGATGGCGATGAGGACGAACCGCCCGAAGGGCCTGCTCCTACGCGGGCGATGTGCCCTGAGCACCTCGCCGACGTCGTCCTTCGCGGTTCTACTGGCCGTATCGGTGTTTCTTGCCGCCCACGTCGACGGCTCAGGTAAGAGGGTACAGTGCATGAAAACAACAGGTTTCAAAATTTGGCGCTCCTGCGGGGCGGCTGTGTATCAGGTGTCGACTTCCGTTGCGCAGTTTCCGGAAGTGGTACGCTGCTCTGCTCCCGCCGTTCGCCACTGTTTACTTATTTCTTTCTTTTGGGTATACTTATGTGAAATGGAAATAAGGTTTTTAGAGTTAATTGTTAAAAGTTGTGCTCCAATCTTCTACGAGGGATATTTTTGGTTCGACATATTCCCAGTTTAAACTGTGACGTGTGTTTTTGAGGTTAGTTCCACCTTATTGCTTTGCTGGTTTGTTTCTTCAGTGAGATAAAATAGAAAAAAAGCCTTAGGTTCGTTGCAGGCGCTACCTAGATTCGAAATTCATTTCAATCAACTATGGATCTTTGGGACAAAAGCACGTTTCAAGGACGTCGTGCTTCATACGGCAGCGGGCTGCTGCAGTAGCAGTCCCCCACCCCACAGGCTCAACTACAAACTAGCAAATGGAAATTTTTGAGTAAGTTTTTAAACTCAGCATTGTAGAAGATATACTTCCTCTTGGGTTTCACCTTCTATTATTGTCAATCTAAATTTTTATCAAAACTTTGAGAGAACTCGCCACCCTTCCCTTGCCATGTCTATACAATTTTAAACTCTTTAAACATATTTACTTTTCCTCATACTAATGGGTTATGGAGATTCGCTCCTTTCCGTGCCTCGTGCCTTATAAAGTTGCCTCCTTTCACATTCTATTGTTTTCGTCACTAATGCAGTCTGTAAAGTTAATCCCCCACCCTCATTAAAGAGAAAGCGACCCCTCAAAAAGAGTGCAAATCTTACTCAGGGCTTGCTGCTGCTGGTAATTTTTTTTTGGCACATGCCAGCCGAGGAATTTTATTACCTCGAGGGGATGGATTATTTTGTCTCCAGACCATGGGAAAATTAAAAGAGACCTCGTTCACGGGGCTGGGGCCCCGGGGCCTCGCTCAGCAAGGCGCCCCGCGCCCGGACACAGCCGCGTTTAAGTTACGAGCGACGCGTTAAAAAGGCCCCCGATTTAAATAGAACGCGGGGCGCCGGGCTCGCCGCCCGCGGCCTGAGCCTGCTGGAATGCTTGGGGGGCCGTTGCGGAGCGCGGCGGGGCGCGGGTCGCAAGGATGGACTTGAATGTGGCAATTCGAATAGTCTGTCCTCGCCTCCCCTTCCCTGCTCCTCCCCCGCCCACCCCCTCCGCCGGGCGGATGCGGAAGGGGCGCTCGCCACCCTGTTGAGGGGAAGGTGGGGGAGGCAACCGTCACGCCACGCCTTGCCTCTCCCCAGGACACACCCGTCGCGGCGTCCCCAGTCCGAGTCGTACTACTCTACCCTACCCGTCGAGAAGACCCCCCACCCCCTAACCTCCCCTTGCCCGCACCACCCTGGGGCGTCCACTCGATAGCGACGGCGGCGGACGACCCTTCCTAAACTGTCCTCTCCGGACGAATTTCCCCTTCGGCACGCATAATCTAGTAGCCGTGTTTCGGGGCTGCCGAGTACACAGAGGGGGCTGCGACGGGGGGCCACCTCCTCCTTTTGCCTCCCCTTTTGCGACGCGGCTGAAGAGGCGAGAAAGTTGCGGTCCTCTTCCTCTCCTCCATGTCTGGCGCTGATGGAGCTCCGCTTGACGAGGGCGCTGCCAACTTGACAGACCCCGGGCGCGCGCTCTTCACGCCGTCGCCTCATCAGCCCGCGGGGGCGCCCCCTCCCATCCCTCCTCCTCCTGTGTCCCTTTACCCCCGTGCAGACCCTACCCAACACACCGGCGACGCGCGCCGCTGTCGCCGCCGCCAACTCGCAGAAAACAAAGGCGGCAGAAGAGAAGAGCGGCGGGGAGCGGGGGCGCGACGCGCGCGGCCTTTGATAGCCCCCGGGCTCTGTTTCGTCTCGCGCAAACTCCACCTCTATCGCGAGACTCGTATCCCCCGCAGCGGCGTGTGGGCGTGCGTGTGCGTGCACTGACGAGCATGGCTTTCTGTAAAACTTGGCAACCGCCCTTCTTGGTGCCAGTTCCGGACCAGAGTCCGCGCGTGGGAAGAAACAACCAACTTTCGCCACCTCTCACTCACTCAAACAAACCCCTCGCCCTCCCCCCGCCTGCTCTCTCTCTTTCCCTCCCGACCCGACCGCCGCCCCCGCGCTCCTCCCTGTCAAATAGAAAAAAGAAGGTGTCACTTGGCGGTGCGCGGGCGGGACTGGCTTTGTCACCGCCACCTTGATTCAGCGCGCCTGCCGCTCTTGTTTAAAGGCTGTTTGCCGCAGACTTCTCCCTCCCCTCCCGCCCCTCCTCTCCTTCCCCGGAGACGCAGACCTGTCAAGCTCGGAGACGCCAGCATGCACAGCAGTAGTAGTACGTATCCCTCGCCGCCTTCCGAGCTGCGTGCGGAGGAGAGAGGGGAGGCCACCCGCCTCTCCGAGTTCCACCACCACCACCACCGGGGGCTGGATGTCGTCCAATCGATTTGGTGTCGCATCTCGATCTGTTGGTTGCGCATCGGGAAGGGAATCCCCGTCTGTCTCTTCGGGTACAGTTAGAGGGCTGACGCGGAGAGCGAGGAGGAGGAGCAGAGGGAGAAGGGGCGGCACGAGAGGACGTACTACTACGACGTCCCCGCCGCCGCCGCCCCCACGACCGCTGTCACTCCAAGCGCGGGTCCGCCCCCACGTCGCCCCCTGCCCCGGTGACGTGCCGCCCGCTCTCCACATTGTGGTGCGGCCTGACGCGGGCGGCGGCCGTCTCAGGAATGTCGCGTAGAATGTCCCCCTCCTGGTCCTTCCCCTGGCGGCCCCCCTCGGTCCCGCTTGTCCTGTCCTGCCCGATGCTGCCTGCGGTATGAACCCCGCCCGCGCGTCGTCCGGCCGCCTGCCTGGACCACATTGCAGAGGCTTCCCCCTCGAAGGAGGCTGCGCGCAACCTCAGCGCGGCCGACATGTTGTTGTTGGGTGAGTTCCTGCCCGCCCGGCCCCGCGTGTAGTCCGTTTGCCAGGCGGAGCAGGGTGAGGAAGGGGTTGAGGGTCCCTTCTGCCCCAGGATCGTTTTATCTCCTCCGGGGAGCGTTGCCGTTGATGAACTGCCGGGCCGGGAGACACCCTGATCCTCCTCCACACCTCTTTTCTCTCTCGGCCCGTCGTGTGCCCCCAATAACCTGACCCCTCCTGCTGCTCAATCCCCCCGCGGGTATGGGATGGGGAGGCTTCGTGAGCAGGCGGGATCGGGATCGGGGCCCGGGGTGGTGGTGGTGGAGGTGGATGGTGGCTGAAGGAAGGGGGGTTGCAAGTGACGTGCAGCGTCTCTTTCCCCCGCGCCCCTCTGCTCCGTGGAGAGAGCCCGCCCGTGGCCCGGCTGCGGCCCCACCTGGGGCGCTCAGGGCGCGGGCTGCTGCTGCGCCCGACACAAGTCGAACGAGGCCATGGCGGGGCCGGAACTAAAGGCGCGGCTAGTCGCCCGACTGACCTGGAGAGGAGGACCGGCGGAGCAGCATTCGGAGCTATTCCGGAGCCCGGGAGATGTCCGTCTCGACGCGTAGCGCAGTCGATTTCCAGATCTGTTCCGGATAACGGCGCCGCCACCTCCATTGGCCTGTTCGGTTCGCGCTCCAGCTAGGGACGATCCGCACCGGGATGGGGCGGACCGGGCGGATCCCCTTAGCCCAGCAGATCCACTGAGGATGCGCGGCAGCAGGGGGAGAAAGTGGCGCAACGAGTGCCTTTGACTTAGCGCGTGCGCGAGACACAAAGCTGACAAAGTGGCCCTCGAAGTCCTCATAAAATGCGCAGACATTTCGAAGAGGCGCAAACTCTTTAAGCGGATTTGGCTATTGAATTCATGAATGTATAATGAAGGCGCCCCCGAGGGGCGGAGCCGGGAGGAGCTGAGGAGGCGGAGGAGGGTGGTGGTGGCGGTCCCCCCGCTGAGGCCCGGCTAAACGGCCGGCTTGTCCTGGGCCGGACCAACTGCGGGGCTCGAGGGGGAGAAGCAGCGGGGGGGAATGGGGGAGCGGCTGCCGCCCTTCCCTTCCCTTCCCTTGCCCACACCTCCCCCGGAACCCATTTGGCCGGGCGCTGTTATCATTGTCGGCAGCCGGGCGGCCTAAAGGCGGCCTAATCGCCTAACGCATAGGCAACCCCGGCGCCCGCGGTGCGTGGCCCGGCGCCCGGTTGCCTATCTGCGCGGCGGCGGCCGTCCCGAGGAGGTCAGGGAGAGGTGTGGGGTGTGCAAGGGAGAATGGAAAGGAAGGGAAGGATAGTGTGTGGTGTGGGGGATCGTCAAGGTGAGAAAAGGGGAGGAGGAGGGAGCGGTAGTGAGGCAGAAGCAATCGCCCCCCTCCCCCTGTATGCACTCGGAGTAGAAACAAGAAAAGTGCCAATGGCGAGAGTAGAGCTTCCACGGTGTGGCGTGGTGGGCCCAAGGCTGGAGCATTGGGCTTGCCGCTGGGTACTTGGAGGTCCTTTGCGGGCGGGGGACTCGGGACCCAGGCCGTTCCGGGGTCAGCCGCAAGGCGCCGTCGCCGCCGCCGAGTGTCAGCAGAAAATTACATTGCAAATGTAATTCGGTTGAAGTTCCCCTGTATTCTTTTTTTCCCCAGCGTGCCGCGCCCGGCTCTGAGGAAAAGATAAAGGGAAAGTAGAGGAGGGGTTGGGAAGGGGGGAAAGGTGGCGTGTAGCTGTGGAAGGGGAAAGGTAGGAGGAGCTGGGTGGGAAGGGGAGGGACAATCCCTTGAAGACTTTTGCCCCAGCTCATAGAATGCGCGTCACCCGCGTTTGCGCCACGCGTGGCCTCCTGGTCGGGGTGTGGCGGTGCGTGGCAGGCCGTGGCAGGCCGCGGCAGGCCGTGGCAGGCCGTGGCAGGCCGTGGCAGGCCGTGGCAGGGGGTCGCTCCCCACCAAAGTGGCTCGTCCAGCCAGACGTCCCCGAGCCGAGCCGAGCCGAGCCACGCCCCGCCGCACCCCGTCCCGCCGCGGCAATCTGACACTAGACCGATGTCACCTCTGACGGCGCGCAGCGGACCGCTTACAAGAATGATTCCCTCCCTCTGCCCGTCCTCCACGCCCCCCCCCCCTCCTCCCCGACCTGCCGCCGCTCCCCCTCCCTTTGGATACACGCCCCGTTTGTCCCGGGCCAGCCTCGTCCTCCCTGCGTTCGCCGTCCCCGTCCGTGCTTCGTCCGCGCTCGTCCTTTTCTCGTCCGTGCGCCGTCCTTTTCTCGTCCCCGGTCTCTCCTGCCCGTAGGCGTAGGGTGCTTTGCTCGCCACCTCTTCTTTTATACTGGTAATTTTTTCCTGCCTTCCATCCCCATCCCCTGCCCCTGCCCCCATCCCCCACACCATACCACTTCTGCTTTGTAATTTGGCAAAGTTTCGCCGCCTGCCTCCTAATGAGAGTAGGCCAGGGGTCGTGTTGACGACCTTGTCCTGGAGGTATTTATTATCCGTGTGCTTTTCTTTTTTTTGTGTGTTTTGCTTCTAACCGTGTACCCCTACAATGTACTGCCGCTCAGGGTTGATGGGGGTGGGTGTGGGTAGGAGGTGGCACTCACACTGTGTGACCCGGCCCTGCCCGGCGAGGCCTGCTAGCGACTACCGAGCACTTCCGCCGAGCGTCTGGGTCGTGCTGAGAGAGAGAGAGAGAGAGAGAGCTGTGTGTAAGTGGACCTCGAAGTGGACCTCGTTGCAGTGACGTAGAAAGGGAGAGGCGAGCGTTCTCCCCTGTTTGCCCCATGGTCGGTGGCTGATTGGTTGGAGTATTAGCCGGAGCATTAATGTGCAACAAATAGTTAAATGTTTCTCCTTTCGATAAGAAATGTAACGAGAAAAGAGAGGGTCATGGTCGAGGATCGGGCACATACACGCATAGAAGAGAGAGAGAGGGAGATGGAGGGAGAGTGCGAGGCTGGGAGAGAGTATGTGAGGGGCTGGTGGTGAGAGGGGGAGCAGGCGAGAGGGGGAGAGAGGTTAGAATGGAAATCGTGCGACGGCCGCATACCAAAGGGCCCAAAGGGTGCATAATAGCAAGTCCCATAAACGGTAGGAATTCCTCCCTTCACAGCTCCACCACTAACCCCCGCCCCTCCCTCTCCCCTCCGTCGTGCACTCCTCCACTCTCTCTCTCACTCCTTCACTCCCTCCTCCTCCTGCCAGTTTCCACTCCACTCTCCACTCCCCCTGAACCACCTTAGCCCCCTGCTTTAGTACGCTGGTCGAACACACAGCCAGCGCGGGCACGTTCAACCTAAGTGGAAGGGGGACAGGGACAAACAGGAGCCGAGAGAGACGCGCGGCCAGCGAGAGCGAGAGAGCGACAGAGAGTGCGAGAGAGAGAGCGAGCGAGCCGTGAGTGACGGGGTGGGAGCGAGCGAGACGGGAGGAGCGAGACAGTGGCGGGGATGGGATGGGATGGGGATTTATCAATGAGCGAATAAAGACGCGGGTGGGAGTGGCTGATAAGCGGGGAACACGGCTTCGGTCGCGTGAGAGCAGGGCACGGGCGAGCGAAAAGGGAAACACTGTCGGGCAGGTTTGAATCGTTTGCAACACGGAAGCGCAGCTAAAAGGTGCCCTCCGGTATTCTGCACCGAAAAAAAAACTGTTCTCAATAATTTTGTGGTGCATGGCCTTAAATTCTTGAGAACAGCGTCCTACCTTTAAGAAAAAATACTTGTTTGGAGGGTGATTTGGGGTTAAAACGAGGATTGAAGTGAGCACATTAGCCTCAAAAATTTAAGGCAAATTCTCGGGCAAATCACTAAATCAAGGGCATCGTTTTTTGAGGGGTGTTCGCAGTATATTCTATTTAAAACAAATGGCTGGCGCCGATGTGCGAGGCACGTGCGAGCGATGGCATTGGTTAGTGCGGGGAGAGGGGGAGAAAGGTGTGACGAGCCCTTTCGAGTGGTTAAAGCGGTACAGTGAAGGCCGGTGCTGCTGGTCCAGCTCTCCTTGCCCCCCCTTCGCTCCCTGCTCGCACAGAGAGCTGGCTGCCACCGCGCCGGGGCGGCGCCGGCCCGGCCTCGGCTAGAGAGAGAGATGGCCATGTGTCACACAACTTTACCGGTATGCAGAGCACGTTATGCCCCTGACAGCTAGGCAGCCCGCTGTGGCGCCGCCCCCTCCCCACCCCC